>NC_082597.1:45243152-45550757 GCF_030936135.1 Gavia stellata
CAGTGTACAAGATGCATTACAGTGAATGGAGCACGCTCACTCTACTTCAGATATGCACGTAGTGTCTGGAGTAATGTGAACCTACAGTTTAAAATGTGAAATGAGTTTCACAATACAGTAATTCAATTTGTGAGCGTTTTATTCCACTGTTGCAGGAAAAGAGAAGTCATAACAGCTACAGAAAATGATAAACCTGTACTGCACTCTACCTTTTAAGGAAAATAAAGAAAACATTTACTCCTCACCAGTTTTCTGTTGATTTACCAAGTCCAAAAAAGAACTTAGAAGTTACCATACAGTATGCTGGAGCTAGAACAACTAGCTTCAGTGTTTTAAGAAATCAGGAGACTTTAAAAGGGCCCAGCTCCTTATCTAATTTTATTTATTCGTTTATATATATATATAAAAAAATGTTATATATAAAAATTATAGTTTTATATATATAATTTTGTGTCACGTGCCTTATATAAATATAATATATAAAAATATGTACACAAAATATGTATATATGAAATGAATTTATACATATACATATAGAAATACATACTTGTTTTATTTTAATGAAGTAATACAACATTTTAATGTAAATTATCTTAAGTGGACTCTCTCTGTAGAAATTTCCTCTGAAAAGCACTTGAAAAGTAGCCTTTCTTTTGCTTGCTAAGCTTGATGTTGGTATTAAGTCTCCTGTCTGTGTACCTGCATTCTCTATAAGCATATGAAATGTTTTAGGATGTGGCAGATTTGTGCAGAGTGAGAAAGTTTTGCTAGTTGACATACACATCCTTTCTTCCACATTTCCTCTTACAGCAGCATTACCAAACTGAATGGAAGAACTGGTTTAAGTTTTCTGGGGTATGCAGCAGAACTCATTCAGAAGTTCATTATAATCTTGCTGGTAGCTGAGTTCTGTCTAAATACTGCTTTTGAATTCCCTACAGTTTGCTCTTCTCCAAAAGGGAATATAAGTGAAAGGCAGGATTTGAGATTATTGACTGGTCTGTTGAAGCTCTCTAGTCCATTCTGTGGAATAAATTTAACTTGGTTTACCTGGTAACTAATGCACACTTGATAACAAATGTATTCACAAAGAGATTTGCTGAAAATGGGAAAGGCATGGGCTGGTGTATTTTGTGTTATAGATCTTGTAGGGTCTAGGAGAGACTTTGAGAAAAGGCCTACCAAACCACTATGGAGCGTGGGTGATGACATTTGCCTCACAGCCCTCAGTTACTGATTGTCACTGTGTTCTCGGTCTGCTCAGTGTAAGCTAAAAGTACTACATCCTGTCATTTTGAAATAGACTTTCAGTGCTCTGCATGTTTCATTGGAGATCAGTATGAGTGCAGATCAGACATATGACCAAAGTTGATGAACTTCCCGGTGGTGAAAGAAGCCTTTTGCCTTCTTCCCTGAGTTCCTTTCCCGATTTAAAATAGCCTGACAGTGTGTATCTGTGTGCAGACTGTTGTTTGGACTGTCCACATCCAAGGAATGTTGGTAGTCTTGTCTGGCCAGTAAGCTGATAGTGTAATGAGGATTCTTTTCAGAGAGGTTGCCTGTTCAAAATGTCTCTACAAGAGATCAGCACTTGGTGAAATTCTTTCTGGCTTTTGGTAGTAAAAGTGGTGTTAATAGATGGATTCACTGGAAGTTATGTAGGACAACTGTGGGTCACAGGGTGCGAAGATGCTGAGTTTTGTAGGAGGTTGGGTCAAACTCATGGTAAGGATGAAAAAAATTACATAGGTGCTTGGCTGGAGATAATAAGGCTCCTTAGGGAGGGTGTGATAGTTTCAGTTATGTACTCAGGAAGCCTGTTGTTTTCAAATTATCCCTATCGTTTTTACTTGTTGCACTGCTGTTCAGACCTAAGAGCTACAGTGATGCTGCAATTTTGAAGTTAAGCACCACTAAACTATGAATAATTGAGAGAAATGTTGGAAGCTTGTGGATGTTTAGTGCCCAACTTGTGGGAAACTTTTTTTTGGCAGAACTGGAATAGAAGAATTGCAGGACAATTTCAGCAATTCTTTATTGATGTAAATAATGGCAAGATCAATTTGTTTTGATATTCTGTACAACTATACTGTCTTCACACTTGGAAAGTCTTGAGAATTACAGTTAGTTAAAGTGAAGTTGTACGTATGCATACAGTTGCATTTTAAGTGTGTTAATTATATGTTGTTACAGGTGAAATCCTCCAAATGCAGAGAGGAGGAATTTGGCAAATTTAAGACGTCTTCCAGAATGTACTGATGGGACTTTTTTCTTTACTGATGCATGTTATAGGCCTTTAAATGAGGATTACAATGTTGGACTGAAGCCAGTGAAATGGGCACGTAGGTGAAAATTTTGAGTATGCCTTGGGACGTTCTCTAATTCTAGTAGTCAAATGTCAGGAAAAGACAAGGGAGACACAAATTCTGGTAGAAATATTGCTGAATCTGTGTAGTATTAGGGAAATAAAAAGATGCCCAGAAGAAATAAGGAGCAATGGCTTCTGTTCATTTAAAAAAAATCTTCCTGATTGTGTTGGAAAATACTACCATTTTCAAGTTAAGGCAAAGGTTGTTAGGTAGGTGCAAAAACCCTTCTGTGTACATCATTGGGTGTATTCTCTAGAATGCCTCACTTGCTAAAAAGAAATCTCAAGAATTTGAGGGTCATATTATTTGCAGTTGTTGATGCTTGACAGATCATGTACACAAAAGCAGTATTATTTCTCTCTGTGATTCTTTTCAATAACAATGCACAGTTAACATGTTGAGTTCAGTGCTGTCGTAAATAATTTCTGAGTGCAGTAACATGACAGGATTAGTAAAACCAACACCCCGCCAAGCCTCTGACAACATTGAATGTTACAAAAACATGGATGAGAAAGAAGGGCTTCAGGTTATCAACAATGGGCTAGGATGTAATTTCTTCCGTAGCAAGGTTTTTTCCATAATTACTCACCCTAGGAGCATCTGCTTCCAAAATAGCTGTATTAGCCATTGTCAATTTGGATTTATGTGTGTATCTGTATTGCTCTGCTCCTATCTCCTGTATATGACTGAGGAATTGCCCATATTGTTCTGTTTCTAATTCTTCATGCTTTACTCCACCTTCTTTCTTGGCCTTCTGCCTTGAAAAATGACCAATTCCTTCTTAGCTACAAACAGTGACTTTCATTTCAAGATACTTTTTCTCAGAGTTGATTTAGAATCAAAGCTAGAATATAGACAGAAAATCCTACTGAGACTGAGAACCCAACTTTTTATCCTCTTTGTCTGGTAAAGCAACATTATCTTGATAAAACTATGTATTAGATTTCTTTAATTCTGGTTATCCTTATCTTATTTAAATCTCAAATGACATTCTTCAGTGTATGTCCTAGAAAGATTTAACTGCGATGTTGCTGGGGTAGCTCTTCAAAAACATCAATATTAGTATTCTTTAAAGGTTGAGACTAATCAGGAGTTTACAAAGAGTGGTATCTTGGGTTTTTCACATTCCACATGAAAGACTTCCAAATGACACTGTAAAAGTCTGAAGAAGCAGCTGGAACTCGATCTCCCCGACTGAAGATAGTTGTACTGCAGCATGTCAATGTCAGCGATGCCTATAATAATGTATAACTTGGTGCAGCGTGGGCAGATGAGTGAAGCAAAGCCATGCTGAATTAACTGCTGAGGCTCCTGAGATTTCCACTATATGTGGTTTGTGAGTTTTACTTTGGACTAGGTTTAGTTTCATCCTTTGAACTGAATGTCCCATAGCTTACTTCAAAGCCATCTGAACATCGCTATCCCACAAATCTTTGCTTCCTTGACTTGTGGATTTCTTTAGGAAGTGCCATGCTCACCCTTCAGCTGTCTCATTGTTGCTTGATTTCTCTCCCCACTCTGAGTGGATGTTGTTCAAACAGTGGCCTTTTAGGGGAATATAGATGCTGCAGGAGTTGTGCAGAACACTATGGGCTATCATTCACAAGTACCAGAAATTCCTTCTGAGACAAATGGTTCTCTGGAACGCATCTCTTCTGCAGAGTGAATGCCATGGCATCACTTCTGATCAAACATTAAATCCATGCCAAGCTGATAGGTATTGCAGAATTCCCATCTCATCCTAGGCCCTCCTTGGAGACACACAGTCCACAGCTGATCTCCCAAAACAGGAAGGAAAACGTCCCTTCCCAAAAATCCTCAGTTTCCTCTCAATCCAAAGAATTTCTTGGCATCTGAAAGAAGGAAGGAGAAATTACTGCAACTAACTGCAGGCCCAGCAGCTGTCTGGCTGTATGAGAAAGAAATAGAAATTATCCCGATTTACCTTTTTCTTGTTGTTTGTGGAAGAGTGTACCAGCACCACTACCACCACTGGGTAGGTCCTTTATACACCACATTTGAGACAGTGTGGCTAGGGTTTTGTGCAGAAGCCTAGAAGGGCTGTGTTACTGAGGCATTCCATGTCAGGGGCTTACACAATTTCCAGGACTGTGCCTGGCACACAGGCAGAGCTGGGATGGGGCAGGTGGTGTCTGATGGAGCTTGTTGCTCCACAGAGCTTCCCTCACAGCATGGAATCATCTCTCAAGGCACAGCAGCTCTCACAGCCAATCCAGAGGCTTACATCACCTTTCCACAGCTCTGTGACCAGTGCCCTAATTCTTCCAGAAACCTCCTAAACACAGTCCCACGCTCAATACATGTGCAGGAAAGGAGTAAGCACATTACTCATGCAGGCATCTGGACCACTGATTTTGCAGTTCCCACTGCCTGCCATGGCAGAGAGTGGGCCAAGGAGATGTTCCTGTGTGTTGTCTTGCGGGGGTCCTCTGGAGGTTGCAGGCACGTAGATGTGTCCAGCACCATTGCCACGCTTTTCCCTAGACTGTGTCCTGGGACTGTTGATCCTGGGACCAAGGACGTGGATGTCCTTGGATGTCTGTGGATGAGCAGTGGGCTTGGTGGAATGCTCTCAACTCCCCTGACGATCTGTTCAAGACCTCTGTGCTAGTGGCACACATGCTGTGCCACCTCTGAAGCATGGTTTTCCCACCTCATCAAGAACATGGTCTTCATCTATTTGAAATGAATGCAGCACCACTTGTCAGTCCTCTCCCACTTGGCAGCAGGCTTGACATTAGCAACTGGGTGGTGCATCTGCTGGAGCAGCTTTTGGAGCAGTAAGAAAAGGAGGAAACAATAATTAAGAAGAGTAATAGAAGAGTGAAGAGGCTGATCCAGGGGTGGGGGGGAGTAGGAAGGAGTTCTTCCTTTAATAGTCTTGGAAAAACGATACAGTGGAGAAGCTGAAGAGCGTAAGGTGACTTGCTGCCTTTGGTTTAGAGGAATGCGTGTGTGACATGGCTCTTTTCACAACCATGAGATGCACTTCAGGATGTTTCAGAAGCTCTTGGTATTTGAAGAATCCTTTTGTGTTTAGCTTGCATTGAAGGACTTGACACTGGTATAACCCAGTCATTGTGCAACCCAGGAAGGTATGAAATTCATCTTTTGAGCATTTTGAGTGGAATTTCTGTTTTAGTATCTTCTAAGAAGAGTTCTTTTGGCATGGACCAAAACTGCTTTTTGTAACTACTAGGGACAGACAGGTGATTTACTTCAGAACTGCAGTACTTCTCCAAACCTGAACTGCTAATACAGATGTATTTGTTTGGTGGCTGGGTGAAAATAAAGCCATGCTCACTGGGGGCTTGCATTTGATAGAAATATAATTTAAGCCCAGATCTTCAAAGCTGAAAGCCTACTTGAGTTTCTTATTATATCACTTGGTCTCAAGTGATTTTATTACTGAAGTGTCAAATATATTAAAGTGATAGAGCAATCTTAAACTTGAAGGAAAGCAAAGAAATAGCATGGTGGTAGGAAAATAGCAACTGTAAAATCTTGAGTGATAAAGTACGCTGTCTTAATGTAAACCATAAATGACATCACACTGTAACAAAGTAGAAGGTTTCATGGCTTTTAACAGTTTAATGAAATGTTACTACTCGCTCTTCCCTCCCCCTCCCGCCTTTTTAGAAAGAGTGATTGCTTGGATGTTTCAGGGTTTCCACATCAATCTTAAGGGAAATGTAAACCTGCTTTATGGTGTTCCATAGTCTTCCAAATAGTTGTGGATAGAGACAGTGTTTTATTATGTATCATGTAGTCCAAATGTTCCCTGGCTGTCAGAAGGATGCGGAAAAGGGCACAAGGAAAATCACAGATAACCATGTATTGTATTGGGTTATTGTCTTCAGTGACATTAAACTCTCTTGGGTGGGGGGGCTAAGTGCAGAGAAGTTATTACTGGGTTTGCATGGAAGACGTGGTTCTTGTCTGCAGCATGATACATATATTCTGCTTTAAGTACAATTTACCTATGATAGGTTTCAATAAAAATTACTTAAGTACACGCAGATCTCTTCACTGTCTCCCTTCTACAGCCAGATACCAAAGTTACATAGCTTGTATACAGGCACTGGGAGTCTTATATTACAAAATTACTAATTATGATCTTTAAATGTTGCCTTTTTCATCATCATTAATTATTATACAATAATAATAATAACGAATAATAATATTGTCCATTGTGTTTAACTACTTATTGCCTACTATCCACACTTACACTGACTATAAAATTACTCATTAAACATTGTTTTCGTTGCCGCTGGCCTTTTTGTCAACACTCTGCTTGAGAGTTTCACAGGAAGCAAAGATAAGGGTTATTTTTCTCAATTCTTTGAGATAAGGTGATATTAGTTCTGTGTTATAATGAGTTTGCAGATCTTAATGTTTTCACAGCAGGAAGTATAGAAAAGGAATTTACCTTCTGAAGTAGGGTTGTTATCCTTACTTACAATTACTTTCACACATCCTATCTGAAAATGACTGTAAACGCCGGTGGTATGACAATAAATTCTAGTTGTGTACATGTCCAGGCCTTGTTGATTTTTGTTGGGTTTTGATAGCTTATGTCAGTTTTATAGAGCATTCATAGGTATTAATAAGTCTAGAATTAAAGATACTTTCTTTCGATAATCAGTAACATTTAATATAAGAGGTCTGTTACAAATAAATCATATACATACCTTAGTTTGTGTGAGTTTTCAGCTTGGTATGATGATGACTTTGCCTTGTAAACATAGTCTCTCTTGCGGTTGAAAATAACAGAAGGGATTTATGCAATGTTTATAAAAAATGGAAGCTCTGCTATTATGTTCTGGTGCAAGCATGCATGCTTGGGGATTCTATGTTTCCGTTTTCTTAAATCCTCAGGGAGAAGTGTAGAAATATGCATAGTTTGATTGTGGATGAGCTGTATATTTAATGCAAACACAGGTCAGCTGCATCTGGAGCCTCTGGATGTTATTGTCTCAGGTTGCTGAAAGTCTTAACATGTGTTCCCACTGAAGAGAGTAGCAGTGAGTAATGCTATATTATCTTCTTCAGTACATGTATCAGGCTTCTAGGATTGGATGTAATTGTGCCAAGTTTTCTTGAATATGCTCGTAAAAGAAAGAGCCTAATGCCTACAGATCTCAGAAAGTAACAGTGGTACTAGAATTTGAAATATTAAATGGGAATAAGGTAACTCTTTAAATCATAGAATCATTTAGGTTGGAAAAGAGCTATAAGATCATCAAGTCCAACCGTAAACCTAACCCTGCTAAGCCCACCACTAAACCATGTCCCTAAGTGCCTCATCCACATGTCTTTTAAATACCTCCAGGGATGGTGACTCCACCACCTCACTGGGCAGCCTGTTCCAATGTCTGACAACGCTTTCAGTGAAGAAATTTTTCCTAATATCCAGTCTAAGCTTCCCCTGACACAACTTGAGGCCATTTCCTCTTGTCCTATCACTTGTCACTTGGGAGAGGAGACCAGCACCCACCTCTCTACAACCTCCTTTCAGGTGGTTGTAGAGAGCAATAAGGTCTCCCCTCAGCCTCCTCTTCTCCAGGCTAAACAATCCCAGCTCTCTCAACCACTCATCATAAGGCTTGTGCTCCAGACCCCTCACCGGCATTGTCACCCTTCTCTGGACATGCTCCAGCACCTCAATGTCCTTCTTGTCGTGAGGGGCCCAAAACGAACACAGTATTCGATATGTGGCCTCACCAGTGCCGAGTACAGGGGCACGATCACCTCCCTGCTCCTGCTGGCCACACTATTTCTGATACAGGCCAGGATGCCGTTGGCCTTCTTGGCCACCTGGGCACACTGCTGGCTCATCTTCAGCCGGCTCTCAAACAACACCCCCAGGTCCTTTTCTGCAGGGCAGCTTTCCAGCCAGTCGTCCCCAAGCCTGTAGCGTTGTATGGGGTTGTTGTGACTCAAGTGTAGAACTTGGCGCTTGGCCTTGTTGAACCTCATACAGTTGGCCTCAGCCTATCAATCCAGCCTGTGTAGATCCCTCTTCAGAGCCTTCCTACCCTCAAGCAGATCAATGCTCCCCCCCAACTTGGTGGTGTCTGCAAGCTTACTGAGGGTGACTCGATCCCCTTGTCCAGATCATTGATAAAGATACTAAACAAGTCCGGTCCCAGTACCGAGCCCTGGGGAACACCACTTGTGACCGGCTGCCAGCTGTATTTAACTCCATTCACCATAATCCTTTGGGCTCGGCCGTCCAGCCAGTTTTTTACCCAGCAAAGAGTGCACCCGTCTAAGCCATGAGCAGTCAGTTTCTCCAGGAGAATGCTGTGGGAAATGGTGTCAAAGGCTTTACTGAAGTCTAGGTAGACTATATCCACAGCCTTTCCCTCATCCACTAAGCGGGTCACCTTGTTGTAGAAGGAGATCAGGTTAGTCAGGCAGGACCTGCCTTTCATAAACTCATGTTGACTGGACCTGATCGCCTGGTTGTCCCGTACGTGCCATATGATGGCACTCAAGATGATCTGCTCCATAACCTTCCCTGGCACCGAGGTCAGGCTGACAGGCCTGTAGTTCCCCGGATCCTCCTTCTGGCCCTTCTTGTAGATGGGTGTCACATTTGCTAACCTGCAGTCCCCTGGGACCTCCCCGGTTAGCCAGGACTGCTGGTAGGTGATGGGAAGTGGCTTGGTGAGCTCTTCTGCCAGCTCCCTCAGTACCCTTGGGTGGATCCCATCTGGTCCCATAGACTTGTGTGTGTCTAAGTGGTGTAGCAGGGGGAAACAGAGAAAACTCAAATTTGATGAATAATGAAATACTTGATAATGAAAAAGTTGATGAATAATATAAATGAAAATAAAATATTTCAAAGCAATTCTACTGTCCTGACTAGCTCATCCTTGAAAAAGAGGGTCCTTACCTCCTGTCCTGGTTGCACAACGTGTATTATCGGCCTAGGCTGTTCCCATTGCTTGCAGTATTTGCTGGGCCACTGAAAACCTCCCTTATTGCTTCAGGAGCTTGGCTATTTTCTATTCTACAGGCAACATCCCCCTGCTGCTCTCAGGAGTTTGACTCCCCTTTCTTTTCTCTGCAGTCTTATAGTACCTGAAGAAGAGTCTTTCAAAAGACTAAATTTTACTTGAAACCTTATCTATGTGATATAATGAATAAATAAGGAATAACACAGTACAGTTAAGATGTGAGGAATTCATACATGAGTAGATTCATATTATATTGATAGAGAAAAAAATTAGAATGCTTAAACTTCTTATGTTTATTGTACTATTTTCTAGTGAATGGCAGTCTCTTAAAGAGAATTTTCCTACTGTAGGTAAGAAGAGTTCCCCTGTAAAACAAAGCAACTCCTTTGTTCTAAACTTAGATTTATATGTCTTCAGATATCCCAAGATCTTCATAGAGAATTTAACTTTTTAGTTTTATCACTAATGTAAAACTATTGCAAGCAAAACTGTTCTTGTTATGTCTGACTGGCGTGTAACCATGCTTATGGAGTATTCCAGCTCATGACTTCCTGGGATGTTTCTACTTCCATCCTGTTTACTATTAGCTTATTAGTCTACTTTGTTCCTTCTTACAGTTTTTCTTGTTAACCTATTAGCCTATGTTTTGTGCACAGTTACATGCAGTTTTACCTTTATTACTTACACACCTCTACACACTGATGTCTGATTGAAAAATTTAAAGGCAGTGAGCAGGTGTAGATACCAAGTGTTACACAGCTGTCAGCCTCTGGAATTCGAAAAACCTGTGACAGGTGAGTTCATTCAGTTGCCCTTGGGGAATTAGTAATTTGCTTTTCCTTCAGAAGATGCCACATTTCCATGCTGCAACCAGCAGTTAGGGGCAAGTGCACAGTGCTTGTCACAGGCTCCCATGGTCATTCTAACAGAACTTACTATGTGGTAAATTGTCCATCCTGGAGCAGTAATGAAATATTCAATACTAGTTTTGTGACAGAATGCTGTACACTTGTTGAGGTAATAAATATTTTCTCATGGTGATACAGATGGCTGACATGGCTGCTGATCTATCACATTTCTTGAGTTCCAGTCCTTTGCTGCCATGCACAGTCTGTCTTCAGGCTTCTGCATATCAAAAATGAAAATCTGAAAATGAGAGGAAAAATGACTTCTTAAATCTAAGTGTGTTTCTCTGAATTTGTATTTACATTTGGTTTAGGGTATAAGATTTCTTGTCTCAGATTCTGAAAAGTTTAAAACACTGTGGTAGAGAAAATATTACTACATATTTATTTGTGTTTCAAACTTAGCTAGTTAGGACAGAATTTGTGTTATGAAGTGCCCTGTTTACATTCATTCTTAAAAGCTAAAATTGAGACATATAAGCAGTTACCTGGATAAAAGAATGAGTGGTTAGAGTGTCATTTAAAAGTTTGCAAAACATTGCTATTGATTTTTTTTTTGCTCTGATGTGCAAAATAATTAGCTTCAGTCCATTCTCATTTTACAAAAGAAAAATGTATTGCAGTGTTTTTTGCAAAAAGGAAATTGTACTAAATATTTTGAACCTGGATTGCATCGTTCATCAACCTTCCATATCATACTGGCTTGTCTCCTTAATGTCCTGTGTCTGTTGACTATGTGCAAGTTGCTTTTTATGGGGCAAGAGCAGGTCTGGAGAAACTTCTAATATGTTGTGAATGTTTTGTCAGTACAGGTCTCCAAGTTAGCTGATGTCATGGTCAGACATGGTGTGAAGAAAGGAGATCGTGTGGTCATCTACATGCCTATGATTCCACAGACAGTGTACTGTATGCTGGCTTGTGCAAGAATAGGAGCTATCCATAGCCTGATTTTTGGTGGATTTGCATCTAAAGAGCTTTCTGTTCGCATTGATCATGCAAAGGTAATACGTATTTGGAATAACAAACACCATTGCATTAGTTGTTCATATAAGTCAATGTCAAAACTGTGGGGTTTTTTTTCCAGAGAGGATAACAACATTTCTCTTTGTGTGGCACGCAGCCTCGATTTGTTTATAATACCTAACATTGCAATATGAACAAAGTACTACATCTGTGCTGAGGGTGATACTTTATAGCAGACACTGAGATACAAATTTTGACCTCTTTTAAAAAAGCATGAGTTTAACATGCTGCTGTCTGTTTAGAGCATACTTTCTTCTCCTGTTTGTCAATCTTTTTCTACAAAGCATCACCTTAAAATTGGCTTTTAGCCCAGCATTTTCCTCAAGTGTATGAGGAATGCTGCCAAATCTAAATGACTTCATTGGTTTACTTGATGTTTAGACATATTAGGTAGTACATTTTTTCAGCTATAAATCTACTTAATCTAATTTCTACATGAATCAAGGCAGCTGGGGAACCAGTTGCCTTAAGTAAGTGACTCTGCAGAAAACATAATTAATAGAGGTGAATGCTTTAAAGGCTTCCAAGTTCGACACAAGTTGAGCTTGTTTGTGAAGCATTATGTAAGTCTTTGTAAGTGAAAATGCAAATAGTACTTTAATAATCTACTTAGTAGCTTATATGTGCATATTAGTAGCTTGCGTATGCATTAGTTTCAAACCAGCTAACAATGTTTGTACTGGAAGTTTCTGTTCTTGTTTTCTACAAGTGAACGAGACAAAACTCTTTGTCATTTTGATCAGTCACCTGGATCATTCAGACCATCTGTGGTAGCCATCTATCGTTGAATCACGTTGGTTAAACAGATAAGCCAAAACATTATGTGGGGTAAAGTCCATGGGATTTGTGGAACTTTAACTTAGGTTTTTGTGTACAGAAGTGATTTTCAGATCACCAAGGCTTGAATTTTATGAATATCTATAAATAGAAAGTTGAATGCATGCCCCCTCACCGCCTTGACGTTTTAACAAAGCAGTAGTTAATAAAATGGCTGAAATGGTTTGTTGGAATTGTGAAAAAAAGCTGGGGGAAGGCCAACAACATAGTTTTCCCTGTCTTTCTTCCCACTCCCCCACTTTTTTAACAAGCTATAAAAATTAATTTTAACTCATAGAATTAGGGAAAAATAATGTAGAACTAAAAAAGATAAATCTTTAAAACGAAGGTTGCTGGAATACAAATCATCTAGCATGTTTACTTTTAGAGTATTTTGCAAAGATTAACTAATTAATCCCAATGGATTTTCTCTGAGGAGCAAAGGGAGACAGCACAGGAATCATAACCCTTGCTTCGTGCATTAAAAAGAAAACAGAGGAAGTTTAAGTGATTTACACAAGGTCACACAGCAAGTCTTTTTCAGGGTGAGCTATAGAATTACTAGCTGCAGGCCATGGATTAAACCCTAATTTATATTGCCTTTTTGTTTCTTTAAAAGGCAGATATAAATATTGTGGATGATTTTTGGTCCATCTGATGTGTAATGAAAGTGTAAGTAAAGAGGAGACGCACATCCTCAATCTAAATTTCAAAACATGCCCCAATTTTGCAACATGGTAAAGCTTTCTTGATAAGAGAATTGTACACTACTGAGATTATCTTTAAGATATGTATATAAGTAGCTGTGATAGCTGGTATTCTACTGAACTCAGGAGTTAATTGAAGCAGTCTCAAAAAAACCTAGCCTTTCTTTTAGGCTTTTATGTGAATTGGTTTAGATGCTGCAGTACAGGACCTAATGTTGGTAAGATTAATTAGAAGGAGTTAAAGATGTGGAATGGAAAGCTGGCTGTGAGATGCTTTTGTGGAAGAAAGGCCAAACTTCACGTTTTATTAGAAGATCTAAGTGAAAGAAATAACAAGTGCTTTCTAGTGACTATGAAAAGGTACATATACTTCACCAGCTTACCTTAATTTATCTTGAATTTTAAATAGGTCTGGGAATGCTGCAAAGTCCTGCAGCTGATAATTTCCTTGTCAGATATTGGCAGTTATAGACATTCTGCAGTGAATTGTGATGAAGTGATACAAAGCATGAGAACAGGCATTTCTTGTCATCTTTCCTTTCACCTGAATCTGGGAATATATAGTTTGCAGTATCAAAACAATAGGTACTTTCACAGAATCATAGAATAATTTGGGTTGGAAGGGACCTTTAAAGGTCATCTAGTCCAACCCCCCTGCAATGAACAGGGACATCTTCAACTAGATCAGGTTGCTCAGAGCCCTGTCCAACCTGACCTTGAATGTTTCCAGGGATGGGGCATTTACCATCTCTCTGGGCAACCTGTTCCAGTGTTTCACCATCCTCATCGTAAAAAATTTCTTCCTTATATCTAGTCTCAGTCTACCCTCTTTTAGTTTAAAACAATTACCCCTTGTCGATCTCAACAGACCCTGCTAAAAATTTTGTGTCCATCTTTCTTATAAGCCCCCTTTAGAACTGAAAGGCCACAGTAAGGTCTCCCTGGAGCCTTCTCTTCTCCAGGCTGAACAATCCCAACTCAGCCTTTCTTCATAGGAGAGGTGTTCCATCCCTCTGATCATTTCTGTGGCCCTCCTCTGGACCTGCTCCAACAGGTTGATGTCTTTCCTGTGCTGAGGGCTCCAGAGCTGGGTGCAGTACTCCAGGTGGGGTCTCATGAGAGCAGAGTAGAGGGGCAGAATCACCTCCCTCAACCTGCTGGTCATGCTTCTTTGGATGCAGCCCAGGATACAGTTGGCTTTCTGGGCTATGGGCGCACATTGCCAGCTCATGTCCAGGTTTTCATCCACCAGTATCCCCAAGTCCTTTTCCTCAGGGCTGCTCTCAATCCCTTCATACCCGAGCCTGTATTGATACTGGGAGAAGGATGTTGTGGGGGACTGTGTCAAAGGCCTTACAGAAGTCCAGCTAGATGACATCTGTAGCTCTTTCCTTGTCTACTGATGTAGTCACTCCATCATAGAAGGCCACTAGGTTGGTAAGGTGGGACTTGCCCTTGGTGAAGCCATGCTGGCTGTCTAGAATCACCTCCCTGTCCTCCATGTGCCTTAGTGTGGCTTCTAGGAGGGTCTATTCCATGATCTTCCCAGGCACAGAGGTGAGGCTGACAGGTCAGGGGCTGACAGGGTCCTCCTTTCTACCTTTTTTAAAAACGTGTGCAATGTTTCCCTTTTTCCAGTCACCAGGGACTTCACCTGACTGCCATGACTTTTCAAGTATGGAGAGTGGCTTGGCAAGTACATCAGCCAATTCTGTCAGGACTCTGGGATGCATCTCGTCAGGTCCCATGGACTTATGTATGTTCAGGTTTCTCAGGTAGTCACGAACCTGATCTTGTCTTACGGTGGGAGGGACTTTACTCCCCCAGTCTTTGTCTTGCGGTCCATCCACTTGAGAGGTGTGGGAAGCAAGGTTGCCAGTGAAGACTGAGGCAAAAAAGTTACTGAGTACCTTAGCCTTCTCCTTGTCTCTTGTTACCAGTTTGCCAGTCTTGTTCATCAGGGGGGGTACGCTTTCTTTGACTTTCCTTTTCTGGCTGACATACCTGTAGAAACCCTTCTTACTATTCTTTGCATCCTGACTTGGTCTTCCTGACCCTATCCCTACACAACTGGGCAGCATCCCTATACTCTTCCCAGGATACCTGTCCCTGCTTCCACTGCCTGTGCATTTCCTTCTTGCCCTTTAGTTTGACCAGCAGGTCTCAACTCATCCATGCCGATCTCTTGCCTTCCTTTCCTGATTTCGTACACCTGGGGATTGAGAGCTCTTGTGCTCTGTGGAAAGTGTCCTTAAAGATCTGCCAGCTCTGTTCTGCTCCCTTGTCCCTGAGGGCAGTTTCCCACGGGGTCCTATTGACTAACTCCTTGAACAGCTGGAATTTTGCTTTCCTAAAATTCAGGGTCCTGACGTTACTGTTCACCTGACCCATATCGCTCAGGACTGCAAACTCCACCAGTGCATGATCACTGCAGCCCAGACTACTTCCAATCTTGACATCACCAATTAGCTCACTTCCATTGGTGACCAACAGGTCCGGTATCACATCCCCTCTGGTAAGGCTGTCTATTACCTGGCTTTAGAAGTTATCCTCAGTGCATTTCAGGAGTCTCCTGGATTGCCTGCAGCTCGCAGTGCTACTTTTCCAGCAGATGGAAAAGGGCATTAACTATATTTTGAGAAATTGACAGGACATCTGTTTAATCACTTTATCTTAGTAAACTAGGAAAACTGAGAAGGCTACTTAAGAACAATATGCTTATATGCCTATTTAATAGGGTAGTTGCTATGTCTTCAACAATCAAATTTTCTCGTGTTTTTTGAATCACAATAATTGTATAGCAATTCCAGAGGACTTTTTAGATTTTAAGTCCAAACCCTGCAAAATAAAATACAATTAATGGAGTTTTTCAGACAAGTGTTTTTTGAATACGCTTCACTAAAGCACTATTATGATTTGCAAGTGAACAGTTCTTTGACATACAAAAGGTACAAGACACCCAAGTCACTCAAAACTGTTAGTATCTTTCATTGATGTCAGAAATACTGTATTCCTCACTTATTTACAGTTGAGACATCTGGAAATTGTAATAAGACCTCCTTGAAAAAATGAGCTCATATTTTGTAATAGTTTATTCTGAATAAGACATAGTTCCTGCCCACAGGTATGGCTATGAATGGTTACCCCTACTTCTCATCATAAGATGATCAAACCTTTGAGTGATGAGGTAGCAAGCTCAGCTGGTGATACTTAAGATGCACGATTGTCTTATAATAGTTGCAGTCCAGTCTTTTCTTGTCTTGAAGCACTGTTTATTTTTGGAATATGTATTGTAGATTAGAAGGCACTATCTTGCATTGTATTTTTAACTACTTGTATGGTATGATTCAGATCTATTTCTTTAGAGCACTGTATAATATCTGGCAGAACTTAATGTGCACGGCAGTCTGTCGTGGATCATCTAACCACAAAGCCAGTGCAGTACCAGCAGGTGCAGCAGAGCTATATAATGACTGCATAAGCACTGAATTTCTTTAAAATGCATGTCATTTCTTTTAAGGAGGAGTGAGGCACAACAAAAGTGCAGTAAGTTTGAGCATAGGCTTGTGATCAGACATGTGGCTGGGGTATGATGAGGAAAGAGCTGTGTGTGTTGAATAATGAGGGCCTGAGTACTGGATCTCTCAGTAAACATCTTCATGACACTCCTGACATTTTGTGCCCCAAAGCTAGTCAGTTTTCAATTTGGGCTTTTTGCAGTGTTATTAGCTGTCCCAATAAAATGTATTTATTGCTTTTTCTAAACTTTGCCTTGTATGCTATTAGAGACTAGAGAAGAATTTGTAGGATTTACAACAGAATTTACAACAGAATAAAATTGTTGGTCTGGTACTATTGGGCCTTGCTTTATCTCATTTTTACTTCATACTGTTTTTTTTTCCTACAGCTCACTATCACTGGCATTCCTTCTCCAGCAAACCTTTGAACTTTCCTGGTTTTCCTTCAAACTAGTTACATTTCTATCTAATCATATCATGCAGGGCTACATGGAGCCACAGAAGAGTTGGGAAATGGGTCTATAAAAGCAATATGGGAGCAGAGATGCAAAGGAAGTAATGTCAGTAGGCAGAGAGGTAAAACACTAGAAAACAGCAGTTAAAGCCAGTAGCAGACCTTTGATTTACAGAGTGATCCATCATGCTTCCAAGTAGCAACCATCACTTGGTAAATACATCACCTTAGCCAATTTACTATTAGTTATTTTTAGACTTCCTTACTGCATACCAAGCAGTTGATGAGCAGAGGTGGCACCATTTACAAATGACTGTAAACCTGGTGTTGACAACAGTCTTTTATCTTAACAATTGAATAGAACTGTGTTATTATCTTACATTAATTACAGTCTAATTTCAGGGTAGCCTTCAGATGAATTTTCAGTTTAACTGCATCGTATTATAACATCTTTTATTAAAATCAGTGCATCCCAAAAGAGAAAGATGACAAATGCCGAAATTGTAAAGCTCATCTGAAATCTTTATTTTGAATACACACTAATTAGCAAACTTCCCTGAATGGTAGTTTTGGACAGGAAACGTTATTGCACAAGAAAACAATTTAATCTGTGCTTTCTGTGCTAAGTTTAATGCATCCTTAACTGTGGCATTGTGGTTTGTGCCTACTTAATGAGATTTATGCTAATGCACACAATTAGTAAACTAGCTTGATCAAACTGAGGGGCATAGGATAAATATATTTCTAAAACTCCCAAAACAATGAAATTGAAGACTCATTCTTCTCTAATAAAATGTGTTCTAACACATAATTTCTTTGATGCTACCTTTTGTTTCCTGAAATACAAGAAATAAAATTACTGATCTTGGGACCTAAGTGAAAATAGTTTGTATGCAGATTTCTTGACTTAGGAAACCTTACATAAAACCCAATGAGGTTAATTTAATGACAAAGATGCTAAATCCACATTTGGAAATAGAAATTATTCTAAAAAACCCCAGAACTATGGAAATCTGATTTTTAGTGGTTTTGCATCCTGAATCCTACAACCATCACTTTGAAAGACTCTAGCTTTACTTCCTTCATGTGCCTTATGACTTTAGCTTATTCTCTTCCTGTATTTCTAGTTTCCTGTCATCTCTTGTTTGCCTTCTTTTTCCTCTTTCTCCTGTTTTCCCTCCCATGCCATTTAGCTGCAGGCAGGAAAAGAGCCCGCAAAGTCCTACAGCTATTTTTGAAATATGCCATTGGGTGCAGGCAGATAATTATAAAGCAGGCTAAACAGGACAGATAATTGTTGACATCACTGTACCACTTTTCCTTAATGGAGGGGCTAAGATGGAGGTGGTTTTTTCTCTCTGTTCATTAATTGTTGTGCAACTTATAAGAACTTAATACTATTGATTTCTTACTCAAATTTGGTTGAAAATGGTGAAGAGTGTCAGAAGTTATTAGAGTGCTCCTGAACAAAAACCAGATGTATGGGCAGCAAGATCACACAAGCTTGATTTCACTAGAAAACTGATCTAAACCCCTCTTTTTAATTATGTGAAGATGGATTTTATACATTGAGCATCATTAATCAAAGAATTTCATGGAAGACATGTTATTAGGTTACATATATAAAATATATTGCAAATGTTTATATTGACAATCTAACGTCTTTATTTTAGCCCAAGCTTATCGTAACAGCAAGTTTTGGAGTAGAACCAAAAAGGAAAGTGGAATACGTATCCCTCCTAGAAGGAGCACTGGCAAGAGTACAGAGCAAACCTGATAAAGTTCTCATTTACAAGCGACCGAATTTGGTGGGTGTACAGTTGTTGTACTTTTATGTTAACTTTCAGGTGTGTATGTAGTGCACGTGCCTTTCCTCTTTTACAAGTAAATTTTTTAGTGTATCTGTTGTAGTTTGTTTTTGAATTTTATGGGAGAACTTTATATTCATAAGATTTAAGTAGTAAATAGAACTAATGCAGCAGAGAGATTACTGTACAGAAAATTGAGTAGTACTGTTCAAAAAATTGAATAGTACGTGTTTTTTGAACCAATTCCATTTATTCCATCTGTTTTTCTTTCAACAATTTTCTACTTTTCAATAAGCAGGGCCATGTTCCTCTGGCCCCAGGCCGTGATCTTGACTGGGAAGAAGAGCTTGCAAAAGCACAGTGTTATAAATGTGTCTCCGTTCCCTCAGACCATCCACTTTATATTCTATATACATCTGGAACAACAGGCTTGCCCAAGGTAAAGGACTATCTGTAGTCTAAGTGTCTGTGACCAACCTATTTGCAGTTCCACTTGAGAAAATATTTAATTAAAAAGGTTGAAAATGTTTGCAAGAGCTCGGTGCTATAAATGATAAGCATTGCTAGAAATGGTTTAATCTCATTTATTCACATTTCACTACTTTAAAGTCAGTGTCTAGGAATAAATCATGGCTTTTTATTTAAATAGTAGTAATATAAATTGCGTTTACTTCAAAATGTTTGTATAGTATAAACTTTCGAGTACAGCAGAATGTCTTTTATCTATTAATATCTTCTGTGTTTTAACTGTTTCAGATAAGCATAGTATAGTCACTTAATGGCAAGATTAGTTAATATATCACTTGTGTGATAGCATTTATTGCTGAATAGTCTTTGCTTATTCATTATTTACATATTAACTAATCTTCCTATAGATAAGATGTAGTGAATGACATTACAGATTAAATGGAATTAAGCATATTCTGAAGGCTTGTGTTACTGAACAGTTCTGAGAACATAATTCCTGTGAAAATGAAAGTTTAGATTGAATAGGTGAAAACTAACATAGGGCATTCTTTGAAAATGTTTGCTTTCAAATGTCAGTTAGTCTTAATGATCATTTTTAAAAGACCTTATTTTAAAAGCAAACTCTTGAGTGTTTGCTTGGTACTTAAAATTCTTTTTTAGAATGTAGAAGACAAGTTGAATATAATTTTCTGGCAGTGGTCTTACCACCAGAAATTCAGAGACAGTATCACACATCCCTGGATATGGCAGTGCTTAGACTACTACTAGAAAATTATTTAATGATGTGACCTATAAAGTTCAGAATCTATGGGGAGGTAAGGGAAAACAAAACATCAGTTTTGCTGAGAAAAATGTCTTCTGCTTTTGCCTTGAACGTGGGCACTTTAAAGCAACATCTTGAATTACTTAGTTTTGTGAAAAGGTCCAAGATAAGATCCTTTGTTACAACATCCTTGACTGTTAGTTTCAAAATATAGTATCTCAGAGATAAAATTCTCAGAAGTTTACTTCACTGTGTTGGCTCTCCAGAGCCTTGACACCTTGAATGAATCACACTTACAGGAGGGAGATTGTCAACTAGCACTAAGGTACAATGAGTAACTTAATGAATAAAATAACTTTTTGATTCATTTAAGGAACTTGCAAGTCATGTAAGTGGTCATGCAAGTAAAATTACTCAGTTATGACCTTCATAACAAACCTTTTGTTAATCTCACAGCAGGGACTGACTTAGAAGCTGAGACTAACAAAGGCAATCTGCTGTCTGAAATTTGCGAATTGTTAGTTAACCATTTTCTGCTGTGGCAATCTCCATTTTAACGAGTTAATATGTCTCTACAGTCCCTTGTTTCTTGGATGAGGCCTGAAAGTGCCTATTTCATTCTATTAACTACATAAAGAGAATGTACCATGCCTAGCACAGACAGATAGCTGCATTGTAATGTCTGCACTGTAGACATTTGTTTGGTCTGATGGATCTCATCTGCGTTTTAGTTCAGGACATCAGGACATAGTTTACTTAATTCCCTCTTCTAGAAACAGTGTACTAGAAGATGATGAAATGTATATTAAACATACAAATATTACAAAATATGTCAAAATTTTTCTTATTAACGGTGTTCCAGAGACGGTTTTTGGCTTACCAAGGTGCATGATGCTATTGATTCTCTCTCAGTCTGATTTTCTAATCCCTCTTTTAGACTAAGACTGGGATGTTCTTCGTTTTGCATTTGTATGTATACTTCAGGCTAGATATTAAACCTTTCAAAAATAGACATCTGGTTTAAGCAAATTTTCTGACATCTTTAAAAAGAGGCAGTGCAGAAAGAGGGGTATGTTTCAGGGAGTAATTCACCCCAGTTATTTTAGGGATCGGCTACTCCACAGGTGATCCTTTTTTCCACTGATGATACAGAGAGACCAGGCAATGAATTTAAAACATGCCTAGCATTTAGATGGCCACCGTTTAAGTGAGGTAATACTTAATCTCTTATTTTTGGTCAGCATATGTTGACTAAATATTTGTATATCCTATTTTAATGAGTGAAGTCTCATTTTGTTAGTTATCTTCTGAAAACTATTGTCATCTAGGCCTTGGGTTGGGTTTTTATGAGTTTTTTTGTTGTATGCTTGTTTGTTTGTTTTCCAAAATTACTTCTTCAGTGGGAATGCTAACACAAGCATGTACTTGTTTGAATGGATCCTTTTCTTAAGTGAGGACTATTGGACTTAGACAACTTTAAGTCTATTGCTGCTAAAACCCCAAAATTTCATGAAAGACAGGAATATCATTGTATCCTTCAAATGATCTTAAATATTCAAATTTTCTCATTTAGGGTGTTGTCAGACCAACAGGTGGCTATGCAGTTATGCTGAACTGGACAATGTCAGCTGTATATGGACTCAAGCCTGGTGAGGTAATACTCTTTAAATGTCATGTAAATGTTTTTGAACTCTTCTTAAAAACTCCTTACTATATTTATGTTTTTATTTCATTTTAGGTGTGGTGGGCAGCTTCTGATTTAGGCTGGGTTGTTGGTCATTCCTACATTTGCTATGGGCCTCTTCTTCATGGGAATACTACAGTTTTGTATGAGGTATGATACATTCTAAAAAGCCAGCCTTTGAAAAGGCAGCATCTCCTCCAGTTGATGATCCTGTTTATGCCTGTCTATTCTTCATGCCACATATGTTTAAATTGCGTGTATATCTTCAGTGTTTATACTCTCCCATCTATTACAGTAATTCTTACGGAAAACTTATCTCGCTATCCTTCACACTTATCTACTTCATTTGTGTGACTGGTGATGGTCAGCGGGGCAAGGAAGTCCAAAACAACAGACTTAGAAATGGTGGAGTGTACCTGTGTTGCTGAAGCTTCAGCCACAGGCCATCAGACTACCTTTATTATGGATCTAGGAGAGGATGTTGTGTTTTTTGTGTCTGGAGATGACAGTTTCTTACTGGATCTAAGTTGGAGGCAATTGGGATCCCTGTGGTTGGAGCCAGAACTTTTAAGGAGACTTGAGTCTTCTTTCCTCCCTCTACCACTCAAGGCACCTGAAGCCAAGACTCAGATGACATTCAGGGCTTGGTCCTTCTCCTTGGGGGATGAAACTCAGTGGGGTGGAGAGGAGACTGGTCTAATGAGAGTGGCCTGCTGCATCCTAACTTTGGTGCTCAAAAAAGCAATCACGCTGCCTTACATTGTTATTTTTTCAGAAGTCATTGTTGATTCTCTAATTGCCAGGCAAGAAGATACAGTGTTGCTTGAACCGTTTTCTTTGTTCTTTGGGGAGTGAATCCAGTATCCATCAGTGATAGTGAAAGGTCTGAAAGCACCAACATTGTTAGCTCTTAAGCATGCTGAGACTTCGTTATCTGCATTCACCTGACATTAGGAACTCTGTGTATATCCCAACTTCTCTGACACTGTGCAGCATGATGCCCACCTAGTAATTGTTCTGTCTTTTTCAATGGTCCTAGAGGCAGAAGTTGTTTTAGCTCTGCCATCGTGGCATGCTGATCACCTCTGTTGATTTGTAGTGGTAATTAGAAACATGTGAACTGTTAAGGGAAATCCAATGGTAACTCAGAGCATACAAGAACTGCAGAAGTATAGTGAATGTACTGGATACTGAGGGCATGAAAAAGCACATGAAACAAGCTTTGATGACATTGTGAATATAGCAGTTGTTAGAGCACCATCTGTACCCAGTGTTTCTGGAGCAAGGGAGTCAGCATGACATGGTGGAAACATACTGTTTTATAGACCATCATAGGTGCAGAAGTTCATCATAAGGAAATGGATATTACGATTAAACTTGCTCCATCTTCCTGCTGTTACACTGTACAACTGAAGAGGACCATATTAGAACAGAAATGGATTGTTAGTGTTTACAGGAACAAGCATTATCAAAACAATCCTTTCATGTTTGCACAATCAGTTAAGTTGGTATTGGTTGAGATGTGCTTCACTGTTACAAACTTACACACTGCTGTTGGTGAGTAGCTGGTGCTGGGTTTGTGACTGAATTTTGAGTAACTATGTTTCTGAATCATGGGGATACTGAAGAAGCATGGACAGTTGTAGTATGGTGAGGTTGCCGCCAAAATTGTTTGGATGCCGCTGCATCAGACACTACAGAACTGACTATGGCTTGCTGCATCCTGTTTTGGAAGTTAGAAGTATACTTTACTGCTTGAAGTTCAGTCTATTTATAAACTAACAAGTGAGATTCTCACAAGCAGAAGACGCCTCTTGAAGTGGGTCAAGAATCCTCAAGTCCAGAAAAGCAATGGTGGTTAGGGGTACATCTACACGATATTTCAAATCACAGAAGTAGTGCAGTTCTGCAGTAAGTCCTTTGCTTGTCTGTGCTTATTGATTTGGTTCACAGAGTGGTTTTAAACATACGAATGATATCTTTACAGAGAAAGCTAAGACAGAAGCTTTGCCACTTGGGATAAAAGGGTAGGATCCAATGAGTGGGACTGGACTGCTGTGAAGTTTTCCAGAACAAATGAAAAGTACACCTGCCAACAGAAAGCTTTAAAACTGTCAAGAGCTCCCACCTTAATCTGAAGTACTTCTTGTGCTATGCAAAAGGGCCAAATGCTACATGCGACTTCATATTTGCTAACGACCGCCAGATGTCTTGCTTGTTCTGACTTTCAGCAGCTCCTTCATTTCTCTCAAGCTTTTGCTTCTGTCCTCTTCACCAGACCTATTTCTTTTGCTGTTCCTCCTTTATGAACAACATCTTTCTTATAACCTTATTAAAATTATTCCTCCTTTCCTACTGCTGCATTTTGCAAGTGACAACCATTGCATTGACATCCCAGAATACTGAGCAAGGGACAACCTGGAGCTTGACAGCATGTGCTCTGAAAGGCCCAAATGTTTCTCCAGCAGATGCACCACCCAGTTGCTCATGTCAAGCCTGCTGCCGAGTGGGAGAGGACTGACAAGCAGTGCTGTATTCATTTCAAGTAGATGAAGACTGTGTTCTTGATGAGGTGGGAAAACCATGCTTCAGAGGTGGCATGGTGCATGTGCCGCTAGCACAGAGATCTTGAACAGATTGTCAGGGGAGTTAAGAGCACTCCACCAAGACCACTGCTCATGAGGACATCCACTCCCTTAGTCCCAGGACCAACAGTGTGGGAGAAAAGTCCAAGGAAAAGCATGCCTGCAATGCTGCACACATCTATGTGCCTGCAACCCTCACAGGACCTGCGTGAGACAACATGCAGGGACATCCCCTCTCTGTCACAGCAGGCGATGGGAACTGCAAAATCAGTGGTGCAGATGCCCTGCTGAGTAAGTGTGCGTGCTCTTGTCCTATATATGTATTAAGTGTGGGACTGTGTTTAGGAGGTTTCTGTGAGAATTAGGGCACTGGTCACAGAGCTGTGGAAAGGTGATGTAAGCCTCTGGATTGGCTGTGAGAGCTGCTGTGCCTTGAGAGATGATTCCCCAGGGGCAGTGAGCTGTGAGGGAAGTTCTGTGGAGCAACAAGCTCCATTAGAGACCGCCTGCCCCATCCCAGCTCTGCCTGTGTGCCAGGCATAGTCCTGGCAACCGTATAAGTCATGGATGTGGCATGTCTTGATAACAGCTCTCCTAGGCTTCTGCGCAAAACCGCAGCCACACTGTCTTTTCCCCTCCTCAAATGCAGTGTATAAAGGACCTACCTTGTGGTCATAGTGGTTCTGGTACTTCCGGACGCATGTCAGATCCTGTCCGTGCCCTGCAATTAGCTGCTGTACAACAATACCATTCCGGATGATACCATTTCTTTGAAATGCAGTGGTTAAGGTAGTGGTTGCTGGCAATATATTATCTCTTCCCCTGCCCCAAGTTGTACTCGGGAAAGGCCGTAAAGGGAAGGGCACTGTGGGCTGGGGTAAGGCATAGCTGAATTAGCCAGGTTTACCCAAAACAAATGGATTGAATGCAGCGAGGGAGTGTGTGAAGTGTGCAAGTGTGGAGGAGGGGAAAACTGAGGAACAGAGAGAAGTATTGGGAATCAGTTCCTTTTTAATCATTGCATTAACATTTGCCAGATTGAAAGACATTGATGTCCAGTGGTATTCCTCCCATACCACCCCATGCACTCCTAAATGCTCAGTAGGTTGATGACTGTCTTCAGTGAAGGAGCAGACGAAGTCCTGACACAAGTGCATTGCTGGATGCCCTACCTGTGACTAAGAGAGCACAGAACTGTGCATACAGGTACTGCAGAAGCTGTGCTCTGTGTTTCAAGTCTGAAGGAAGGTCTCAAAAATGTCCTCACAGATGGTTCAGACTAAAAGTGATACCCTGAATTTGGAAGGTATTGGAAACATTTGCACAGTGTCTGTCCCACATAGCCCAGTGTCTTTCAGATGACCAAATGTAGATTGGGGTTCCATTATGCATGGAACAAAAGCACAATTAAATTAGGCCTGTGCTGCAGCAGTGTCAGAGTATACCTTATGGTGTGGGGTGCAAGGGTATGTGGCATCTCTCATGATGCTCATTGGCATTGAGGACATTGTGAATGATCCCATCCCTTCTTGGCAAGAAGGCACTGGCATATGTTTTGGTTCTGTGACCAGAGATATGGAAGATAGGTGATATAGAAACTTCATGGTGGAGCCTACTGGCATTGTGTCAACTGACATGCTACTGTCATCTACATGAAACAGAGGAAAGGGACAGCATGACACTTCCTAGAAGAGAAGTCTCTTCAGTCAAGGGAGCAAAGATCTGTAGGATAGCTTTTAATCAGAAAACTTTGAGCTGCTTTTTTGGTCCAGTGAACAAGGCTAAGGCTAGTCTAAAATAAACCTCAAATAGCATCTAATGGAAGAGGTAATGAACATTGGCATTAAATGGTTTGATCTACTAATCTGCTGTAATTCACATCACTACTTGCTATGTAAACAAAGTCTGTGACATGAGATATGCTCACATTCATGTTTCATGTTATTATTTCACACGGTCCTAAGTTTATTTTTACCAATACATGTAGTAGGAAGAAGATTGATAATCTCTCACAGAACAGCAGATTGTGCCTAGGTGACATCTGTGTATGTTGCTTTGTACAAAATCCTGTTGTTTATCATTTTTGTAACAAAAATGTAAAGTAAGAAACAAAATGCAATGTTGAAAAGCAGATCAAGTCTTGAGGTCTTAAAAATGTGTTTTGGAATGTGTTCTTGTCTTTGTGGTTAACTTTTAACTTCGTGGTTAACTTTTAAAAGTTTCTTCTGTTCATGGAAAGACTGTGAGTAGTGTGTTCATTTGTTCTATGAAATATAAAATGAGCTTTTGTCAGGATGTTTTTCTTCCACATAATTTTGTGATCTGTAGGATCTGAGGCAAATAACTTTGTTTTTTAGGTTCTAGGCATTGCATTGATTTTTCAATAATGTCTCAGAAAAGCAGGTTTGCAAAACAAGTGTTTTTTATTAAATATTGAAGTACACAAAGTGATAACAACAAGCACAAGGGTTTTTTTTCCCTAAATGGCTAAGACAGAGAAGCTCACATGCCTTAATGCTCCCAGCCAATGATTGCGGCAGCTGGAGAAAACTTAAACAAATGGTCATTCTTAATTTGAATCTCAATGTACCTTCTGTCCAGATAAAGTTTACTGACTTGCTTACTCTTCATTGTTCAGCATGAAAGCTTGCAATGAATGTGTTATTGAAATACATGATGCAGAGAATATCTACAGTGCAACAGCCATTTGTTTGAGTATTACTTATACTTAGCTCTTTTTTGGAGAACCTCTGATGTGCTAATCTGGTGGTATCCGCTTGCTTCCTCTGAATTTACAAACCAGCTCACTGTGGAACTTCTGAAAGCTTTTGAGTCAATGATAAGTGTCAACTTGCTGATTGCAGGAGTGACGGCTGGTTCTTAGTGCACATACAAGTTCTGAAGGACATTAGGAAGCGAGGTTATTTCTAGGACATTGCAAATTAAAAGTAATCAAGTAGTTTAAAAAAAAGGAGTAAGGCATTTGTTTAAAGGCAGTAGGGCAAAATCCTAGGAAAAGAAAAAAGGCAGAATTCAAGAAGAACGGGTAAGTGAGAGAATACGTTAAAATCATGAGGCAGACTTTTTTGCAGAAAGGATTCCTTAGTAACTAAATATATCTTTATGTGGAAAGGGGAATACAGTAAATTTACTGCAGTTCATATGTTCAAATACATAGATTTGTATAGATGGATAAAAATGTCCAGAAGAACTAACACTATATACTTGTGTACTTGAACAAATAAAAAATACTTGAGCAAATAACTCCAGATGCAGAGGTGGATTTGCAATATTTTATAGTACATGTGTACATACTGTACAGCTGTCCTATACCTTTTGCTCATCCCAGAGGTTGTGCTTGTCACATTCTTCCTCTGTGTTGTTCGTTTACGTAGGGCAAGCATGGATACATCTCTGAGAACTCCTAAAGGTTCACTAAATAATTTGGGGATTGATTTTAATATTTGAGATAAGTCATGTAGGCTCTCAATTAACTACTTATGAAAGAAAAAGATCACTGCAATGTTCTTTCTATTGCATATAAAAAGATAATTTTTCCTGTGAAGAACAGAAACAGTCTGGACACTCTTTTCTGCATTATTGTGGTAGCAGAAGAGACCACTGTGAACAAGAGAAACAAGCTTTGGCTCTGAAAAAGTAACTGAAATATGCATGGCTTTGCATACTGAGGTATTCAGTGTGCATTTTTCACCTACCTTTTCCTGAGGTGAAAGCGTGAGGAAGAACAGTCTGTGTGCTGCACTTAAATCCCACAAGACTACATTTGTCCCTCTCCTGTCAGGTGGTAACAATCTTTGCTGTTACATCTTTATAGTATATAAAGACCTTGTGAAATCTTTGGAAATTCAGTATCCTTACATGAAAAATCCTGTTACTTGTTTTGACCTTGTTCTGTTGTCTGGAAATGAAGGCTTAAAAGGGTGTGTGGACACCACTGTAAGCTATATTTAATTAAGTACTAACACGCTGTCCTTCAATCTTGAATCTACTTTCCCAGCAACTTAAATTATTTCTGTGGGCAATCAGAGTTAATAAGTATGTTCAAGACATACGAAGCAGAAATATACTCTAGGAAAAGAATATCTATTCTTTGCTGATCTTATAGTTGATGACATTTTTTGTGTTAGTATGGCTCAGTATGTGAGGTTAATTTGCTGGTATATGGTCTCCACACAAACTAGAAATCTTTGCTTTTTTACTTCACTTGGATTTACTCACATAGAATAGATCATCTGGGTGAAGTTAAAAGATAGACAAGCATGGCACAGGGCTGCGCCTTTTCAGGTCAATTGTTATGTGGAACACTAACTGTGCAGTATATAATATCCTCTAGTTAGGATCACTGGTGGTTTTGCAGTACATGAAATAGTAAACTGTCAACTGTTTTGCCTAAGACTTCGTAGACCAAATTCTTATTTGTATGTGTAGGAGTGTGGGAAATCTCAGCATATGCTGCTAAGGGCTCGTCCTTGCAGTGTCAGTGTGTGTCGTACATGTGCATTCCCACATGCAGATGGGTGTTCATAAAGGTAAGCCTACATGCTATGTAAGTACACCTGTATAGATAGTAATCTGTTTTTCACCCTCATATGCATGACTGTTTCTTAGATTTCTAAGTGCATTTAATCATCTACAGTTTTCAGCTGATTTATTCAACTGTTCTATCTACTAGTCAAAAAGTATTGCTTTGATTTTTTTCTTTTTTTTTTTTTTTTTTTTAATTTAGGGTCCTGCTTTCATAGAATCATAGAATGGTTTAGGTTGGAAGGGACCTTAAAGAGCATCTAGTTCCAGCCTCCCTGCCATGGGCAGGGACACCTTCCACTAGACCAGGTTGCTCAAAGCCCCGTCCAACCTGGACTTGAACACTTCCAGGGCTGGGGCATCCACAGCTTCTCTGGGCAACCTGTTCCAGTGCCTCACCACCCTCACGCTGAAGAATTTCTTCCTAATATCTAATCTAAATCTACCCTCTTGCAGCTTAAAGCCATTACCCCTTGTCCTGTCACTACGTGCCCTTGTAAAAAGTCCCTCTCCAGCTTTCTTGTAGGCCCCTTTCAGGTACTGGAAGGCTGCTGTAAGGTCTCCCCGGAGCCTTCTCTCCTCCAGGCTGAACAACCCCAACTCTCTCAGCCTGTCCTCATAGGAGAGGTGCTCCAGCCTGCTGACCATCTTTGTGTCCCTCCTCTGGACTCGCTCCAACAGATCCATGTCCTTCTTATGTTGGGGCCCCCAGAGCTGGACACAGTACTTCAGGTGGGGTCTCATGAGAGTGGAGTAGAGGGGGAGAATCACCTCCCTTGACCTGCTGGTCACGCTTCTTTTGATGCATCCCAGGATACGGTTGGCTTTCTGGGCTGCAAGCGTTCACTGCTGGCTCATGTTGAGGTTTTTTCTCGTCAACCAACACCCCCCAAGTCCTTCTCGTCAGGGCTGCTCTCAACCCATTCTCTGCCCAGCCTGTATTTGTGCTTGGGATTGCCCCGACCCACGTGCAGGACCCTGCACTTGGTGTTACTGAACTTCATGAGGTTCGCACGGGCCCCCCTCAAGCCTGTCAAGGTCCCTCTGGATAGCATCCTTTCCCTCCAGCATGTCAACTGCACCACACAGCTTGGTGTCGTTGGCAAACTTGCTGAGAGTGCACTCAATCCCACTGTTCATGTCGCCAACAAAGATGTTAAACAGTGTCGGTCCCAATGCCGATCCCTGAGGAATGCCACTTTATGAATAATAAGGTCTTCTTTTAAGTTCCTTGGCTTTTAATCAAGAAATTTTGGAGGCAGTGAACACATAACATACCTATTTGTAGTGTATCAACGCTAAATGTGTGAGTTCAGCTGAAATTTGGAGAAGAAAGAAATTGAGCTCTTTCCTAGCCTGATCTTATAACTTGCATAATTTACCTAATGTTGGATATTTTTCAAATCCCATCTCCATCTTTATTTCACCCCCAGATGCTAAATATAGTTCTGATAGGCAATTTTTTGAGCTTTAGTGCCTTTCAGGATCTCTACAAATAATTAAACAGAGAACTCCAGTTATAAATGACTTTCACTAGAAAAATAGAAATAAAATAGTAAAAAAAAAAATAGAAAGAAACAGTTTTTATTCCTTTTCAAGTTTAATTCTATTACAAAAGAGTTCCAGTTGCTAGTTTGTCTTGAAAAAACCCAATGATTTCCCACTAAATTAATAGAATTTTAAGGCTGGGGACCACTGTGGTTAACTTCTCTGATATTATGAATAACAAGGAGCAAAAACTTCACCCGGTAGCATAAATGCACATTTATAGAATCAAATATCATATTACCTTGAGTATTAAATTACTATAGTCTATTTAATGTTTAAACACCTAATAGATGTTAATTAGATTCCTCATTCCAAAGGGATTAACTCATCACCACCACACTAGTTAAGGAGAAGAGGAAAGCAGTGTGAGAAAAATGGCAGTTTCTTGGAGATAAGGAAAAGACTTTGATAGTTTTATAGTAGCTATTTTTGACCACTGATACACTGAGCCACATTAAAATTGCTGCATGAATTTGGCAGAAGAGAATCACTAAAAGAAATACTTCAATGAAGAGGTTTTCATTCTAGCAGGTGCAGAGTAAGACAAGAAGGAATGGGGAGGAAAGTGATGAGTTCCTTCAGCAGTCTCTGTTAGATAGTTGTTTTACAGTAAAGTTTTATCTCTGTGAATGCATGGGGTTCAAGATGGTTACTGTCATTATAAAGACACCTCGGAATTTAAAATGTGTTGGTTTTGTAAAAAGAGTAAAAAACCTATTTCTTTAACAGTGAATATTAAAGAATAATTGGAGTTAGTATCTGGTTGACCTACAAGTCTACTTTGTTATTTTTGCTCTTGGTAAGAACACTATCAAACAGTAATAGTACATTTCCCATTTTTCTTTCTCTGAGGAGCCACCAGTCGAGTCTTCAGAAAAATAATGTTTACAAGGAGGAATTTTTCATCTACCCAGAAGACGTTCTTAATCATGACTATTCATACATTCGTAGTCAAAGCTTTTCCTAAATGATAGCCTAATGATGGGTTTTGGATTAGGGAGTATCAGTATGCTGATTAGGTACAGGGAAAGAACACCTCATCCCTTTGCCTAGGGACAACCACTATTGAATATAAACTGGTGTGACTTCATACCCTCACTTCTTAAAGTAATTTGTTTATTTTTAAATTATGTAGTAGTTGACAACTTGTCATTTTAACAATTGCTATAGAAACTAAGTGCTTTCAATTTTTACTTGCTGTAACACCATTGTCAGGAATGTGAAAACATTTTTCTTTACTCTCTCCTGGGTTGTTTTTCTCCAAGGCATGACAAAGTTCAGCTATAAATAAGCTACTTGAAGTCTCACAGCCCACTCTGGGTTGTTCTTGCTAATGGGATGCAAGCTGTAAGCAACAGGGCAGCATGAAGAGAAAGTCTAGCTACTACCTGTGATGTCAGGAAAAAGGCAGCATTGTAGTTACTGCAACGCTTGGGACTTTGAATTGGAGCTAGGGTTAGGAAGAGAACGCCCACACTTGCCAGGGAGCCGTGCATTAAGGACTTCGTTTGAGTGGTCCAGGACAGAGAAGGAGCTATTGTCCCGCACAGAGCTGTAGCAAGACACATGGAGCCTTCCTCACAGTGCTCACTGGGGTCCTTCCAGACCCTGCTGTTGCAACAAATCCACAGGCTACATGACAGTAACAGGTTTAAAATTACTCTCATTTGGCACAGTTCTCGGAGGCATCCAGTCTTTCTACAGTTCTTGTAAGCCATTATCATCAGCTTATAAAGCAAGCACTGTCTCTGAAGTTCACCAGTTTTGTCATCTTTCTGCCATCATCCATACCGACTGTATTTGTGGAGTGAATTCAGTAGGATGTATCATCGCAAGTCCTTAGCGGAGGTTTGGCAACAGGGCCAGCAGCAGAAGGATGAATGCCTTTATGAACATTTCCTTTTGAATCCTGATGTGTCAGGATTTTGTGTGTGCTTTGATGTCAGCAGGTTTTAGTAGCAATGAGTTCCATGTATAATACTTGCTATGCAGAGAGAATTTCCTCCTCATAATTTTGAATTTCTCTTTAATTGAATAGCCCCTTGTTATTAGGAGACAGACAGAAAGGGCATTGCTGAGCTGTTATTGATTCATTGTTGATTATTTTGTTATAGCTCCTCTTATATGTCTTTTTCCTCAGGTAATCCATCCTAGTGGGTTTTGACTTTCTCCATAGGAGAACATTTCTATCTCCTTGATCATTCTTGCTGCCTGACTATGAATCTTCTTTCATAATCATGTATTACCCATCAAGGCATTCTGCCTGAGGATGTCTGCTCAGCTGGTAGACATCTGATAAATTGTATGCTAAATCTAGGTACTTCCAGAAAGATGTTCCTATCTGTCTGTCTGTCTCAGAGTCTCTTGGTAGGTTATTAAAAGAAAGTCTTTTCTACTTGAATCCTTCTAGCTGATACAAGAAGTGTCTGTTTCTATTTTTCTTTTTTAAATTTGGTGAGGCAGATCACTCTGACTGCCTTGTTCTTGTTTACCATGCTCTCAGTTCCTGCCAACCACAGATATTATTGCCAGTAACTTTTAAAATAAATTTTAATCTCCAGTATTGATGCAAATACTGAATAGCAACAGGTCTTGAACTGATCCCTGCAGAAATCCAGAGGAAGCATCTCATTTGCTCATAGTCCCCAGTTGACTCAGTAATCTGTCAGCATATTTTGAATTCAATTGCCCTGTCCTTTATTGTTTATATTGCTAACTTTTTAAAAATCAAAATTGCATGTGGTAATAAGCCTTTTATGGCATCTTGCAGCCCTTCTTAAAATTTGTGTATAATGAATGAGAACTCTTTGGCAATTTTTTTGTAGTTTTTTGGGCTCTGAAATTAGTTTGCACTGTCTCAGATTTGTTTTGCTTATGTCAGTTTTTGTTTATGCATTTGCTAAACTATGAACAGCTGCCAAGGCACCAGGGAAGTTTTTCTGCAGAATCAGTAAGAACATTTTACAGCTGGGCCAGATTTTTTTTTTCCTAAATGAATATTTTAGGTGTTGCTTTATTCTTTGGGTATTATTTCCTATTGACTGTCAGGGGAACTTTCTATTTCTTCCCTTGCGCTGTTTGTGGTGTTTTATTTGTTTTTCTCCTACAACTGAGAATGGTACTTCTCCAAACCAAAGCTGTCATAGTTTACCTGTGACATATAAATATCAACCTGTCAGAGCCCTGCATGCCTACCCATGCACTCTTGAAGATATAGCTGCTTGTGTTGAAGATGGTCTAACGCTCAGGCTCAAGGCTGCTGGAGGTGCAAGGCACAGGCATGGCTGCGACGTAGCACGAGGAGGGACCAAGAGTGAGGGCCTGAATGTAAATCACCTCCCGAGCAAGTGGAGGCTCCTTTCAGCTTTTCTCACAATTCTGCTGTTTTCCCAGTGGTCTGATCCAAGGTTACACAGCTGCACCATTGCAAACCTGGCCTTGAGCATCAGCAGCTGAGCCTCCAGGAGGGTGTGGGTGTGCTCAGGGCCAGACACAGCCCTTTTATAGGCTCTGGACATTTCCCTTTGGTTAAAAATAACAGCCTGCCTTATTACTGGCAGACTAACCAATTTCAGATTGCTCCAGTTAGGTTTGTTGCCATCCAAGATGATTACAAATGGTGCTAGTTCATTTAACATAATTAATTAATGAGAAATTAATGAATTTATGGAAATACAGACTTTTTCAGTCTGAGACCATTTGTTTAAGTGTTAGTTAGTGATGTGGGCTTGAACTCCTAACCAGATGGTAGCAGACCTACAGGTGTAGTTAACATTATAGGGAGATGACATGAGCTTGAATAAATAGGTTCATGAGCAAATATTGATGAACACTTGGATGAATACATGAAAGTTGCGATGAAGAAGTGTGCAAGGAGGATACTTAAAGACAGTCTGGTGAAAGATTTTTCTTTGGGAACTGTGCATTATACGACAGAAAAAAGGACATAAACCACTTTTTCATCAATCAAATAGCATTCTTTTGCATTTCTTTTTGGTAATTTAGGATGGGCTATTAGCAAAAAGAGGGGTTTTGGCATTGGTGATACTCCTCCCTGCTACTTTGGCTGGGGACTGTTTCTGTTTTTCATTTTCTATCCATTTGCTTCTCACCACCTCTCCATCCTTTAAAAAAAAAAGGCTTTTCAATTGCGCATTCTGTTTTGTCTTGTTTTTGTTTTCCTTTTACGGTGATCCTCTGCTGCAGCACTGCTCTCACCAGCAGTATCTCACTGTAGGGCTGCAAAGCCAATGGTACGTATCTGAACTCGGGCGTCCTGTGTTCTTTAAATCTGCTAGATGGTTCATTGGTGCTCTTGCCAGTGTTCAGGCACAGCTGGGTGCGGAGCAAACATGGGGAAGACTACAGTGGGGAGCGCAGGTGGGAGAGAGGGAAAGGAATGCATTCCTGTGAGCCTGCATCACAGCCAGCGAGCTGCTTTTTATGTTGGGAGGGGGCAACTAACTTGATTAGTGTGTGTTTTCATAAAGACATTTACTGTGTTACTAGTGCCTCATTATCAGAATAAAAATAGTGCGTTTAGTAAATTCTTCAACGTATTCAGATACCTATATTCCTTTTGCATCTTGGTAAAATGAAAAGTATTAATTAGAGTTTCATATGCTGTTTTTTTCCACTGGACCTATTAATCTGTTTATTCCAAATTTGCATTTACATGAGGATGGTGAAGATATGAATTTGTCTTGTGACTGGTGAGCTGCTGTGAAGTTGGTGACATTTCAGTAGCAAAACTTTCTCTGTGTTTGTGGCTTCTTGTGTAAAGCATTGACAAAGCTGTGTTTGCAGTATGAAAAGTGTATGTCTCTCCTAACTTGTGTGCTCTGTCAAAGCTCATCTTCCAAATGTGGTGTTTCTAGTGAAAAAGTTATTGCAATACCTGTAGAGCTAAAGCTTATCCTACATCAACATCATCTTTTCATAATTTAAGAATATGTATGGAGCAGTTCATGCACTGCAGTGATTACATACAGTAAGATTGTGATTATATGATCCTGTGCCGACTGCTTTTCATATTTGCAGCACCACAGAAAAGTATTTTTGATTATTTTTTGTTATTATTACTTATCATTGGACAATGTGTCAGATCTGATTACTTCTGTTTATAATTCTCCTCATTATGCCTCCTAGCCCAAGACAGTGTTTAGTTTAAAAAAAAAAAAAAAAAAAACCACAATCACAAACCAGACCAGAATCTGGTAGCACACTAAAACAGAAAATGGGTCTTTGGCTTCTCTCCAGTCTTCATGTGGGCTACTAGCACAAAGGTGCCAAGAGGCCAGTTGTAAGCAGCTAAGTGGGAATTTTTCCAGAACTGGGAGGAAATTACTAGGTAAGAAAAGCTGGCATTATGTTCCATAGGCCTGTGCATGGGGGATATAGCAGCAGTGCCTCTGTGTCCAGAGAATCCTAGTTCAGTGGGACTCTGGGTGTTTTACAGTCTGGTTTGCAATCAAGTTAGATGTAGACATGATTCCCTCTGCTGCCAGTGTAAGAACAGCTCTTCGTGCCTGTCTTTTCATTCACATGTCCATTTGTCCTATTTTTCTAAGTAGCAGCTAGGATGTGCTGTGTTCATGTGAGAGATTGTGCCCAAAGCTTGTGAATTTTTTTCTGCAAGTGAATACACTCACAGAGTTATTATTTTTAACAAAGCCTTCTTTAAAGTCTTACTTGAAATTACTTCTGTTGCTGTGCTACCGCTACTGTTACTTGTTCAAGCCTTGAACTGTCAAGGAATTATGAAGTATTTTTATCCTGTGACATTTTAAATTATTCTCTCCATAGGGGAAGCCTGTGGGAACGCCAGATGCTGGTGCCTATTTCCGTGTGTTAGCAGAGCATGAAGTAGCTGCCTTCTTTACTTCACCAACTGCAATTAGAGCAATCCGTCAGCAGGACCCTGAGGCAGCCTTGGGAAAGCAGTACTCTCTGAAAAGGTGAACTAAGGATACACTGGAAGCAGTTTCTTACAGAAACAGGCTGGATGAACTAAGAATAGCAAAGTGTCTGGGCTTTGCCCACCTCTGTATAGCAGAACTTAAATGTATTCCTGACAATTTAGGTGTACATGTATTTGCTTGTAAATTTGTATAGTTTGGAGGAGATGAAAGCTGTTAAAAACCTTACGACTCTAAGGCTAAGAGCTCTTACTGAGTTAGGATTGCTCGCTCAACCTTAATTTTACTCCAGTGTACTTATACCCTGTATTACAGTCTTGGATTACATGCTCCTGTACTGTTTTCCCACATGACCTCTCATTTCACTGAGTGCACAGGATCTTTAGTGTTCGTTTAATCAGTAGCTAGTCAATGTTTTGTTTATCTCCCCATGACTTAGTTACTGCTTATGGTTCTATGCTCCAAAGACTGAGCTATTTGCTATCTCATACTATTTTTAAGGTGCTTATCACTATATTATCAGCATGCTTCAAAATCAAGACTGAGTTCATCCTCACAAATCCCCTGTGAGATGAGAGAGTGGTATTATCTGTATTTTGCAGATGGGAACCTGAGGCACAGAAAGATTAAGGTCAAAGTCTGCTATTAGTTTTGAATATCTAATCTGAGCCACTGAACTACCACTATTTCAGAGTTCTTAGCATTATATGGTTAAAATACATTACTAGCATTATATTAATGAAATTCCTCTCACGCTGATTTGCATTTGTGAGTGCTTAGTACTTCTACAGACGAAGTTTCTGTATCTTATGGCAAACATTCTAAAAATGAAAAATATGTGGTTTTGGACCACATCTAATCTTGAATAATTTGCTTAGCATCGAACGAGGACTGTCAGACTGTATAGGCAGTATTCAGTCATAAGACATCTTTTATCATACTTGTCCAAAGAGAAGGGGAAGATGCAAAGCCATGTAGCTTCATGAGACCTCCACATTCTTAATTGCTCAGGAAAGTTTTATTTATTAGTAAGCTGTGTTTATTCCTGAGGTATTCATTACAAGTTCATCAGTACTTTCTTCCATTTGTTTCAAGTGCTATCATCAATCCTTACCCCTCCTTGAAACAGGCGATAAGGTCATTTGAGACCTTAATGCACTATTCTTCTATGGTGTTGATTGACAAGAAAGTGATTCAGATGCTAGAAAATTTAATTGCTGTTCCTCGGCATTTTTTAGGCAATGACTAAAATGACTTAGTCCATCTTTAGAGTATTTATTTAATGGACAACCTGCTCTGTAAGTTGTCACATTTTCTGGTCAAATGAGAATTCCAGGTAAGAGTCTCCTTGCTGATACCAGTTGCCCCAGATGCAAAGAGGTATTTCAACATTGCTATTCAGTGCATAATTAATGAGCTTCTCCAATTATCTGCTGATTTAGTTGTTTCATAATTTATTCAGCTTTGGGCTATGTCATTCCCTGGTATATGACTTCTCTTTACTAAACCCTCTAGTGCAGCATTTTATATCTAGTAGGTGCAGTTGTTAAGAAATGGAGTCCAACAGGTGAATAAAATTTCCATTCTAGGAAAATCCTTGCTTTTGGGTGTTACTTGGATGGACTTTTCCATCCAAGGTCAAGCCAATTCTGTCTGTTTCAGTTTGAAATCAGTCTTACTTGTAGTTCATTTATTGGATCTACTATGCTTTTTTCTCTGTTACGTGGTGCAGAATCTTTGAAATGAGATGTCTTTTTGCTACCTGGGCTAAGATGTATCCTTATTTACTGCAGAGACTCCAAAACACATGTCCAGGAATGCAGTCCTGAAAGAGCTTTCCACCATGGTACATCTCATCCCTGAGAGCTTCTATTAAAAAGCTGATAAAGGTCAATGTCTCTTTTTAAAAATCCTGTTAAAAAAGACTATTACTGATAAGGTACAGAGTTGGTAGACAATGCAAGCTTCCAGTATACAAGGGAGTACTTGATTTACATGAGTAAATTGAATTATAAGCAGACTTGCCTTCTTCTGAAATGACATAAGTTAAATATATTTCTGTTAAGAACTGATGATCATACCATATCTAGCCTTTGCACAAAATTATATGTGAGGTTTCCAAAGGTTCTAATATGCATGCCTCAAATTCCTTGTTGGCTATTGGAGTCAAATCTTGAAATTTGTTTGCCTTTGACATAAAACGTCACCTGTCTTAAACATGACTCATGCTTAACAGTAAAAAAGATGTTTAATTTGTAATACTGTAGGATAAAAGCCCTGTTCAACCACATACTGCTAGAGTATCTAAAGAACCTGCTTTTGATAACATACAGTGCTGCTAAGCAGGCTGTCTGATCGTATTGGTGCCTGTTGTATTTGAAAAGCAAGTAACATCCAAATTCTACAACCCTGATGTACCTGAGCATATTCTGTTCAGCTTTTGGAATCTGTTCTCATCTTCATGAGGTAACTCCATAACACTAAGCCATTAACTCTTCCCGTATTTGGAATCACACTTCATCCTTTAATTGACTTAATTATTATGAACTGGTTAGGTCTGATTTCCAAATGATTAACAACTCACAGTTTTGCATGAAATGGGGCAGCAACTCAGCAGATTAGATTAACATACACGTAATAACTTGCGGTTTGTGTCCCATAGCCTACTTGGCTTTCTTGAATTTTGGTCAATTGCGCATGTTCTGCTGTTTTATATCAAAAGAATCTAGAGATTTTAGCTTGTTCATCTGATACCAGATATTAATGCACTTGCTTTAGAAAGAAATATGAGACTGCATAAAAACTGTTTAGAAATAATGACTGTAAAGTAGATTAGGAGCTCGCATTTTCTGTCTCATAACACAGGAATAAGAGGATGTGAAATTAAAGTAGCAAATTCAAAACTGTTAGAATGAAAGACTTTGTCATGTAATTGATGTCTCACACATGCTGCTAGTGATTAAGACCCAGAATTTAGGACAATTGAAGTATGTTATGCAGTTCTGCCTGCTACCTCCTCCTCTGTACTGCTGTAGATCATGTATGGCCATTCCTGTTAAGAGTCCTGAGCTGTGTTCATGAAGAGCCTTTTTGGAGCTCCCCTTCACCCACACTGTGAGAAAGAGCTGAGCTACAGTTGTGTTCTGTGTCTCTCTGACTCTGTGACCCAAACCTCCAGTGCTTGGATCCTCCTGACCAAGGTACAATCTATTCAGGGAAGAAAACAAACACACACATCAATGGAGAAAAATCAGAAGACCTGAAAATATTATTTACTTTTTTTATATGTTTAGGTGTCTGCAGTTTCCAGGTACATTAAGAATTAGTAAGAGTTCTTTATTTCCAGTTTATGTTAAGAAGTGCAAATGAACATTCCTTGCTGCCTTTTCAGGAAAAAAAAAAAAGCTTATTTAACATGATAGAGTTTTTCTTTGCCAGAAAAAACTGGTGTATGCATCCCAGAATTAAAAACACTTCTGTCATCTTTTAATCTGGAAAAGTGCAGCATACTCCTGCTTTTGGGAGATGGTTTGGAGATGTGGTTTCTTTTGTGCTTGGAGTGACCAAAATGTACATGCTTAGATTGTACAATTACAATGTAAATGTACAATTTAGATTGCGTCAGGGCCATTAGGGACCTTGATCTGTCCCCTGTATCAGGTGATACTTCAGTTCCACTCTGCTGGACTCCTGAATGGGGCCTAAAAGATTGATTGCACTGAATTTTATGTTAGGAATGTAGTTTTTCAGACAACAGCTTAGGGCATATTTATTTAACAGAGAGGTTTTAAGATCTTTCTTCCCCATCAGCTGTGTTGCAGGGATAGATGATTGCAATAACAGGTGCATTGACGTGCTTTGAAGTTTTAAGTGGACTGTTAAAAAATTGTTCAGAGTGGGACATTTTATAACCATTGCCGTCTCTCTCTTGCTATACTGCTTGATAGGAGAAAATAATTCCATAGTTCTTATGCTTTATTAGGCTTGTGGCACTTTGCTCTGGTATTCTTTTTGATGGTTTTGTGCTGTAAATTTTCCAAAGAGAGAATCCCTCTCCTTCCCACAACCTAAGGTTGCTCTTGAGCCTGCAGATTATTAAATCTGAGTATAAAAGCTGGCAATTCAGAAGAGAGGAATTCTGGTTTTGGCTTGGGGATAACATATGTCTTAACTTTTTCGTCAAGTCTTTTAAGTTCTTGGTGTTTTAATAGCCCTATTTTTAAAACAAGGACACTTAACAGAGTTTTTCAGCAGCTTATAAAGTTAATGAATTCATAAATTGAATTTTTACATCATAGCTGAAATGTTGTGTTTAACATGCCTAATTACAGAGCGTTCCATGTAATGTGAATTGAGCAGTGCTTAACAGGAGTGCCCTGCATGTAAGCATGAGTCTTAAAAAACTTTTCATAAAAACGTATTTCTGCTTTTTACTTACACAGTATTTTGTTCTCTTCTATAATAAACTTTTATCTGTGTTATAACTTCCAGTTAGCTATTAACTGTAATTATCAGCAATGGCTTGTGCTTTACAATAAAAAGCATTCAGGTGCAAGATAATTGATTGGGGTCACACTCATTATAATCATTATCTTCTAATGTGGGAGATGTGTTCAGAAAGTAGTTTACCAAAATGATGTTGTATATTTATGAGTACAGAAAACTATGCTTGTTTGATGTGAAAGCTGCTTATACATTTGACCCCCTGCCTTCTATTCCAAGAAAGAACTAATTCCAACCAATCTTGGGGTGTTAGAAAGGAGGATTGGTTGAAATGCTGTTCTGAAGTTAAGGAAGTTGCATCATGGTAACATTTTTCAAGATATTCTGACGTTCATAAGTTCCTAACTAGATGTGCTGTAAGTTGATTTTCATATATCAAAATTATTATTATGGCTACCTCTATGATTGTTACTTCTGCTTAATTCACAGAAAGACCATTCTCAGTTCATTATATTTAAGTGCTGCAGGGTCCCTACCTTGGTGATTAGAGTTCCCAATAACTTTTGCTTGTGGAAGTTTCTTTTCTTATAGTCTAACTATGGATCTGTAAATGGATCTAAAAGACAATAAACTCATCACATTTTTGACATCTAGGCCAAATATCACTGAAAAAAATGCTTTTCAATTTTAGGGCGCATGGCTTATTGCACTTCATGATGTTTCATCCCATGTTTTACTTACGTTGTTTCCAGATGTAGCTTTAATCTGTATGTTCTCCTGCCTTGCATCTGCACAGCAAGCAGGTCGCTAGTTCTTACACTGTGAGAGGCTGCCTTTTATACTAGCAGGATGTGCCTATCCTCTGGAGAGAAATGGGGTGTGAATACTTAAAGTGTGATTTTTGGCTTAGGCAGCCTTGCTATGGGAAGTCTGTGGTCTCTAGGTAAGAAGCCTTTGCTATTGAGACGTCAATCTCTAGGTTCCTAGAGATGACAAAATGTCACTGACATTGATCTGGCTGTGGTAGAGCATGCTGCAATCCTAACAAGGGGAGATTTTTGAGAAGTATTTTTAATCCCAGGGTGTGTTGTTGGGTCACATGAAGCTCCGTTCATGTCTTAATGAGGCATTCTGCCATCTCAGAAGCCTTGAGAATTGATGCAGTACTTGGTAGAGTGTCTCTGTAGTTTCTGTTAGCGTGGCAGGCTGTTCGTGAAATGTTTAGTCACTTTGAGTATACCTGTGCACTTTCACTTGAAGAAAGAAAGAGGTTATTTGCTGGTAAACAGAGTTCTTCTGATGTGGAATCTGAATCTGTGTTTCCTTCTTATCTTTCCTCTCTTCCCTCAACCCTTTGAAGTTTTAAATTGCATCTCTGAGTAAAATGAAAGTGCTGTCTTTGGTCATACACCAAGTAGGGAGGATTTGGGAGAGGGAAGGCATGAGCCCACCCTGTGTGGATGCTACAGAAGGGAAGCAAGTTCTTTGGCCTGTAGCAATAGGGCATGTGCGTGGCAGCTCTGCATTCAGTATGCACGTTATTCCTTGTGGCAGGATTGCACCTGCTGGTTACAAACAGACATTGACATGGCTGAAGTGTTTCAGATTGCTACACCAGCCTTCTGGGGAAGGAGGTGCAGTTTTCCATTGTGATTTATCTGTACAATGAAACCAGAAATGTTATGTCTTAAATTTCCCTCTGGTTTAGATTTTTTTTTCCCAAATAGATGATTTCTGTTTCAAAATGTTGCTTAAATAGGAACATGTTTAAGTGTGCAGCAAAATAACAATGTCCAAAACTTTCAGACATTCCTGATTTCCTTTTTCTGAGATGCAGGAACATCCCTTCTAAGTTATAATGCAATAACTTAATAGCTGTGTCTATTGCTAACAGTAACTTAACAAAGTCTCTATGCTGTAGCTTAGTCACGTGTTAGTTTGTGTTGCTCTAGGGCCTTGGATTTTGTTTCATTTTGTTTTCCATTTTGTTTTTGTTCTGTAAAAAATAAACCTTACCCTTTTGAGTCTTTTAAAGACAAATTACTCTCTAAAGTTGTTGGGGACTGTGGAAGAAGCCTAGAGAACTAGTTCAGCATAGAACAATTTTTTGGATAATAAGAGCTGAGTAAGATAAATACCATGCATTGCTGTCAACAGAAACCATGCTGTCACAGCACAGACTATAAACTAGGCATGTACTAATGACAAAGTATTGAATATAAATCAGGAGTTCATCTGAGTATAGTTGGCCGTTCATTTTCATTTGTACATCATGAACCTGAATTAAACATTCTGTGCTACCTGAAGATAATTCCTTATTTCTTTGTTGGAGTTGTGGAGGCAAGATTGTAAATGATTCTTCTCTTTATTATCTTATTAGATGATGGTGTCTGGCCAGTGTCATGTGTAACCATGACTTTAGAATAGACTATTTCAGCTGGAAGGGACCTACAGCAATCATCTAGTCCAACTGCCTGACCACTTCAGGGCTGACCAAAAGTTAAAGCATGTTATTAAAGGCATTGTCCAAATGCCTCTTAAATATTGACAGGCATGGGGCATCGACCACCTCTCTAGGAAGCCGGTTCCAGTGTTTGACCATGCTCTCGGTAAACAAATGCTTCCTAATGTCCAGTCCAAACCTCCCCTGGTGCAGCTTTGAACCATTTCCACACATCCTGTCACTGGATACCAGGGAGAAGAGATCAGCACCTCCCTCTCTGCTTCCGCTCCTCAGAAAGCTGGAGAGAGCAATGAGGTCTCCCTCAGACTCCTTTTCTCCAAGCTAGACAAACCCAGAGTCCTTAGCCACGTCTCATAGGACATGCCTTCCAGCCCTTTCACCAGCTTTGTTGCCTTCCTCTGGACACATTCAAGGACCTTCACATCCTTCTTATATTGTGGGGCTCAGAACAGCACATGGTACACAAGGTGACGCTGCACCATATGCAATTTAACAGGGTTTTAAATTGCTCGTTAGGAAATAAGTGCAAAAAATCTGCTATGTCATGAATAAAGTTACAGTGCAAGAGTTAGAAAGATCAAAACCTTAGCAGCATGCAGTAATGTACAGTAATGTCTAGCTTGTGAGTTCTCATAGTCATGTTTAAGAAAGCTACTGTTGACATAGAGGACTTATCATTCTAAACAGGGTGTGAAGTGAATTTGTAATGCTTAATGAAGGGCAATAAAGTGGGACTAAACATCTGATAAAAGATTCTGAAGTTAAAGTCTCTGTGTGGGTTTAATACCCAGTTATATAGCACTACCTAATTTCATGATATGAACATGCAGATCACATCTGTCAGGACTGCCAGGTGTTGCATCTCTTCTCTGCCAAAGTTGGCTGCAGAATGTCCAGTCAAATGAGCTGAAGTCTAGTACTGCTATCAGGAACACGAGGCTGCTGAATGTTGTTCTGATTGGCATTATGTAGTAGGATTACTTTTTTTTTTAATTTATGTATATATAGTCTGCCTCTCCACAGGAAAATAGCTTTATGTCCCATTGTTTCCCCAAAATTCATTTCCAAATGCCTACTAAAACCTGTTTATTAACAACTTAAAACTAAGAGTTATGCTATAGGTATTTCTTTTTAGTTCTGTTTATTTCTTTACTAATTTTTCTGAGATCTCTTTCTGACCCTTTTTTGGTATTTCATTCTTACGTTTGCCTAATGGATATCTACCTAGTTCCTGTGTACAGAGCATTTAATTATTTTTTACTTCTGTTGACAGTTGCTTGCCTCTGGTCTCCCAAGGTCTTTGCATTCAGAAAATAAAGCTTCTTTTACATGATGTATTCAGTAGCATAAATTAATATTGCTAAGATTCTAATTGTTACTTAATAGGAAGGAGCATACAAAGAGTAAAAGTCCTTCCTCTCCCCTTTTCTCTTTATCTGGGACACCGACCAGAGATATTTGTTGACTTTATTATCTTGATCTGGATAGGGAAAGGAAAACAAGATACATACATTTTTAATTTTTATTTAAAGGTTCAGAACGTTATTTGTAGCTGGTGAACACTGTGATGTGGACACGCTAGAATGGTCAAAAAGGGTCTTCAAGGTACCTGTCTTGGACCACTGGTGGCAAACGGGTGAGTGTTTTAAAATACCATTTGTAAAACATGGGGAGGAGATGTTTTCAGACTTGTTTCCTGAGTCTACAGGTAGAACTGGTTTCTCTTTCCAGGAACATTTCAATAGGCAGGACGAAGTGTGAAAATAAAAATTCAAGCAGAAGAATGTTTTTGGAAGTGGTCTGAAAAGTGACTTCAGGATATATTTAAAACACAGCATTTTTAAAAGCTATATAGAAAAATAAGGTATTTTCTGATACCTGTGTTTAAAAAAAAAAAAAAGTTTGCATCAGTATTTTTTCCAGGCGTATTTTTATATTGTTTGCATGTGTGACTGTTTTGTGATGGAAAATTTGGTATTTAGGGAAGCTTTCAGGTTTAAGTTAAGTTTTTTGCACCTATGTTTTGTGTAATTAAAAAACCCCAACAATCTGCAGCACAGAGTAGACTCCTTGGTCTTTAATATCGTTCTGTATGGATCTCATCCAACTTCTACTGATTATTTTGGAATTTCTCCCATTTATTTCACTGGAGGAGGATTGGGTATGTAGACTGCATTGAAGGAATCAGAGTACCAATCTATGTGTAACTTTGCAAAAATCCCAGTTGAATTCTGGATTAAGGCATGATCAAATGTAGCTGGAAGATAGTAGTGTCATTTTTTATTTAATCTTGATTTAATATGCTAATTAATTGATAAATACGAGGGACAAGACCTATATTTTGCTCAATTCACTATGGTCCTAATGTCTATAGGCAAGAACAGGCCTTAGTGATGCAGAATGAGCAATTAACTGAAAAAGATTAAAAGATCAAACAGGTAGTCTTTGACTAACTACTGAACTGGCAGTAAGCAATATTACTGTATGTAATTTTGTGTGTGTTTTTTATCTGTCTGTGTCTGTGCACATATATATATATATAAAATTGCCTATAGCTTTGACGTATATTTAGTGCAAAGGTTTAACGTTACTGTGTTCATTCAGATGTATCTCAGGTATCAATGAGAGATCATAAACAAGCATGTGGATGTAATTGTACTCATAATGTGTAGAGGTAAGACTGTGTTTGAGAGACTTTTCAAAGACAACCGCGAGCACCGCTCAGAGTATAGTATGTTTCTTTACTTTTATATTCATGACATGCTCTTAAATGAAATTGTAGCACGACTTAATGAGCTAAGGCCATTTCAAATACTGTGTTTGAAAGCATTTAGTAATTTGATTAGAATGAAGACCCATTTTTATTTCTGAGTAATTTCTGTAGAAATGTGTGCTGTTGAATGTAAGCAAGGCATTCAGGCTGAAGGAAAATATTTACCAAGTCGGAGTTCCTATCAGAGGACTGAATTTTAAGGGATAAGGAGAAAGAAGGAAGGAAGGATCACAGAATCATTGGGGTTGATGAGGACTTCCTGAGGTCATCTAGTTCAAACCCCCTGCTCAAGCAGGGTCACCTAGAGAGAGTTGCCCAGGATCCTGTCCAGTTTTGAATATCTCTATGGATGGGGCTTCCCCAACCTTTCTGGGCAGCCTGTGCCCATGTTTGACTGCCCTCACAGTAAAAACGTTTTTTCTTCTGCTCAGCTGGAATTTCCCGTGTTTTAGTTTGTGCCTATTGCCTCTTGTCCAGTCAGTGGGCACCACTGAGAAGTCTTCATTCTTTATTCCCTCCCATCCATTATTTATACACATTGATAAGATCTCCCCTCAGCCTTCTCTGGACTGAACATTCCTAGCTCTCTCAGCCTCTGTCCATATAAAAGATGTCACTTTTCCTGGCTGTTCACTGGATTCTCTCCAGTAGCTCCATCTCTTCTTCTGGGGAACCCAGAACTGGGCCCTCCAGATGTGGCCCTACCAGTGCTGAGGGGAGAGGAAGGATCATCTCCCTCAACCTGCTGACAACAAATTCTTTGCTGTGAGGATGCATTGGTACCTCATGGTCACCTTGCTCTCCCCCTGGATCCTAAGGTCGTTCTCTGCAGATCCTTCTCTTTCCAGCTGGCTGGTCCCCAGTGTGTGGTGGTGCCTGAGGTTATTCGTCCCCAGATGCTGGACTTTGCACTTCCCTTTGTTGAACTTGTCCTGTTGACCTGTTTCTCCAGCCTGCTGAAATGCCTCTGAAAGGCAGCACACCCATCAGATATATCAGCCACTCCTCCTAGTTTTACATCATCTGTAAACTTGCTGAGGGCACACTGTTTCCCATTGTCCAGGTAATTAATGAAGAAATTGAATAGTATTGGCCTCCGTATCAGCCCCTGGGGTACACCACTAGTGATTTGCCTCTGATGGGACTTTGTGCCACTGATCACAACCCTCAGGGCCTGGCTGTTCAGCCAGTTCTCAGTCTACCTCACTGACCACTTATCTAACCCATACTTTGTCAGCTTCCCAGAGAATGTTGTAGCAGGCAGTGTCAAAAGCTTTACTAAGGTGGAGGTAAACAACATACATTGCTCTCTCCTCATCCACGAAGCTAGTCACCTCATTGTAGAAGGCAATCAGGTTGATTAAGTGTGATTTCCCCTTCGTAAATCCATGCTGGCTACTCCTGATCACCTTCTTGTCCTTTCTGAGTTTGGAAATGCATTCCAGCATTAGTTGCTTCATCACCTTCCCAGGGACTGAGGTGAAGCTGACAAGCCTGTAGTTCTCTGGATCTTCCTTCTTGCCTTTCTTGAAGAGAGGACTGACATTTGCTCTCTTCCAGTCTTCAAGAACCTCTCCCAGTCGCCATGACCCTTGTAAGGTAATAGAGAGTGGCGTTGCAATGACATCAGCCAGCTCCCTCAGCACTCATGGGTGCAACTCTTGAGGCCCCATGGACTTACATATGTCCAGTTTGTATAAGTGGTCCCTAACCTGGTCCTCTTCCACCAAGTGTAAGTCTTCCTTGCTGCAGACTCCCTCTGGTCTCAGGGGTCTGGGAATCCTGAAAGTCAGTCTTACCAGTAAAGACTGAAGTGAAGAAGGCATTCAGTACTTCAGCCTTTTCTGTGACCTTTGCTGCCACATCCCCTGTCCTGTTCAGCAGTGGGCTCATGTTTTCCCTATTCTTCCTTTTGTTGTTCATGTATCACAGAATCACTAAGGTTGGAAAAGACCTGGAAGATCAAGTCCAACCATCAACCCAACACCACCATGCCCACTAAACCATGTCCCACAATGCCACGTCCACATGTTCCTTGAACACCTCCAGGGATGGTGACTCAACCACCTCCCTGGGCAGCCTGTTCCAGTGTCTCACCACTCTCTCAGTAAACAAATTTTTCCTAATATCCAGCCTGAACCTCCCCTGGCACAACTTGAGGCCATTTCCTCTTGTCCTGTCGCTAGTCACTTCGGAGGAAAAACCAACACCCACCTCTCTGCAACCCCCTTTCAGGTAACTGTAGAGAGCAATAAGGTCTCCCTTCAGCCTCCTCTTCTCCAGACTGAACAACCCCATTTCCCTCAGGCGCTCCTCATCAGACTTGTGCTCCAGACCCCTCACCAGCTTCGTCGCCCTTCTCTGGACACGCTCCAGTACCTCAATGTCCTTCTTGTAGTGAGGGTCCCAAAACTGAACACAGGATTCGAGGTGCGGCCTCACCAGAGCCGAGTACAGGGGCACGATCACCTCCCTGCTCCTGCTGGCCACACTATTTCTGATACAGGCCAGGATGCCGTTGGCCTTCTTGGCCACCTGGGCACACTGCTGGCTCATATTCAGCCGGCTGTCGATCAACAGCCCCAGGTCCTTTTCTGCAGGGCAGCTTTCCAGCCACTCATCCCCAAGCCTGTAGCATTGCATGGGGTTGTTGTGGCCAAAGTGCAGGACCCGGCACTTGGCCTTGTTGAACCTAGGCCATTTACCTAGGGATTTTACTTGCAGAATCCTTTCTTGTTGCCCTTCATGTCCTTTGCCAGATTCCAGTTCAGGTGAGCCTTGGCTTTCCTAACGGCATTCCTGTACAACTGGATGGTATCTTTATACTCCTTCTGGGTCATCTGCCCCTACTTCCACCTCTTGTACACTTCCTTTCTATGTCTGAATTCAGTCAGGAGCTCCTTGTTCATCCATTCAGGCCTCCTGCCTTTGATTTCCTATTTGTCAGGATGGGACTTCTGTTGAGCTCGGAGGAAGTGATCCTTGAATATCAACCAGCTCTCCTGGAACACTCTTCTCTATGTATCCCACGGGATTCTTCTAAGCAGATCTCTGAAGAGATTAGAGTCTGCTGTCCTGAAATCCAGGGCTGTGGTCTTGCTTTTGCCTTGCTCCCTCTTTTCAGAATCTTTAACTTCACCATCTCATGGTCGCTACAGCTAAGGCTGCTCCTGACCATTTCTTCCTTGTTTGTAAGTATGAGGTCCAGCAAAGCACCTTTCTTTATTGGCTCCTTGATCACCTTTGTCAGGAAGCTGTCATCAATGCACTGTGTAAATCTGGATTGCTTGTGCCCTGCTATGTTGCCCTTCCGGAAGGTATCAGAGTGGCTAAAGTCCCCCATCAGGATGAAGGCCTGTGAATGTGAGACTTCCATTTGTTTGAAAAAGGCCTCATCTACAGGCCTCATCCTGATCAGGAGGTCTCCAGCAGATACAAAGTACAACAGCGTGAATCTTGGTCTGCCTGCTGGTCTTCATCCATAAGTTCTCGACTGGCTCCTGACCTGACCTTTGACAAGGCAGAGCCCTTCTCATGTAAAGTGCAACACCCCCTCCTTGCCTCCCAGGCATAGGAAAAAGTGCTTAATAGAATACAAGCTAATAAACTAGATTTTTATAACTTTTAAAATAGAGAACGGTCCGGTCTGGTAAGTGAGATGAAATAGAAATGCTTCTCCACATACTGTCCTGTGTTCCGGAACTTCCCTTGAGATTAACATGCTCAAATGCTCAGGGGGAAGAAGTGGATCCTCCGCCCTCTGAAAGGCTTCGCATCCCAGAGCACAGCAGCCAGGGCAGAAGATGAAAGCAGCCTTCCTTTCTGCTGTTCAGTCACCTCTTTTTTAGCAGAATACAAAACATATCCCGTCAACTGTGAAAAAACAAGCAGTTATGTCACATTCAACTGTTTCTGTCACTTGGTGAAATATCGTTGAAAGTGGATTTGCGTGCTGGAAAAGCCTTTTCAATCCAATAGTACTGGATTTCTGTACACCAGGCTAAAGCTGTAAGGTGCTGAATGTGAACTATTTTACAGAGTAGATAACTGGCTGTTTCACTTCATATTAGAAATATTCAAGGTTAGTGACTGATGACAGAATAGAGAACCCAAAAATTCAGAAATAACAATTTTCTGAACTATTCTAAAATAAAAAAAATCACAACTAAAAGCACAAATAAAAAAACCCTAATCACTTCTAGCAGGAAGAGGTTGAGACAATTAGCTGTTTTAAGTAGAGCTAATAAATTTTGAAAATAGAATTTTTTATAACAAAATTCAATTCAAGATAACAAAACTATTAAATTTTATGAATTACCTTTTTTGTAATTAAATTGCACCTGAAGTTATAAATTGCTGTTTTGTTATGCCTGAGATTGAAAACTTCTGACTCAACTTCGAGATGTGAAAATGCTTTTGACCTTTGATAATCTGGCAAATTGTTACTTATTCCCCAATTTGATATTTGTCTGTGTTCTTACAGAACAAGAGTATTGCAAAACAGTGAGAAATGTTGGCATCTTAATTTTACCTGAATACTGTAGGTCTTACTTATGCAGTTATGTCTCAGTCATTGACTTTTCCAGCTGAGGCTAAAGCAGAAGATGGAGAAGGAGGGCAATCCAGTATCTGCGTAATTAGTGTTTCTTGTATGATGGGGTAATTTCTATTCTGTTGTTTATGACTGAGAAAAGGAGGGAAGAGATCAGCTTTGCAGAGATAAGATGCAGCTGAGTCATTATTGGGAGGTGGAAATGAGTATGAGTGAAGGGAAACAAAAGGCTGACCAATGTATTGTAAAATAAAAAGGGAGTGTAAAACACTTGCTTCTTCAGGTTTAGTAAGGTATCTTCAAAGGTCTTGGTCCCTTTGCCATATATTGAAACTAGAAATAAATCACTATGAACAAAGAAATGTAGGTTGAGTTTTCTTTAATTCTGTCTTTGGAAGATTTATGGACTGTATGAAATCACTGTGAGTTGAAACAGTCCTTTGAAACAGAAGAAAGCTTTCATTAGGGGTCTTCAAAGCAGCTATGCCTGGAAAGCTTGTTTGATTAAAACTTTTTGATTTGTTTCAATATGCCTTCATCAATAAAGCTTATTTTAATTGTTAATATTTGTGTTACAAGTATAGTAAGCACATCTTACAAGCTGTGAAACGTACGTCACAGAATCAATGAGCAGCAAGTAGGATTTGAGGCAGTAAGGACTGATAAGCACTTGCTGCTTTCTTTGGAGACATGGCAATGGATGAAAGAATGGTACTTTCAGATCCTGTGCTCATCTGTACATGGAGAGAGGATAATCTTGCTTTGGATTTGTGCAGGTGTTTAATTTTTGCTTATTTATACAAAATGACACTTAGCATTTAAATGGCAATTTTCATCTTCAAAGTAATTGTGCAAACACAAGCAAATTAATTCTTTTAACACCCCTGTGATGTAAATAACTTTATTGCAGTCTTGCAGATATTAAATTGAGAAAGACAAGTATCTTGCCTCAGGAAACCATTGCAAATTCAGTTTTAGTAAACAGAGCTTTTCTTACTCAGAGGTAAGTTTTATTTACATATGTTTTGTGATATTTTGTCTGAAAGGGAACAGGAGTGTACATTTTGGACCTTGTTCTGTCTCTGTTTGTAGTTATGTTTTAAGGAAATGATACAGTGGCTCTGTTTCAGTATTCCAGGTAGGTACATTACAGGGCACCTTGACAAATCTGTTTGAAATAGCCTGAACAGTGTTTGGGTTGTACCGGCTGTGTCACATCCTTGGGAGAGGCCTCAATACACAAATGTGACTTTGGGTTACCTTGTTTTTGGAGCTAGCTTTGAATTCTGGAGTTAAAAAAGGGTAACAGCAATGAGGATGTGAAGAGCTGTGGAAGCATGAAGGCTCTGAAAGCTTGTGTTAAACATCCTCAACTGCTTTCATGTTAGCTATTCAGTGTTTTGTAGTAAAAAGAAATAACGTGAAACTCTACCACATTGTTTTTGACGTTTTTAAAAAAGTTAAGTAGTCAGATTTCTGTTTCTTCATAAGTATAGGATGTAAAGAGTTTTTTTTCTCTTGATGTTTCTAAATAGAGACATTTTGAGACTCTATCTTTGAGGATGTATAGGAAAATTCAGATGAAACAGAACTGAAACTGAAAATTCAGTGATAAAATTTGATATGCATAAAATCTCAATCAGGAGACATGTTTCCGTACAACTTTTTTGGTCGTGTACTACGGGAATCAAAGTTAGAGGACATGAAAGTGTAGGAGGTTCAAACTGGAGATATCTGCTTTGTCCTGAGTGTCAGCTTACTAGTAGGCAGAACTATGAGAAGATGGTGCATGTTTTCTGTTTTCATGGAAAAAAGCTGCCTTATCCAGTAAGGAATGGGTGTCTGCAGCAGGCATTAGGACAAAAATCACATAGTGCTTGCTCATTATGACTGCTGAAAAAGAAGGTTACAGTATGCACACATTGTAATGAGATCTTGGATACTCTGAGACATAGTGTGATAAAATTTACTGATAGGAATTCCCCAAGTTCTGTAGCACAATTAATTAATACACTGTATCACTTTTAAAATTGTTCTTGTTCCTTCTCTATGTCTTACCTCTAAAACATGCAGCTGCTATGTTGGTAATATTTTTATTAGTACATACTATTATTATGTAATTCCACATAGGAGTAATGGTTATGCAGATCTTCTATCAGGACTCTACAAAAAAACCCAACTGTATCATTGAATTCACTGTAAAAAATATGAATCATAATTATGTGTACTCACTGTAATATATTTCAGTGAATTACTTTCTACCACAATCTTGCATGGGAAGAGTTTATTAATGTGGTCTCCAAGCAGCATGACGTGGTCCCCAGTCTTCAGTTTCCACTGTGTTGTCTTGGCAACGTTATGCAGAATCTTCTCTTGAGTATCCAGAAAGATGGATTTTGCAACTGAATTCCGTTAGCTAATCCTTCCAGGGTTCCACTACAGAACTGTTCTTCAGGTGAATTACCTTGTCAGTGTAGACCTCCATCTCCCCACATTTGACAATTGGATTCTAGATTTTGTTCTTCAATCATCTGCTTTGCCCCATTCAAAATTGTGCAGATGACTCCAGTGCATTCCTTAATATGATGCATTTCAGTCCAGTGCATTCCTTTAATATGGTGAAATTTTCAGATCAAGAGGTAGCAGGAAAGGTAAACTAAACAAAGGATGGCTGTTTAATTTGTAGCAAAAGAGTCAATTCTTGCAAAATATTTTTTCAGTGCCAGAAATTCAGTTCTGGAGTTACTGAGCCCAAGCATCTGGAGCTGAGATGAAAGTGGTGAAACAGATCAGATCTCTTCCAAAGTCCAGGCTACTGGTTTAGGTTATCAGGTGGTGCCTCATTGTAGATGCAGTTCATGCTCTTTAAAGACGTGTGTATCCTGTCAAGATTGGGATCATTTTTTTTTATGGAAGCTGATATTCTGCAGAACAGTTCTTCAGAAGTGGGAATTACTCTGCGGAAACTTTTGCAGCTCTGCAGCCTTGAATTAGAGTCCTCTGAGCATAATTTTCTGGATAACTGAACTTATAACAGGTATTCATGTAGAGGAGGAGGAGAAAAATGGTCATTTATCATGTCTTTTACCTGGGGACTTGCATTCTGTCCTTTAAGGGTATGAACATAAAGATTGTTTCAGCCATTGTTTGTTGCTTAGTAATCAGACTTGTGCAGATGTGGACTGCGTGTCATTAGTCATTCCTTCAGTGTCATGTTAGGACACCCAGTTTGAACAGCTTTTTGGTTGTGCTTATTGGAGGAGAGAAAGGAGGAAAATTTTTAGGGCCCACGGGCATTGCCAAAGCAGAGACTGACCTTTCAGTAGTTTGTGCCTGTCTCATTCTGTACTGTGGCCTTTACCATTAGCTTCAGAGAAAGGAAAAAGACCAGAATTGTATGTTTTTTTTTCTTTGTCTGTGTGGCCAACCTATGTCAAAATCAAGGAGCTCTTTCCTAACTCATCCTGATGACTGGCTTCTCTTGAGGTTGGAGCATTGACAGTTCTTGCAATTCTTATCTTATGATAATTTAACATAACTTAAAGGAGTGACGTGAATTTAAATTAGGATTTGATACTCTTATTTTCTAATGAGACAAGTAATTTGGGCTAAATTGCTTTGGGGGAGTCAACCAGCCTCTCAAACCCGTGAAGAGCAGTTGGTGCCTCTCTGTCCCAGTATTCCAATAATGTTACCACTCAGATGTGGAGGAATGGGGGGGGAAACCTGCCCTTCCTCAGTGTGGGACATTGGAGCCCTCAGTCTGTGTCTACATCCCAGGAGCGTGCTGTAATTGCAGAGTCAAAATTTCCTCAGCCTCATTCTTCTTCCACCCCACCTTTTTTTTTTTTTTTTGTTGAAGGTGTTTCACTATGATTTAAACTACTTGGGCCTTTATATGGGCAGTCACACAGAACATTAGAATTACAGAAGTCTCTTAAATGAGCCTTTATTTGTAAATGTGGTAAAATTGCTTATTTGTGAAAACCTTACCTCGGAGCACCCTGTTTCGATGCAGGTAGAGAAGAGAGTTAAGCGTTGACGACTGCCAGTGCTCAGAACTGAGCAAGTTATTGGTGTAATCCTTGTTAATCTAATGGTAAAATATTGAATCTCTGCTCATGCTAGCAGAGTTTAGCATCTTCAGCATATATGATTCATGACATGCCTTAGTAAAATGGGTTACGTTGCTTCCCTGATTGTGTTGCCCTCTGTAGTATTTTAGTCATACGGTCATCTATACTCATCTTCCAGTCTTGAATTTTCATGAGTTTTCTCTTTGCAATCCATGTGAAGAGGATTCTCCTTCAGAGATTTGGGCTGTACCTGCTTAGCTGAGAAATACTTTTTACAGAAATGTCTTGTTTATTACTATGTACTGCTTATGTGTGTGTTAGACGTTGAAGAACATATGTCTGGATTATACACATATTCTCTAAGGTGTTTTTACTTTAAATGAATTATTACAACTGCGTAGGTTTATTGTGGTCTTGAGTGCTGTTCACTGTCTCCCCCATTTCATGAAGTGTGTTTTCTCCTCCAACATTTTTTTGATCCTTCAGATGTGCATTTCGCATGGCTTTCAGTTCTCCCATGCATTTTGGGAAATGCACCACATTGCAAAGACGATACTGGGTCAGAGATGGAAGGAGTGTTGTGGCTTGAGAAAAAGATGGATCCCTTTTGTTTTTGTTTGTGGAATTGATTACAGTTTAGGCATGGCTAAATCAGTAAGCACACTAAGTCCTTCTAGTAAAAAAAAACCATGCACCTCTGTTTTTTAAATTGCTGGGAAGGTTCTCTTTTCCTCCTGGCTCTTTTTTTTCTTCCCACTGGTCAGCGCCTCCTCTGTGTTGATACAAATTCAGTATCAGCTCTGCTGTAGCCACTCTGTCTCATTCGTGCTGACATTTTCTAACTTAGAATTGATAGGAAGTATGTATTAAGCTTTTCTGTTCCCATTTGACTTCGGTTTCTCAGTGCTTGTTAATCTTAATCTTTTCTGATTGTCTTTCCACATGCAGCCGGGGACATGTGTTAATATAAGTGAAGTATTATAAATGTTTTCCTTCTTTCTAAAATTTCATTGATGTGGTTTAGATGATTGAAAATAAAAGAACTGTAAAGCAGTCTTAAGTTACAGAGCTCAGCCATGAATGATGAATAGGCAAATAAAGAAGAAGAGGGGACATCTTTAGGAATGGGTATGTTAAATAAGAATAGTGCAGTCTCATCTGCCTGAAGGAGACAAGCTGTGACAGCACCTCCAGTTTGTATGTGTGTGAAGATGTTACAGGTTGCTGTCTCCTTCTTGTCGCGTGGCAACTGCTTTTATTGTTGCTCAGAGAATAAAGTCCTCATTAGTGTAAAGTAGATGATTTTCCTGATGATTTAAGAACCGGAAAGCTGGTAGTAAGCTGCATGGATCTAGTGCATGGAAGGAATGATCCTTTGCTGGATTTAAGGGTGCCCAGTGAAGGTAGAAAGAGAGAAAAGAGGAATTTCTAAGATGTTAGACCCTGATTTGGAAAAAAATAATTGAATTGCACAGTAGTAATTTTATCTGTCTTTTCGATCTTGGCAGTATTACTATGCATACAATATATTAAGATTCTCCAAAATGATTAAACAGTAAATGGTTAGCACTGACACGTGTAATTACTTTTTGTAATCTCCATTTATCTCTTAGTATTTCATTATGCATCAGTTATGATGTTACAGTAGGAGGAAAATAAAAATTGGAAATTAATTTTTAGTCTGAAAATATATTATAATTCAATGCATTGCCTGACTTAATGCATCTTTAAACATGCCATCTGACATCTTCAAAATACGACCAAAAAACTTTCTATGCTCCTCTGATTATCTTGGCTGTCATTTTGCTGTAGGCAACTTATAAGATGTACATTATAAATTACCATTTGGAGGCAAAGGAGCCTGGTATACTTACAAAATGAATGCATAAACTTCTGGTGATTTGTGACTAGCTTGCTGGTTCGTAATAACTGAACTTATTTCATTCTTTGGTGTTAATATGTCTCATGGCCCACCAACCTTTTAACTAAGCTAATTAGAGCTTCTTTACAGTTACATTTTGTACATTTATTTTGGAGATTTTATTTGGACATGCTTTGAAATCTTCAGAGGCCTTATGTATATGTATGATACCACAAACAGCACAGTTTGTAAATACATTCTGTGTTTGGATAGGATTGTAAAAGGGAGCCTTGGGGGAATTTTAATGGTTTTGGGGCTTGATTTTGTTTTTAAATGAGTGGATTGAATATAGCAATAGAACTATTATACAGGAAGTATTTGGCCTTCACAAGTGTAATATGTATTCATGGTAATAGATGCATTATGACTTCAAGTGCTTTGAAGCATTTAGAAAATACTAAAAGAATTGCTGGTTTCTCTTCTGATGTTAAATTCTAAGAATAAGCATGGAAACTCAGGCACTTTCAGAAAATATATTACTTTGTAAACAAAATGGATTTTATTTTGAGAAACAGGCTTCAGATTTTCAAATACTTTTAGCTTCTTTTGTGATTTTTTTATTATTTTTTTTTTCCTGTGCTTCTGTACATTTGCAAGAAATGAGGGAAACACTCTGCTTCTGGCTAGGTGTACACAGTTGTTGCTGAACACGTATTAATATGGCTCCATGGTCAGTTTAATAGTGACATCATAATTTCTAGATTATGCAAGCAAGCTTGAAGCTGTCATTCTCAGTGCTGTATATGTGCATAATAATATGGAAATGCTTGCCCATTTATTTAAATATGAATATACTTTAATTAGTGCAACACTAAATATAATGCAGTATTTCCTTTTGAAGATTGGAAATAGTGCCTCGGCTGAGGTGGGAGGCATTCATCGGTACCACTGCAGGTTAGGATCTGATATAAAGTTAAACCAACAGAGTAACAACATAGATGAGCTTTCAGAAAGTTACTGTTGCTAAAGCTCTGTTTCAGAAAAATGGCCTGGCTTATGAAAGCACTTAAATGTGTGCCTGTGTTTCATTTGACATTTAAAATGTAAAGTGATATCCTAAACTATGAATTAGACTAAATGGACAAATTGATTGTGGGGGAGGAAATACTTGTGATACTATTCCTGTTTAAATGAAACATACTGAGATAAATAGCTCGCTGGTGATGGTGTGTAACTGGGTGTTGTGATTTGCGAATGGTCTAAGCTTACGTAAGCGCAAACCACCAGTGAAAGAGGGAGCGGAGCATCCCTCCTTCATCTCTGGCACTGCCTTTGTACCCCTGCTCTTAGGCCAACCTTCCCATGCATGTGGCCACATGGCGAGCAGAATCAGAGCATTGATTTAGACAAAAACTAACCTGGCTGAAAGAAAAAATAATAATATTTCTTTAAATCTGAATCAGTTCAATCCAGTTCCATGTAAAAATGGGGGGGAAAAAAAAGATGGGACTGTACAGCCAAGGTGTAGAAGGATAATGCAACCACACTTTTTTTTTAATTATTTTCACTGATGTGCATTTAAATTAGCTCAAGTCAACTGTGCAGTGTCCAGTTGTGCATTTTAATTACCAAATCATCCTTGTTCATATAATGGATAATGAAAATGAATATGGCTGTCACATTGTTGTCCCTTTTAGCTATTGTCTGTGCTGTCTTTCAGACAGTAACCACTTTCTGTGGTGTCTGCAGTGCGACTCACTCACCATATTTTGGCATTCTGTATGCACCTGATATTTATTGTGTTGATGTTGCATGTGCTTAACTCACAAGAGGGTAAGTTAAGAATGGAGTCCAATAGAGGAAAAATAAATGATAATTACCATCACTGTTCAAGAATTTTTCTGCTGCATCTGTCATACTCCTCAGAAATAAAGGATGACATGAAATACCAAATGATGCATGAAAGAGTTTTTGAAATTTCACTACTAGCCAGCAAAGCCTTTCACAGTTTAGGATGACAGATTGTCTTTAATCTAACCTAATTGTGTATAATGTGTGAATTGGGTTTAATTTCATACTTGCTTTCTGACAGTTGGTAAAACTGAATCAGGGGATCCTTAAGAATTTACAGTTCTACAGATTCTTCAGTCATTGTTGTCTCCTTGTGGCTCCTCTCACTTTTCCGTTATAATTTGCTGCAGTACCTTGCTCAATATATTAGAAGGTGAGAATTTCAGTAAATATAAGCTCTGTCATTAAATTTTACTTCATTTGATGACAGACTTAAGCAAAATGAAGAGAAAATTAATAAAATGGATGGGGAAGTTCATGACATAATTATCATAGATCTGAAAAGTAATTTTCACTAGCCTTTACCCTTAAAAGGTGGTAAAAATCATGGCATAGCAACATATACTGACAATGTGGGTGCAGCCGTACTGTGGACTTTTGTGGCAGTCTGCCAGCTGACAGCCCGGCATCACACATCGCATTGCCTTGGGATTATCCAACCTGTTGTCCTCTGTGCCCTTTAGTGCCCTGGGATAATAGTGGCCACGTGTCATCTCCTTGTTTTAATGTTGATGGATAATTAGCATCAGACTGTTCGTAGTTAAATACCCAGCACTAGCCAGGTGTACTTGGTCTTTCTACACATTAATACTTCATCATGTCTCATGCAGCAACCTGTAGCTGAGCACAAAATGTAGATCTCTTCCAGGGAAGAGATGAAGAAAACTTCATAGCAAAATTACGCAGTGGATATTTTTGAGTCCTTGCTAAAGGCATGGCTGAGCTGTACTGTACAGATGCTAAAACAATTATCTGAAATTATCTTCCAAGATAACTTCCAGTAAGCATAAGACTAAAGTGGTGCTTGGGCTACCAGCCTGCAGCATGGCTATCTAGACAGAATTTGTCAGGGTTAACGGTGCTAAATCACAAGTTGTGAGTAAGGCCACTTCCTGCTAGTGCAGTCAGAGACTTAGAAACTTGCTTGGGTTTTAGTGATGAAGAACTGACTGGGAAACTGACTTTGCTCTGCACAGTCATATGCTGAAGAATGAAGGACATGAGCTCTGGATGAATACTTGATGATCTGTCCCCTGAATCTTCAGGAGCCTCCCAATACATATTCTTTCTGTGTTAGATTTGTTTTTATTATAAGGAAACAGTTTGGTATGCTGTGATGCAGATTTTGAGTGCTGTAATTCATCTGGTACCGTGGTTTTCTGTTCCTGGATGCCCAGTTGTTGTTGCCATACTAGAAAGCATGTTGCTGTTACTTTGTTGAATTCTTCATTCTACCTTTTCTGGTATAATTAAGATGACCACTGTGTGGAGGGAGCATGTGCAAGGAGTCTCTTCAGAGCTGCATTCTTGCTATGTGGATGGATTTGTTACCAGTTGCTGCCTAAGCTTTGTCCCTTCCGTAGACCCTCCTCTCCATTTTATCAGTGCTGTCTTCTGCTGTAGTAATTCCTTTAATTCCCCTCAACAAAAATGACAGCTTTGCCAGGAGAATGGCTCAAAACACCACTGCACCAATGAGAATTTAGTGTATTATATTTATTGCATTCATTAATGTGTTAATATATGACAATTGCTCCTTTTTCTTCTCTTTTATTTCCTGCTACGTAACAACTTCCCACCTCTTTTGCATGCTTCCAGTGTCTATCCATTGTATCATAAGAAATTCAAAGCAGACAGCCTTACATTACTCACTTAGTGAAGCCCAAAGTCAAATATTAATGTCAGAATGCAGTGTATTTTCCTTAAGTACTTCCTACCAGAAAATACAGTATTTCAGCAGTGTGACCATGTGTTATGTTGAGGAACATGAGACACGGTCTAGAAATTATAACGTATCAGGGTTGTAAGTGGTACAGGGCATTTTTTATCTTTGAAGTCCTGAATTATTTCAAAACTGTTTATTTTGATTGAACTTGACTGTTGACTGTGAATGAGCAGGGCAGTTTTGAGCACAGAACTTACTAGCTGTTGCTCTGCATCATTTGGTAGAGCACAGCTTCTGCAAGTCAGGCACACGGGCAGGTAGAAGCTTTCTGATGAATAAAGTCAGGTGAACCTTTACAGACTCCCCTTGCTACTCATGAGTGCACTTTTTGCTTCTGCATTAGCAGCACCTTCTCTGACATAAAAATCGCTTTCAGAAGTGCAAATGCAACAAAAATGCCTGTATCGGACTATTTATTAACTGTCCAATATAGCTCAATAATATTGAAATATCTTTAAAATAATATCTTTCACTTACATGTAGAGTGGGACAAAACAAAGGTCACATCTTTGAATTTCGAGGGATTTCTTTACATGAGCCCATATCCTTAAAGTAAAAACATAAGGAGGGACTCGGGACACTTTAACAGCTATGATTTTAAGATGATCTCTCACTGACTCTCTCTTTCAAGTCTCAGTGAAGTGCTTTTCATTATTCTCAGAGGTCTGTATATATATATTTGTTCCATTATAACTTGGAGCAGATGTTGAATGTAGTTACCAGACTACTTGTGAAGCATTGCTTCTCTGGTGTAAAACATTGCTCTTCTAAATAGCTGTTTCATTGTCGCATTATAAGGTGTTATGCAAAAAGGAAATTGGTTTTATGATATAGTTGTCCCTGAAAAGCCTTCCACAGCCGGAGGGTGAGCTAACTTGCTAGCATAGTGAGTGGAAGGTTAGTGCCTAAACATTTGTGGAAGGGACTGACTGGAAGACAGATCTACTGTTCTGTTCCTTACATTAAAAATATGCAAGTTCCTAAAGACTTCAGCATTGGGAATCTGTCTAGTCGCTGCAACTATGAACAAGTGAGCGTCAGCTAAGGGATGTCTGTTTGTACATCCAGAAACCTGATGTAAGGGGTAGGTGGAATACAATGTCCACTTGACAAGCGTTATCCTTCCTCAAACTGCTGCTGTTTTTACTTTCAGACCTTTGTCTTGTACTCTGCATATAGGTCCTGACTTGAATTGTAAAGAAACCAACCTTAATTTAAACCAAAGATTTTTAAGCAACTTTACTTATTGGAAATACATAAAAGGGTCACACAGTACTTGTATTACATATAATTGGAATGGAAAATTTCTCATCAGTACTTATTTTTCTGTACTCTTCTGAACAGTGATGATTTCTTTTCAGCAGGATTTTGAATTGAATTCCATTTCCAAGTCAGACTGTTTTTTCTGTGATAAAATATGCTGTCCTAGAAAGGGGTTGCTGTTTTCTGGTAGGTTTGGGAAATTGATATTTCAGTCCAGCATCCTGGATATGCATTGATTTCCCAGGAAAAGTACAGCACAAAGATGCATGCTATCCTTTGACAGTACTCTTTCGTGCTTCTACATTGTAAGGGAAACTTTAGCATTCAGGAGCTGTTAATCTAACATAAAGAGCAAATGCTTTTGGGATTCCCTCTCTGAATTAATATCTAGTCCAAGCACCAACAAACCATATTTTTTCCATGTATATAAAAAGTCTTATTGATCCATGGGAACTGAATGTACAGCTTAGAGGTTAGAGCACTGGGTTAATATGATAATGATATATCCACTGGTAATTGAGAAGACAATAGAAGAAAGAGCAGCAATTATAAAGACCTATTCACAGAGTTTTAGAACTTGTGATTCTTGTTTAGAATAAGTGGACTTTCATTCAGTCTTATTCACTGTTGCCCAAAAAGCAGGGACAAATACAGACAAATTAGTATGACGGTTTCCTTTCTAGTTTGCATCGTTTTCATTAACAGTGTATCAGAAAGTCAAGCAAATACAAACTAGTTCTCAGAAATTTCAGATTCCCCCTCTCCCCTCAGGGTTTTTTCATTGAGAGCTCTTGATTAGAAACGTTTGTCAATTCCTCGTTCATGCACATCTTACTGGTACATCGGGTTAACAGTGATGCTGTGTTCCCTACCTCTCTGTAGCAAACCTAATTATTGTGTTCTGGTGATAGGAGAATACATTTCTCACCTGATCTGTATGATTATGGGACGTGGCTTGATGGGCATGGTGTTGTGTGGTGTGGGTGGTTTTTTTTGTGTGGTTTGGTTTTTTTTGTTGTTGTTTTTTTTTTTTTTCTTTTTTTGTAATGGTTGGACTTGATGATCTTACAGGTCTTTTCCAACCTTAGTGATTCGGTGATTCTGTGATTTTTAGCTCTTCCTATGCAATATATAAAGCAAGATATACTCTGTACTACCACTTCTTTTTCTCCTAATGTAGTCAAAAAAGATACTCTCCCTTCCACTGTCTCGTCTGATTTACTGTTCTCTAAGAAAAATACCGGTTTTCATTCTGTTCCAAAGAAAAGAGGAAAAAAGTTGAGGTGAATAACTTATTCAGTATAGATACTGTGCAGAAAATGGAGCTTCCAAACTGTTGAATAAATTGTGAGTTTCTCTTCCTGCAACTTTCAGTGTGATCCTGAATGGGGTACGTTAGATCGTATTGATATTGTGTCACCCCTATAATTATAGGTTGGGTGTTCTGCGTGTTGGAAGATCAGGATCATGTCAGGAATTTGCATTATGTAGAAGAAGGAACAGGGAAAGATGGGGAAACAACTAAGCAAACATTTAGCCTGTCTTTATTAGCATTGAGGGTTGATAATTCTCATTCTGTGTCCCACAGATGGAGTTAGGCCCTAGCTTAACTATGCTATGTTAATGCTAATTTTCAGCTACTTACATCTAACATAAAACTACCACAAGTTTCTGTAATTTTGTTCTTGTTCTTGCTTCTTTTAGCACTTGAATAGTCATTTAACAGCTTCTGAAGTGGCAGATGAATGCTGTGGAAGCTGAGAAAATTCACAGCAAAAACAAATGTAATTTCCTAACGCAAGAGAACTGAAAAGAGTTTTGACCATACTGATCAGATATAAATATAGAGCTGAAGACAAACCTGCTTTGTTGTGCTGATACTTGAGGGTGGCATGTCCTAAGAATTCCAGGCCAAGTGACCTGAGACTTGGGACATGTCTAGAATGATAAAGCCCTATTTTTAAAGTAATAGTCTCATACTGTGTTCCTGCTAATATTTGCAACCATGTACACTTTGTTTTCTGTGGCTCAGAGTTACAGGAGCATTTAAAAGTAATTTTTATAGATTTTTTTTTTCTTAGAGGGAAAGAAAGAAGACCAACTGATCTTTTTTCAAACTTAGACTCTTTGATATATGACTTGCTGTTTTTTCTTCCTTTTCTATAATAACAGCTGTTGTAGCATAAAAGCATTATGTGAAATTGAGCTTTCTTAAAAAAAAGAGGAAGGTGAGAAGGGAGGCATTTCTAGCTGCCTAACTGTGAGGATAATTAGGAAGGCATAGGCATTATAGGGGATATTCATGCTGTCTCATTTGGAAGCTCTGAACAAGGCATTTTATGTTGGCACATCAGTGGGGATTCCAGACCTGCTCATCAGTGTTCAATTTATGTCGGCAGTTAGAGGAATGAATATCTTCCTAAGATTCAAAAACCAGGAGACATTTGTCTTCTGACTCCCCCGCCCCCTCCTCCCCCCCAAAAAAACCCAAAACCAAACCCCTCCAAAATGCTGTGATTACTAAGACTTTAATGTTCGTAGGTGGAGGAGGAGAAAACAGCTGGATTATGATCACAAAATCCTGCAGCAGTTTGATTGCCATTCCTTACATTGTTCCTTTTCAGTTTATTTTGGCAACACTGGAAATTTATGTCTGACTTTTCTACCTTATTTCTTTTTGAGCCTTTTCATTACCTGAAATAGTTTTCACCAAAAAATACTAGTGAGATCTCCAGGATTATAAAAGAGGTATTCCTGACTTTTCTGCATTATTTACAGTAAATTCTGAGGCACTACCTCTTCTCTGATCTTCTTGACCAATATTGTCAAGAATTGAAGAAGATTGGACACTCACTCACCTTCCAAACCTCTGAATATGTAGCTCCAACCGATCCTTTGATATTGCTTTACAGTGATAAGCTAATCAACCAAGAATGGATTGGTGTTTTTTTCTGGAATTCATTCTTCCCAAGGATATTGACTTGTGAAATAACCCTTGAAATACATCTGCCCTACACAGTATTTCTATCATGGCTTTGCTGAAGGCAGTTTCTTACTGGCATGGTATAACCTCATACCCATAGCAGAATAAGCTACAGGTGTAATGCAGAAAGTTTTTATTTTTGACTGGAATGGGAAAAGTTCCCTTGTGAAGAATGCAAATTTCTGTAATGAACTTACATTCATTAGATAATACATAAAATCTGAACTCTAAATCCTCCTTTACTTGTCTGGGTTTTTTATTTTATTTTATTATTTTGATGTGCTGAACTAGAAACAAGACTTAAAACCAATAAATATTTAATGATGCTAAGAACAACCTTAACTGACAATATTTGTGTTTTCTTAACAGAATCTGGTTCTGCAATTACTGCTTCCTGTATTGGTTTGGGGAACTCTACAACACCTCCACCTGGACAGGCAGGAAAACCAGTGCCAGGATACAATGGTAAGACTGTGCTAAATATGCTACTAGAAAAGCATATTGCTTATATTCCTGAGTAAGTGCTCTTTAATTTTTATACCTCGTAGGGAAAGCAAATTACAGTCTTATTAACACATTTTCCTCCTTCCTGTAACAGGAAGCTCTGCTTTTTTGCGTGTTGTGGAATGTGATTGTGCATAAGAAATTCAGAATTATGTTCAAGAAAATTGATCAACCACTCCTATCTTTATTATATGAAAGCGCTAGCACATACTTTTACACTGGATATAACAAAGATATGAAAAAAATACTGTGCTTTAAGGCTTTATCTACAGCTGCACTGTTTTAACGAGAGCAGCAGTAAAATTTGTATCGGTAAATCAGGAAGAAAAATGTTAGTAATAACCATCAGCAAAAGAGGAAATGATAACTAGACAAATAATTGCTATAACTTGCACTTTGAGTGTTCTGTTATACCCATGTTTTCAATTTTCAAAGGCTAAATGATTTTGGTTTGGGAGATGTACATCAAATAATTATGTCTCAGAGACACGTTGATTAGATTGATTAGATTTTCTTTTGGCACTACAATTTTATATGAGAAGTATTCTGAACTGCATAAAGAAAATTCTGAGGTCTGTGTCTTCCACAAATACATCGTAGTGAGCTAACAAGCAGCTTGGCAAGGATATAAATCTTCTATTTGAACTCATCTCGTACTTTTTTTAAAGAAAATCAAAGCCAGTCTTCTGCCTTTTTGTACAGGTGTATGGGCTCATGTTGGAGAGAGATGTTAAACACATTATCTTTCAGTGCTTGTGGAGCATTTTTATTTCCAGCTGGGAGAAACGGTAGGCTATGGAACAACATTAGAAGGATGAGCACTCATTGTCTGGAAGGTATTTGCATGCAGAGAGTGCAGCCACAGGATTAAGAATGCAAAAATATTTTCATACCTGGGAACCCTGATTTTAACACAGTTTTCAAGAATAGAAGTCCAAAAAATAATTACATTAAAGAAGTTTTTTCTTCTAATACTTACAAGTGGAAGTGAACATTAAAGAAAATATTTTCAGCAGCTCTGGGTTTTGACATTTATAGTTACGGCATGAAGACAAGCAATGCCTTAAAAACAACAGTAAAACAAAGCCGTGAAGTTTGTCCAGAGTTGTAATAAATACGGAAGAGTGAAAGAACGTAATTGCATCACACATGCTATCAGATGATAGTCAGGCCTATTAAAAAAGTCAAAAAAGTATGAGTAGCAAGAATATAAAAATTGCCTATGAATTTTTTGGAACATCATGCCTAGTGTAAGTAAAGAATTTCTTTAAATAGAATAAAGGAAATGTATTTAGCACTCCTTGGAAGGGAAACACAAAATGAGCACTAAAATTCACTAAAGATTTGTGAAAGAACTTTACCTCTTTCAGTCTTTGATTTGAGGCCAATTACGTCCTGTAACGCAGCCATTCATGAAATAGTGGATCTTGAAATTACTCGGTACTGGCATCTGTCTTGCTGTCATCCACCTCTGTTTTGATGTTGTTTTGCTGCTGTTACTGTATTCATTAGAAGAGATCTTTATGCCATTTAGAAGATAGATTCTGTATTTTTAGATTATACATGCGACTGTTAGTGGTTTTGGACATTGCTAAAGTTATGTTGTATTTATGCTGCAATATAAATAGAAAGTTACAAAATCTACTTTTTTTTTTTAAACACAGCCAAATTCTTTCCTGTCACAGTATTGCTAAAATAACCTGATTTCTTTGCTGATTTTTTAGAATATGAAGAATAAAAGCAGTATTTAGCTATGTGCTATCAAAGAGCAGTGACACAAATTGCATCTAAAAGTGAATCAAGAATCAAGGAGTGAGCAGTATAATATCTCCCTTCCCCAAATTTTTGAACATTGAAATACACTGCTTGCAAGGAGAAGAATAAATGCTGGAATTGCTACATTGATAAAATAGTTAGAATAAACTGATTAGATTTTACTTTAGTATAATAAAAATAGGAAAAAATAGGAGAGAAAGCTTTGAAAGCTACATGTGAGTGGGTCTTTTTCATTGTGTGTTCTGAGCCTAAATTCTCCAAATCTAATGATACTATGTTCTCACACATGTTCTTATACCATCTAAAAATACTTCAGAAAAAAAACGTGTTTACAGGTTATAAATGAGTTTCATTTATGCCGTTCTTGCTGTTTTTCGTAAGTGTCTTTTATGTTTCCATTCATCCTTTTGATTTCCTATCCCAGTTGCTCCTTCCAAGTCACTGATTTGTAAAACTGGCCTTGTGTACTTGCTTGTGTCTATGTGCTGAGCCATTGCTTTCAGCAGGCTCTTCAGTTACTTAAAAATTGCCATCTTCTTTGAAGTAGTGGCTTCAGCCAGAAATAGTAAATTACAGATGTTGGCATTCTTTGGACACATAGGGTATGATATTACTCATAAGAGTCTTAGCAGGGTTTTAGTCAGAAATCTGTCATCCTCTTTTCCGTATTTCCTCTGGAACTTTTAAATACAGAAGGTAAGATTATTTGTAGTAATTCAGATCCAGCTGAACATTGCTTTCTTTGCTTGGGCGGGCTTCAAAACGCATGTTTTTAAATCCATGTCAGCCCAGTTTGTCAAAACCTTTCCTCCCTGTTTTTCCATGGTTTGGTCATTCCACTTTGTTTAATTCTGTTTATCACAGGCCTAGTTGATATCTGTCATTCCTTCCTTATGCCCACACCTTCAGGTGGAATGGGTGGTTGGAGTAGGTTTCCCAGATGACTGCACGGAAGAGGCTATTTCAGGTGTTTTTCCTCAGAAACCTCAGTACCAAGATATGATGCTTTCAGTGAAGGTGATGGGCCAGTGTCATCCAGGGAAAAAGCTGCTGTTGGGAGGTCTGGGTTCTTCACTATACTCTAGCATTACCCTGCTGTGCAGCTTTGGGTAGTTCATGAGTTACTTTACCTCTTTGTGCTAGACTAGAATAAGCCTTGTCAGCTGGGGAGCATTTTTCTGGGTCTCCTGAGAGCCTTTGAACACCAGACACACTTATTTACTGCTAACGGTATTTCTCACATTAACTGGGTAGGCATCCAGTAATCTTAGCTGTTACTTCTTACTCATGTTACCTGCACACTTTTTCTTGTATTTGTCATGTATCTGAAGGGTCCTTTGCTATTTGGAAGTTTAGATTTTCCAGTATGAAGATGTCTTTTAATTTTCAGTTCTATATTTTCCCTTTTTGACTTTGAGCTATTCCTGCTCCCAAAGCATGAGTGTTATTTAAGACTTTTTGTACTTAAGGCTGAATGTTAATAAGGTCATGAGATTATCCAGTCTGGCACTGCCAAATTACTTAATTCCTTTTGTTGCTTGGTGTATTGCCATTCTGAAATGTGACATAAGTTGATATCCATGAAGAAAGACACTGTCCTCCACATAAAAATACACTACTTAGCAGAACTTCTCTTCCTGTATTACTTTTTTACAGTGATGATTCTGGATGAAAATAAGGAACCAGTGAAGGCGAAGACTTTAGGAAATATAGTGGTAAAGTAAGCAAACTTAGTATCTTACAGTTAAGAGGAACTTCCTGCATGTGTTGATTGTCTTTTGACTGACGTTTATATATATGTAACAATAATTGAAGTAAGGAGGTTTGAAAAGCATGGCTGTCTCTGATGTTGATACCAAACTGCCAGAACTTTTTATGTCTGTTATTGTTGAAAAATTGCAGACAAAATTGTGTGAGTGAATGAGTGTGGATTGCTGGTGTTTTATTTAGACTACAGCAAAGTTTACCATTTTCTTAATTACCAGCCTGTTGGCAGAGGATTAAGCCTTCCTGTTGGAATGTATGAGCAAGATATTGAATCATTCTCTTCACTGTTTTATCTTTCAGTTTAGTGAAATAGTGCAGCAGTGCAGATTGACATGCTTTGGTTTACTGGTGTGATACTATCTCCTAATCCCAACTGATGCACATTCCTAGAGGGAGAATATGTGTTTTCTGATCTCTGTAAAAACAGCAAGATATCTCTGAGTGTGCTTTGCATGAAATGGTGTTCAGTTGTGGTGGTACTTGGACAAAATGCATATAGGAAGAAACTCCAGAAAACAGAAAAAAGAAAGGAAAAACCTCTGCTGTGCATCATGTAGGTGATTTTTGTACCATTTACCAGACTCCTGTCAGATGAGTTCCATAAGCTTTAATATTCTTTTTGAAAGTACACCTTTCTTAGCATCTTTTCTTAGATAAAGGAGCCTCTGTTTAGATAACACTGTGAACATCGATTACATTTATCTTACCTTCTGCCATCTCACTGTTGCCAGAACCTTTCCTTACTTCTGTAAAGCTCGATAGGCTACTGCACCCCATGGCCCATCCCAGCTCTGTCAGGCTTTTAGGCAAATGCTGTTTCCCTCAGATGGATACCTACTTTGTGATTAACATGTTAGCTGTAGCCGCTTCTGTTTTCAGTCATAGAAAATACTTCCGTTCTGAACACTTCCTAACTGCCAGCAAATACAAGTCCCAAAAAGAAATGCGTTCATCCACTTCTGTGGGGGTAAAATTTAGGAGAGTTGTAATAACTCAGATTCTTCATTGCTTGCCTAGATGAATGGAAGGAGATACAAAGATTAGCATTAAGCTTCAGTGAATTAAAATTTTTTCAAAAGCCAAAACGTTGGGACAGAGGTACCAATTTTGATGAGTTGATAAAGAGAGAAGTTAGGCAAGGATTGAGGCAGTGGCCATATGAGCTGGAGATGAGACACATAAGAGCTACAGGCACTGAAGTGTGCTGCAGAAAGGCAGCACTAAAAATGCGGGCTGGCTGGCTCCATAGTTCTTACTTGGGAGTCAGAGTTGCCGAGTTGTGGCCTTTTTTTGCTCAGCTGTACTACTGATCTAATGTAACCAGACCACTGTGGAGACTAAGATAGTATCACATGAAGTTATTGTACTGTGTGACACAGATGTCTGTTTTCAGGATGAAGTCTATACCCTGCCTAACTTTCAGCCTCTTAGGCTAAGCCATCAGGACACACAGGCATGTGGTTAAGTGCACACACAATCTCCTATCTAAGTGTTCTTAGATAGTGAAAGCAAGGGGAGAGTCCATCTGAAGCCAAGAGAGGGGTATATGGCCTTAGCTCAGAAGAAAGACCGTTAGATAGAAGCTACCTGAGATGCCAAAATAGCCACTAAAGATCTTATCATTACGTAGTGTCTCGGTAATGAATGCTGTCAATTTTTCTCTTTTTGTAAGTGTGTGACACTATTGCCATTCTGTGCTTTTAAAAGAGTATATTCTTTTATCATTAAATTTGATCCAGTGATAAAAACCAATACTCAATATTCTGAAATTTCCTTCTATGAATGTAATAATCCCCAAAATTCAAGTACTTAGACGCTTAAAGAAACATCTCTTTCTCATATAAGATTATTCTGGAGTGTCTGAAGGGGATTAAGCTATATCTCCATTGGCTGAGTTGTTTTTATTTTTTGTCATTTTAATGATGTGCTTTGCCATTTTGGAAGTGTTGTTTAATGTTTTCCTATTAATTTTTAAAATAGAAAATAAATAAAAAAATTACATAAGGTATCACAAAATTAAAGGCAACCCAACAGAGGACATGTTGCAGACCCGTCTGAGAGGCTGCCCTCCAGGAAGATTGTTGGAAGAAGAAAAGTGTTGCTTGTAGTACCGTGTAAAGAAAGTGTGTCATCCTGCATAGACCACTTGCAATACATTCTTGTAAGTAAAGGTCATTCTTGTAAGCAAAGGTCATACACCTAGGAACAGTGAAAATTTGCTAGCTTTTCCTTGACACCTCTAGGTCAAACCTGGATATCTATCTTAGAGATAACACTGTCATTTAACCAAAAGTTACAGGCTTGAGACAGGATTTAGTAGACGACATCCTTTACGCTCTGTTATATGGGAGGTCAGATTAGATGATCATGATGAATCCGTGCAAAAGATTTCTCACCCTGCCAGCCTCCCACATTTTTTTTTTTTATCAGCTTTGTCTTTTCCCTTTAGAAGTGAAACAATGAGTAGGACTTTCAATGTGGGAGCAGTTTGGCCAAAGATGGGTTTTCTAACAGATTCCTGGCTGAGTACATGTGAGTAGCATTTGAGCTTTCTTTACTTTTAACCTTTCTCAAGTACTTTCACTAGTTTTTGATGCTTTCTCTCTTCCCCACTAAACTATAGGGTATTTTTCTGCAAAATCCCCACTGAAACCAGCTACTTTTGTGACCTCTTTCAGCTAATTAAAGGAATATTTCATGCAGAGTGGTGAATGTTTGAGATGCTCTCTCTTTTGCCCCTTCTCCACCCATTTTCCAGTACTGTTGTTCCTTGTATCTGAAAAAGCTTCTAGATTCCAGATGGCTTTCATACTTGCAATCAAAAATTTTAAGACTGATGTTTCTGCACAACACTGCATAAATGCTGAGTAATAGTATAGCTGCCAGTCAAGATGATTTAGCTCCATTCACAAGCCCAAACTCATTTAACAATGGCTTATACTTGCTTTGACTGGCTGTAATGAACAGCCTGTGAGTACCATTGTCTACCGTAAAATAAAAGGATGTCTTTTCTGAAACTCAGCAAGGTAGCATCTCTAATAGCTTTCGACTTTCATTTGTACTTTCAGAAATCTGCTTTTCTCTGTAAATTATCTTTTGAGCTCTGTGTCTGTAATTGCTTTGTTCCATCAACAAGGAATCTTGCATCATTTTGATGAGTGGCATCCTGAAAGGATGTAACACACAGAGTCAGATTTTCTTGGGCTAAGCTACAGGTGGGCTGTTCTGTATAAGGTCAGCCACCGTTGTATGAAAAATAAATGAACTGTAAAACAATGCTTAAAAAACAGATAACGATTGTTGTTTAAATTCTCTAGCTGAAAACTGTTACTGTGAAAACATATCAGAGTTTTTCTGTGATGCTGCCAAGCTCACCTAATCTGTCATAGTTTCTCCCTTTATAATGAAATTACCTTCTTATCTTTGTAAAATGTAACCAGGGTGGATATTTGTAAAATGAACCCGTATAATTTACATCATTAATTTCCAAAGTTTACCTAGTTTTCCTGATGTTGTTCTAAATGTATTCAACCTTGACATGAGAAATGGGCTGGATCTGTATTCCTGTAGTTCTGCAGTTGTCACCTTAATTTCACTGGAGTAAATGGAGAATAGCAGAATTTGTACTGCTGTTGCTGTACTGGTGAAAAATTGGCATGAGTGAGATCAAAATTCAGACCTATACATCTTTTTTGAAGTTTGAAATCCAAAGTTAAACTTTTCTCAAGTTCAGGTGCTTTGATTGAGTTCAGTGTAGGTTTTTGACTTGAACCTCAACTTGGGTTTGGAACTGTGCCTATTCGTTGCTAGTTAAATGGGATGAGTTGACTGTAGTTAGCGTGATCGAATATAGCTGGTAGCACATTCATATTTTAGAAAAAGCTGGCAAGTTTGTCTTGAATTTTTATTTGTTGAAGCTCGTGACTGTTCTTTCCAGAAGGAAGAAGCAATGATGAGATAGAAGATGCTGCCAGAGTTATGACCATATGAAAAATCCAAGCAAGAATAGTGTTAGGGAGGGTTTATCTTTAAACTGATAGCAGATACAGAGGCTCAACACTGGCTGGTTTGTGGCTTGGTATGCAGGATGAGAGAGAGAAGTTAACAGATAGTTAGAGAAGTACAGTAAATACCTCCCAAAGCGAAACCAAGAAAAGCAACATCTTTGTGTATTGTGGAAATGATAGGGAAGGAACCTACCTCCTTCTATCTTGGTCTTCTGTGCTCCTGTTGCTTGTGAAAGGAAAGCAGGATCATGTCTGGGGCAATCATGCTTACTTATGCACAGCTGGCATTTTTTGGTCAATATATCCTCTTAATAAAAATAACCCCAAAAGGCCTTGAGTATCAACTTAATGTTTGGACAAAGAGGCAACAGTTTTTTAATATAGAACCTTTGTAAGTGTGTGTTATGTTTCCTAGGGAGAACAGACCCAAACCCACGATCTAAAAATGTTCCTTTTTTTATGGAGGGGTTGAGGAGAGGAAAAGTTGGCTTTCAGGCTGCTGTTATTTTCTGACGATCTGACTTTCTCTCTTCTGGCTCCTTTCACATAATTATGATCCAGTTCTGCTCCCTTTGGAATTCATGGCAGCTTTCCCACTGAGAGCAGTGGGATGGAGGTATTTTTGGCTCTGGGCATTTTAATCCTGATGTCCTGGCAAAATTCCAATACACATAATTATGTTCTGGCAAGCTGAATTCTAGCTTTATTAATTTTGTTAATTATTTGTGTTTGCACCTCACCTAGAAATTCTAGTCACTCATGATGCTAAGAACTTTACTATCATGGAAGAATTGTGTGTGCCTACTGCTCTGGAATTATTTTGCCTGAAAGATGGATATATGGAAGACGGCATTCAGTTTTTGCTTAGTAGATGGAATGAAGTCCTAACTGCAAGTAATCTTTTACAGAAAACCATGGAGGCACATTTTCAGATTGTGTCTGTATTGTGCTATGATTTGCAGTATAGAGATACCTACAGTAGCCAGTAATTTAGCAATGTGGTTTCCATAGACTCACAAAATATGCACTGTGAATGTAGTTATCATTGCAATTTCCTTTTTTTTTTTTAAAAAAAACCCCAAAACCAGAAGAAAAAACAAGGAACAAAAAAAGCCCCAAAACCCCCAAATGGTGGGAGCAGGGATTATATTTTCAGTGATATGTTGCATACTTCTGTGTTTAGATTTCTAAACAAGTACAGTTACAGAAAGGAAAATGTTTTCCTGATTTCAGCAATAAAATTGGTTCTTCTATTTAATGACTAACTGCAAAGTACTGAATGGAGCTGTGGAGAAATTAAGGACTTTGTCAATATGGATTTTTCTTTCTCTCCTATCACAAGGATGTTTCAGACTGTTAAATAAATTTAAAATGTAAAATTTGCAATGACTGAGGCTGTTATGAATTGCTATGCTATTAGCAACCAGGCAACAACCATAGTAACTACTGTTCTCTAATGGTTTTTCCTGAATCTAAACAAGAAATTTTTCTTTTAAACTCATACATACATAAGCACCGGGATCAATATATTGTTTCTCTAATTTATTTTTTTCAAGGCAAATACTCTATAGGTCGTTTTTGTATATCACAAGGATGCTTACTAAGCTTGAAAGGCTTAAAATAGGTCAGTGAATTCCCTCCAGATAAGCAGAAGCCAGCCTGTCCTCCTGAAGCCTGGGTGACTACCTGGGAAGTGTCTTGGCATTTCTGGCCTTACCTTAACCATACTTTCAGGGAATGTGATTTATAGGATGTGTTGAGCCAGAACACTCAGAGAAAGTAGTAATATTTATGGTAGTATATTCTGTTATGCTAATTGAGCTGAATTAAGCTGAAAGAAACTGGGATTGTAAAAAATCATGGATTTGAATCATTACTAGATGATACGGCTTTTTCAATGTAGCTTGTACTATTTATACAATATTTAGATTAAAAAAAATTATATATATATACACACACATAATTATTCTTTTTGTAAGTGTAGTGTTAGAAATGTGCATGTCACTGGGCTGGGAGCACCTGTTCCTGTGACCTGAACATCATACGAGGCTTGTAGTTGCAATGCTACAGAGGGGTGTTTCACTGCTAAAGATGTTGTCTTTTAGTGTCATAGGGGCACTATCGGAGTAGAAAATAAAATACCCCTGGCTAAAAATTTCCTGGTTAGGAATGCAGGCATATGCTAGTAAAATCTGTATGAGGCATTTATGATTCTGTCTGTATAGATATGGTTGCTTGCGTGTTCTTTGTCTGTTGCTAGGGTTAAGCTTCATAAAACTTGTGTTGATGTCTCTGAATACATACCTCTTAGGGTTAAACACAGCTTCCTTGAACTGCCTATCAGAGCTTTGAAGGAAAAAACAACCACTTCTTTATTAGCTGAGACTTCTGTAGCTTCTCTTCTTCTGGCAGAAATGTATGTGAAATTTCCCATATTTTGTCATGCCCATATCTTTAAATAAAGAATGGGTGTACAGTATGCATTGAAATCTCAATTAATAAAGCAATCCAAAATTTTGCAACTTCACTTCTTAAAAAAATAAAAATAAGTCCAGTTATTTTAGAAAGTTCTAAAAGTGACTTTTATCAATATACTTTTGAAGAACTTCTCCAATAATTCCAATAATTTTATGCACAGTTTAAATAAAAATTAAAGCATTTTTATTCAGATTCTCATGACCGAAGTAATTTGAGTTTTTTACAGAAACTGAAGATCCATGCATCTGATAATTCAATTCATATGTCTATACATGTGTGAGTGTGTATGTGTGTTAGAGATACCTATAATAATGAAGTTGTCTGTATCATAGCATATATGCGCACATTTCTGACAGGTGCTTCATCCTTGGAAATGTAGAAAGCTGAATGCTGATAACATGTTTATAGTACAGTATATAGTGTTCACTAGACCAAACATTGTTTTACTGAATGCCAGAGATGCTTATGTTATAGAAAAGGTATGGTCTGGATACAGTTCAGAGCTATATGCATGTGATCACAGCAAATATATGTTCTTTTTGATCTCTTATCAGCATATTATTAAATAGAACTGCTTTCTGATTGTATAGCCAATGATTATTTATCTGAATACAAAGTATGAACGGAAAGCATGAGTTGTACTCACTATATCTGTGTTTCTAACTCCTTCACTCTGATCTTTTTAATTTAAGGTTGCCTTTGCCTCCTGGAGCCTTCTCAGGTCTTTGGGAAAATCAGGAAACATTCCAGAAGTTATATTTCCAAAAATTTCCAGTAAGAATTACAAAATGAGTTATATAAACTTTTGGTAATCCTGCAGAACATAATAATAGTAGATTTAAATTGGATAACATACAAAATTATCATATCTTATTTTAATGGGAGTTCTTTGATATATGTGCTATAGAATTAAAAACATTTCAAGATAAAACTTTCTTCATATATACTTTAAGCTTTTGGGCACACTGTTTGGTTTTTTTTAAGATCTGAAACAGAAGAAGTAAACCCCAAACCAACTTTTATGTTCAGAAGCTTATGTCATTTGATCTAAAATGATATAAGCTTCACAACCTTAGACTAGCATAGCTTCAAATATACTACTGCTGTTGACATGCAGTCATTCTAACTTAGTTTCAGTCCAAAATATACACTTGCCCATTGTGCATGTAAATACATTGGAGGCTCCTTACTGAATTAGTTATGTTTTCTTGTCAGATGAACTATCCAAAGACTGGCTTCATCCTTTCCTTATAGAAATAGATAGATTGGTCCTATGTGAATTTCCAAAATGGAAGGTTTGGTTCAATAAAAGTAAATGAATGAATTGATCAGGCAAATTATTTTTTGCGTGCACTTGCGTGATGATGATGATGTACGTTTGGATCCAGAAAACACGAGTATCTTTCAGGGCAATTTGACAACTGTCATTGTATTGTAACAATTCCGTTCTTCTTGTGTAGATTCAGGCAACATCATTCTCCAAGCTGTCATGGGTGAAAGAAAGCAGAGTGGGAAAAAATCCAGGCTTATGTATTGCCTTCTGTTCTGTCTTAACAGAGACTACAAAACCTTTTCTGGAAAGGGAGCTGCACGGTGTATTATGACACAAGAATGGTGAAAAATATTAGAGAATTAAATCTCTCAGGCACCAAAAACATATTTCATATGAAACAATCAGTTTTGTTTGTTGGTTTCACGGATGGATGTTCCTAGTACTATTTCTGAGTTTATTTTTGGTTGTGTTGTGTCTAGGGATATTATGATACTATGGATGCAGGTTATATGGATGAAGATGGCTATTTGTATGTCCTGTCTCGAGCTGATGATGTGATCAATGTTGCCGGACACAGAATTTCAGCAGGTGCGATTGAAGAGGTGAGCATTGCCTGACAGTAAAATAGAATAGTGAAAGATGAACAAAGAAAGCTGAAGACTGAAAATCTCACAAAAACTCTCATTTTCTTTCTGCTTTTTTTTGATTGCGTTTGCATTGGTACTTTTGACAAAAACTTTAATTGTTTCAGGTCCTTCCTATTAAGGTGCTTTCCAGGACCATAATAAACTTAGTCAACAATAAGCAGTTTATACCATGGGATTGATAAAACAGGCATGATTTGACATTTGAAGGTGGAGTTAAGGGGTCCTGTGGTAGCGTGAGAAGCATTCCTGTAAGCTCTGATAACATATTTGTTTGGGAATACGTTAAGATTATGTAGGGTCAGTGTGCCAAGTAGTTAGTGTGCCATCTACTTTAGTTTCTTAGGAGTAGAAACTTTTATGCCTAAAATACAGTTTTTAGTTCACATAGACTCACATTCAGTGCTTTTTTTTGATTTGAAGAGTTTCCTTCACAGTTTCTTGAGAGCTGTTTTGTCTCTTACTGTATGAGCAGTGCTAAATGAACAATGAAAAAAACCCTGCTGTTAAATTGAAAGTCGTTAATGTAATACCCATGCAACTCAAGGTTGAAAATAGTGCAGTTCATAATAGTATCTGAATTTCATATCATTGTTCACTCACCTCTCTGGAACCGCTGTGATTGATTGCCAGTTACAAATTTCTCTGACATATCAATTGCTTATTCAGGGAGTATAGGAAAAGGTGTGCTGGGCATGTACAAGGGAAAAATACACTTTTAAGAACTCCGATTTTAACTGTTCACTGAATCACAAATTAATCTGTTAGTCTTTTTTTGCTTTTATAATGTCTATTAGTCTAGTGACTATTATTTTTAAAGGCTAGAAAACTTAAAAGAGAACAGAAGAAATTCTGATTACACAGAAGTGAACAAGTTCAGATAAACACAGGGAATCCTTCAAAGATCGGTCAGCCAGGGACCTGAACCAGCCACTGCCCTGACTGGGGTCTATGAAGCCATAAAGGTGGCTTTTAGTTGGCTTAAACCTCTTTCCCTTTGAAGTCAGTTTTTTGTGTTGCTCTACTAAAGTGCAGCAGGGAATCTCATCCCCACCCCTTACTGCTCTACTGCTCAAGGACTGAGCTGGGCATTGTTTCTTCACTTCAGGCTGAATCTGAAGCTAGTATAACAAATGATGAACTGAATCACCTCCTCAGCTGTATTACCTTTGTATCCATCTTCCCGAGCTCAGTGTCTCTGGTTTTCTCCCTGCTAGTTAGGTCTTTCCCCTAGAAACAAAAAATGTTTCATCACTAAGAAATTCTAGAAGCTTTTCTATTCACCTTTTGAACAAAGCTAAAACCCAGGACTGTTGTTAATGCATGCACAGCAAATAGCTAGTTAAACAGGAAAGCATTAACAAGACCACAATTAGCTCTTCAGTAAGATCAGTAAATACAGAATTAGACGTTCATTGAATTGCCATCTAATTAGGTGGCAGTCACCTTGTTGAGCAAGTGTGTTATCTGCATTTACATTATAGCTGCATTACAAGCTTAACAAGTTTTCCCTTAGTGCTTTGACTAAGAATTTCAGCTTCATTATTTTCCAAACAATTAGTTTCTTTGTCTAAGGTATCTGTTAGTATCATTGGGGCTCCACCTTTACTGCAATGCGGTAGGTGTTGCTGTTTATGTTGCCAATCAGTGAATGTTAGCCATTATGCTAACCTCAGCTTATGTTGTTCCATCCATCTCTTTTGTTTGTACATCTGTGGTGTCCCTGCTTGCCTTGACTCTTTCTGAAAAAGCCCAAATCATATCTCGCCTATCTGAGGTAACAGACTTGAAACTGCAGAATTTTTGGGTGAGAAATCCCCTCCTGACGGTGGCTTTTCTGTCTGCTGCCGTATTAGACGTCCATCCTTGTGCCCAGTGATCATTCCAGGAATGCCATTTTGCTGTCTTGAGATTTTTCTTACATTTAAACAATTTTTAAATGTCTAGCACTGTCTTACAACGTTTGATAATTTTTAAATTAGTATTTACACTTTCAATCATTTGAAATTAGCTGTCCCAAAGTCCAAGGTATGTTGATAAGATTTGGGATAGACTAGTGAAGGAAAATATTGCAGTGACTGGAATATTCCAGCTTAACATAAGAATTCTATGAACAATTGACAGACTGGAATGACACAAACAAGCTACTACAAAACAAGCAGGCAACACTTAAATCTCCACCATAGGGGTCCTGTTGATACCTGGTGGGTAATTATGGTATTGATGGTAATGTCAGATTACTGCAGACTTTCTTTCCTATGTTTTTGTGTAAAGCACAGTTCCTCTGGTTGTAGACATTACTAGTCTACTTTTCCATAATTCATTGCATTTTCTTCTTTTTCCTTTTTTTTCTTCCTACAGCAGGCAAGTTGCTGTGGTCAGGGTTGAGAAGTCAGAGCAGGAAACAATGGGTATTTATAGCAAGAGATGGAGTGCATTATTGAGGCTCTGGACTAGAAGTGACTGAAGCTCATAGGTGCATGTGATGCATTGGAATACCATGGAGATTTGGAGCTGCGTAAGATTAATTCCTGTATGATTTGTCAGTTTGGATACAATGACATTCCGATGCAATCTGCTCTAGATGAACCTGCTCTGGCAGGGGGGTTGGTCTAGATGATCTCCAGAGGTCCCTTCCAACCCCTATCATTCTGTGACTTCTGGACAAAGATGACTGCATCTGAATTCAAATGCACTTGTGTATATTTAGCTTCAGCATTTTTGCAGCAGGCTTTTCTGCCCTTCTAGTTCTGGGATGAGCCCAGCCAGACCTAACTCCAGGCTGTTGCACTTGCTGTTCTAGATACAGCTTGTGCACATCCCATTTAATTCCTGTGAAAAATCTACAGTTTCAAAAGGTGTGTGTAAATGGTCATACTTTTGTACTTTGATACAGCATGCTTCTAATATTAAGCTAAGTATTTCCCATTTGCTCTTTTGTAGCATGGGACATTTCTGGGATCATAGTTTGTGAAGTGAGTATAGCTTCTGTCAAACAAAGTATGCAGGAAACACTTTGTGCAGATTTATTTTGCTAAAAACTACTTGGTTTGTGTTGTAGTGACCATGGCACAGAAAGCCAGTTTCTCCTTTGTGGTTTGACTACAAATCTTAAGGATGGTGAAATCTGCATTTAGGATGGGTTATGGGAGACCCTTTGAATTGTTCCTTCCACTATCCGTTTCACAACCAGGTGACACAAGAGCCTCCCTTTTGTTAATTGGAACAGCAGTGATTCAGCTTTTTCTTCCTTCAGGTTTTTTTCTCCTGTCTTCTCTGTACCTCTCCTGTCTTCTTCCTCATGCTCACACCATTCTATGAGTACCCAATGCAAATGTGGTGTTCCTACTTAGAGGAAAAAAAAGCCTTTATTCTTAAAACTTCTTTTAGTTAGTCTTTCTTTCAGTCATCCCAATGCCTTTGATTTTGAACAACACAGTATGTGAAGATCTGTTGTTGGCAAACATATAGTCCTTGTATGCACAAATAAATAAATATGCACAGTCATGTTATGTGACCTCTGGGTGGCCTTTGAGTAGGGTCACGTTAGGTCCTCTTTGTGGCTGAGTACAGAGGATATGTTGAAAGCACTGTTGACATGACAGCAAGATACCCCAAAGGACACTGATATCTGCGTGAAAAGAACCAGTTGCTTTGGAAGAGGATTCACAAGTGCCAGTATCTTAAGTCCAACTTTGTCCCAGACTTAGTGACACACTTCTCAGTACATACTGAGACATCTTGGTGACTTTTTTCCAGGAAGTGAGAACCTCAGCTGGCTAATTGGGAAGAAAAGAGTCTCTCACTTCTTCCTAAAAGAGAGTTTGAGATATTAGTGCTACTGTCCATCACTTGTATAATTGTGTAAACGTGTAGTAGGAAGGAGGGGACTCTGTTTTAATTCCCTGTTTTGTCTAAGGAGGCTGAGACCTAATGTTTCCAAGAGGGTGAGCTGAACTAGCTGAGGTTGGGTCTGTGTTTGGCTTTGGTTGAAACTATGCCTTTGTGCAGCAAAGAATGAAAAAGATAGAAGGAGCCAGAGAGAATGAACCAATGTGACTTTACAGCCCTGTAGTAGGAGTGCTTCTGTGGTTTTGGTCCTTACTCCACGCACTTAACTCCATGTTATTCATGTTAGACTAATTTTATTTGTTCCAGCAAAGGTCTTGCTAACAAAAACAAAGATGTGATACTCTCCCAAAGCTGTAAGGAAGTCATCTTTGCCTTGTTCTGTATTTGTCTTGTGCTGCCACAGTTTTTATTTCTTATGTTTGTTTCAAAACTACACATAAGTGTGTATGAAAGTATGCACACATGTGCATCTGCAACATGTGTAATTGGAATCCTGAGGTGTACTGACTAAATACTTTTTGCTGTCAGAATGTTTAAGAATTAAGTCCATTTTTTATGTCCATGCCTGTGGAATTTTTTCACTGAAATATTCAGTTATTATTGATTCAGTTTAGTTTGGTTTTCTGTCCCTCAGTGTGTTCTCTTCCATCACGCTGTGGCAGACTGTGCTGTTGTGGGCCAGGAGGATCCTTTAAAAGGACATGTTCCATTTGTGCTGTGTGTGCTGAGAGAAGGTGAGAGCCTGCTGCTACTGATGTTACTAAGACTTGCAAAAGTCCCAGAAAGGTTAAAGGATATGAACTTCTTCACTAGGTATAAAGACAGAAGAGGAGAAGATTTTGGAAGAGATTGTTGAGCGAGTTAGAACTAACATTGGTCCAGTAGCAGCTTTCCATAAGGGGGTGTTTGTGAAACAGCTACCAAAAACACGTTCTGGCAAGATACCACGTTCAGCTCTTTCTGCACTTGTCAGTGGAAAGCCATATAAGGTAAATTGGAGATGTATGTTTTAATGAAGTAGGCACACGTGCACATCCAAAGACACACCATCATGGTTTCGATTCTCTAGACCATTCTGCAACTGGTCCATGACTTCAGGTAGTACATTATATTTTATTTCTACTGTAGCTTACCCAAAAGATTTTCATGTTCCAGTCCTTTCCGGATACTTTTTATTCTTGGTTGCTTTTGAAGTCTAGATTTAGAAGATTCTCTGTATGAAATTCTGTTTTACTGTTGAAGGACCGCAATCTACTACCACATGCTTCTGTATATTCTTTTTTTTCAGATAACACCAACCATTGAAGATGCTAGCGTGTTTAAACACATTGAAGAAGTGCTAAAGAAAAATCAAATGGGATAATACGTTGATAACAAACGTGTCAGTGACCAAAGTATGCAAAGAGACTTTGTGTTAGGAAATACCACAATTTAAAAAATAGTAATGATTTGGGACTAAATTTTTTACTTCAGAAATGTTACTGTGTTCTTTATCATATTGTCACAGCCAATGAAGCATACTAAAGTCTCTGCATGTTGTCATTATATGCCAGGTATTAAGATTGCTAAGAATTGCAAATAGAATTCTTACATTTCTATAGCCTTAAAGGGAAGGAGTCACTAGGATTATCCATCTCATATGATGTCACGTAACCTTATTTTTCCATCCATTATTGTATAATGTGAACAGTAACTTGAGTTTGGCTAAAACAGCTTACAAAAGGTAAGTCATGAACTGAGGACAGCAATAAATAGGAATTCTAAGGTGAAAATTACTGCAGATATAATTGTCCTCACTTGTAAATTATGAGCCCTTCTGTCTTTTACATTTTTATAAGTTTTAAAATTTTAAAATTAGTTTTCTTGATTCCACTGATTTTTTTTCCTAAGTCTTTCTGCTATAAATCAGATTCCTGTACTTTTTTTACTCAGTAACTTTCTGAAGTGTCTTTTTTGTAGAATGATAGATAATTTCTAGCTTTCAAATCTGTGAAAATCTTTATTTCTTCATAGTAATATTCAGTAAAAACCATGTATTTTAAATAAAAGCAGGCATTTATCCTTTGCATTTTCTGATAATTTTGTTGTTGTGGTTTGTATCACTTATAACAAGGATGACCAGAATGTGCTTTTGCTGACATAACTAGACGTTTCAGGCTCACTTATATATATATATATATATATATATATATATATATATATATATATATAGTCAAGAAATTTAGCAAATACAGATACTAGGCAGCTCATTCTTGACTTCATAGGCCATTTCAAAATACTTACAGGGTTCTCAGCAAACCAGGGAATGGAAGATACACTCTCTACGTGCATTACTGCTCAAGCTGCAGGTTTTTAGTTGAACAATAAATGTAAAAAACCTTTTTAAAATATACGTTCACAGAAAAGTTTAAAAGCGGAGAAGTAACTCAAACTCAGCAACGCTTTCCAGAGGAGGAAACAGTAAGCAATACACAAATTTAGATGATGTTGGTATAAAAGAGAGGTTCCATACTTAGGCTAAGCTAAGGTAGAATTTAAGTCTAGACATATTTTGCTATGGCAGTGTGTCCTTGAAAGAATCCAGAAATACTGTTATGTCCTATTGGGTAGAGGTAAGGATGATAGCCCTGTTAAGTGATAAAACAAACCAGCAAATTTATGTAGGAGCGAAAAGGTGAATAGGTAGGTGCTAATTAACATGAGCCATACCCCAGTGTTGCTGTGTGCCTGTGACCTTTTTGTAGAGTCAATGAGCTCTACCAGTTACACAGGAAATAAGTAAAACGCACATGTGTTTTTTCCCTAGGGACCTCATGCAGCTGAGCCAACCGTGTTGAACCAGGTCATGCAGTCATATAATAAAACAGTCTAGTTTGAGTCTGTGCTGTACTTTTTTTCCAAATAATTGCCTAAGGTAGCCACCCTAACTATACAGGTTAGTGATACATATATAGGAGTGATTTTGCTCCTCAGAGATGTCCTGATAACTTTCTTGAAATACTTCTTATGTAAGTTGCAGTTAGTTGAAGATACTATTTTCTTCTGGATGGATTATTCAAGTACCAAGGTTTTAATAGCAGGCCCATGCCGAATAATGGAGTGCCTTGCAAAGGCTGCTGAGTATTTTTCTGTTTCACAACACTACAACTTAGCAATCTATGCCAAACAGCTACAGGGCAAGAGAGAGATCTTGGGACTTGTCACTGATGTTTTTTTTCAATCAGTGAGAAACTATGAGGGTCTTTTCACAGAGAAACTGTGGCACATTCACGAGGTGCATGGCCACTAGATTTTGTACAATGAAAGCTGAGACATTGTTATATATGCTTGTTGTAGTTATCCTGGCTGCAGCCATCATGTTGTAATTGCAGAAGCAGGGGAGGGGAACTAATTAGTGAGAGCATAAGCCCTCTAGTAAAGATACTGCAATAGGATGTAGAAGAGAATTAATTTCCTAGATCTTGTATAGTTTTCCCAATGTCATGTCATGTTCCTACACCAGTTTCTCCATTTGTAAGGAAAGGTAACTTGTTTTCTAGTTTCGGGCTCTTTTTTTAAGGAAGAGAGAATTAATATCAGACTCTTTTAAAAAAAAGAAAAAACCCCACAACATTAGTAATGGATATCTAGGCACGTACCTTTCTGAGGGGCTATTTGCTCATATTAATATTGACAAGAAGCAATTATCTGTCCTCTGAACTGTTTGTGAAGAGCTTGAGTAGTTAGCATTCTTAAAGTGTCTCCATGACAAAAATGTTTGTAATAACTTATTTCTGCTGAGCTTTTTTTTTATTTTAGTCTTTAAATTTTCTTTCTTTTTTTTTTTTTTTTTTTTTTTTTTTTTTTTGTTTCTTTCTGTTTTGGTGGGAATCATTTAAGATCAAGACTGGGATAAAAGAGAGGGGCAGGGTGGTCAGGTGTACTCACTCTGCTACCAACCTGGTAATGTGGAGGATTCCAGAAATGCCAAATGTCTCATTCATCAGCATTCAGAAAACGCAGACAAAGAAAGCCACCTTATTGCAGCAGTACCGTATGGAAAAATAGTTGTTTTGCGGGCATTGCTTTTGTCTTCCAGAGGAGCCTTTTGCTGAGGAGCTGCAATTGCAGAATGCTTTGTCTACAGCTTTAGCTTTGTGCCAAGCTGCAGAAAGGGAAAAGGAGTAGTCATTCTTGTGCACGGCACTAGTGCTGCCCAGCAACCTGGTTATACCATCAAGGAAGAACAAGCCCGTTTAACAAGTGGTAGGAAAGCACCCATTTTCTTCATTTTGTTGTTAGAGAGAAGCAGCATGTGGGTAGATTTGAATGGTCAGGGAGTTACTGAAACTTGGCTAGAAGAGGTTGATGTTATAATTATTCCCAGTGTGCTGAAAGGGTTGGAGCCAACTAGACAACATTTAGCATAGCCACAGTTTCTAGCTGTTGAGAGCAGAACTTCAGCTCATGTGGAGGAGACAGGGATGTATTAGGAGATTTTATATGTTAGCCTTAGATCAAAATGGAAGTCACAATAATACTCTTTTAAAAAATACATTTTTAATTCTTCTGGTCTGTTTTCTTCCACTATGGAAATAAATAATTTGAGAGTGCTGTACTCCTAGGGCAGGATACCTGCAGCTTTGGTCACAAGATCTTGCTCATTCTTTTCCCTGACACATCTCATTCCCCTCTGCCCCCTGAATTTGAGCATGGCCTGTGACAATATGGGCTGAAAAAGAAATTCTGTAAAATGGGAGCTGGCGTTTACGAGGGGAAGTGTATTCAAATGATACTACAACCACTGAAAAGGGTGTTTGCATTGCTTTACTTTGTGACATTCTGGACTAAAATAATCCAAAAGGAGGATGAGGGAGGAGAAGAAGGAACATCACCAGTGATGTCAGTTAAGCCCGAGGAACTGTACATAAAAGAGCCATCCATGTCTTTATAGAGTTGTGTGCTGACCCAAACCATCGTGTTGCACCCATCAGCAAGTTCAGTGCTCCCTCTCGTGGCAGATTCTGACAAGTAAATCCATCGTAACTCATACCTGTTGGTGGCAAAATGTGCTTGTGCTTAGCTATAAGAAGTATCTGGCATCCAACTATTTCAATGCTAGTACGTACCAAGCTTAACAGACTTATAAACACAAATAGCACTGAATTCTTTTTTTATTGACATCGGGGGAGAAAAATCTTTCACCATCTGACTGAAGTTTGCCAAATGAAAATAGACGAAACAAATGTTTATGTACGTGCAAACATTGCAGATCAAACTGCTAAAAGAAATAACTAAAAGACAGATCTTGAGCTAAGATCAAGCAGCAGAAAAATAGCAAATAGGTAAAGGACTATTAAGTAGGTCTTACTTTGAAACTTCCCATTTAAACAAAGAATAAACAACAATAACACCACCAAATAAAGCCACAGCAGGTAATAGTTGCTCTTCTAAACTTTTATACACTATATATTAATCACTCCGTCTTTCAGTTATTTCCTCTGATAAAACTGACTTCTGTGAAGTCTCAGCAAGGCCATCTTGGCTAAAAGCGTAACATTAGACAGGAGCCTGTCTAATGCCCTGTTATAATGAAGAAATGGTGGGGTTTGGCTTCTCTTTTCTTTAATTTTCTTTGTTGACTATATCTGGAAATGAGAATCTGATTCTATGCAAATATTCAATTTAATTTTCCAATGCTGGCTGGTGTCTGAAGATCCTGGAACAAAAAGGTGGCTCTTGGTAAAGCAAGATTCTTCTTAGTCCGCAGGTAACATAGAAGAAAGTTTTTGGTTTTTGTATAAATCATGTTTTATTAAATTGCTGCTTTTTTTTGTAAACAGTTCTTCTGGGTTTATTTGTTAAGAGGTGAGCCATCATGGTGCTTCTCTACAGATATCTGACATTTCCATTTTGTCTTTAGAGGTTCATTTTGGCTCCAGTTCCAGGTTATGTCATTCTATTATACATCATCAGAGGCAGGTGTTCAGCATTAAATATTGACAGATTTTCTCAGTAGGAACATGTTGAAGCTTCTAACTTTGCTAAACATATTCATTTGACTGTTACAATCCAAAAACTGTAAAAATGGTGGAATGGAAAGATACAAACAGTATTATTGACCCTGTATTGTCAAATGTTTGCACTGAGACCCCATGTACCATGGATTTTATTTTAAAAAAATCATATTTATATCCATTTACATAAGACTTACACATTTTAAAAGAAATACATACACAGTAAATACGTAAATGTCTAGTATTTTACAATAAAACAGATAGAACAATGGAAAAATGAGTGGCTTCATTTGATAAAAGCTTTGGATGTGCACTACTGCCAAATTTCTGATGACAGAGATGCTGAGAGGAAAGGGGGAGGTTGTTTTGTTTTTCTTTTTTTAATAGTAATTTAGGTATTTTTTTTACTCCTGTTTTAAACTAATCAATACATGAAAGGAACATCATATCTGTTTGTCTGATATACCTTATGTGTTCTCTTCCCTATTACCCTGTTCTTGCAGAGAGTTTTAATGCTCTTTTTTCCTAAGTAGTGGTAGTGCACTTCAGGTAAAGTAGAAGAAAGAGATGACATCTAAGGGAAGAAAACAAACAAACATTAATTAGTGAGATTCTTTGATTCTAATTTGGTCTAGGATGCAATGACACCAGAAAATATTATAGCACTAAGTAAGCTATTGCATGGTTTACTAAAACATGAATTTTGGGTATCTGAGGGAGACATGCATTTGCTGTTTTAGATCTGCAACATATATCTATTAATAATGCATTTTAATCTTTACTAATGTATACTGATTCTTCTCCTAGATTGAAACAAACTCCTGCTTATGTTCATTTTACAGTTGTTTTCTTGATGTTTTGATTCAGCACTGGGGTTAGTTTCCTGCATCTGTAGACTTTTGCCTGTTTGGCAGAAGGCTGAATACACATTTTAAGTGTGTAGACCTTGTTGATATACTATGTGATTCTCCTTGTTCACTGCAGCTTGAGAGTGTTTACCTTTTTTCCACCCTGATGATTTCTTTGCTATGGACCAGCTGTTTCCAGATTATCATTCACATATTTTTGAAAATCCTCTTCTCCGTCTGTCTTTACAAATCCTCTTTGGAACCCTTCATTGGTAAAGTACATAGCTGATTTCACCAAATCCCCTTTGACATTTCATTAGAAGAAAAGTGAAACTAGTATGTTCTATTGCCCCAGCCTGTGGCAACAAAACTGTCTTGGCTGAGCCTTCTGACTTGGTGGTGACAAGTATTTCATATGAGAAAAGTGTTCGGAAGGCTTAGACAGTGTGACTGCCAAATCCACTGGCTGTGTAATGGCATTGCAGATGCGCAGCTGGGCAACATACAGCCACCACAGCAGAAAGCTTGACCTGTCCCATGTGCTCTGTGGTAAACTTTGCAAGATTAAATGGCCAGACGCCAGCAGTCTTAAATATTCCTAAATTTCTGATCTTGAAAGTGTACTCAAACTGGGCTGCGCAGAGTATGTGCATGTAACTGTTCTGAGAATGTCAGTTCATGGTTTCTGGCTCCTTGTCATGGTGGTTTCAACAAATGTTTTAAAAAAATACCTGAAATGCAACTCAAAAGCATATGAATTGAACCCAGCTGTTGTGAAGAAACACCCTAAGACATTGTAAGGTTGTACCTAATTGGTATTATTCGCATAAACTGTTTTGAAATAAGAGGCTTTGACATTCTCTGTAAGAAAGGTGAGTAGCGGAATGCAAGAATCTGCAGCCTGCTGTAATCACAGGCCATCTCATTTGTTCCAGGTGCAACCCATTTGCAGCTCTCTTTTCAGTCTACTCTTCATATGCATATTCCCCTTTAGTATTAAAAAAATTCGCTTATATTGCTCTTGTATGATAGCTCATCCAGCTATCCATCCCCTCTGCTTCTTAGTTAGAATCAGTCCCTGATTCTATGCATGCAGATAGTTTAGTCACCAGAGTAACACAACTACTGATGTATTCTAGGCAAGGTGTTACAAGCCTGGGCTCAGTCTGACCTGGATTTGGAAAATTTCAGGAGGCATGTTGTAATGAATAATCTTCCCTTTTGTTCAAGTATCAATCAGTTTCTTCCATGAAGAAACTGTTACTCAGGAACTGTGATCACAAAATTCTGAAAACTCTTGCCCTTCAACCAACTTCACATACCCCATATGAGCAGTTTTTGTTTATACATTCATCCTTGAGATTCAGGTAATTTGTTTAAGTTTTGAAGTTTGATATAAAAATGAAGGAAATCTTTTTCCTGCATACTTTTAATATAATTTACGAAATCAAAAATTATTTTAACTTGCTCCTTGGTTTCTAACCTGCATGACATTTAGAAATTGCACTTATGAACAATGCAGATGCTAAAGTTTTAGTTCACACCATCTTGTTGCTTCTTTAAAAGGAGTATATGGTAAGTGAAAAGAAACAGTAGTATATTAGTGTCAGTCATCCTCATGTATTAATCTTTACAATTTAGATGTAAATTTTATATTCTTATAGAGGTCTCAAGCATTTAAGATTAGAACGTAATTGGCAGAACAGTGGACAAGCAGCAAGTACTGATGTGATACATACCACTGATACTTGAAGCACTACTAATACTCCTATAGAAATTGAAGTTAACTTGTATAGCTTGTATAACTTTGTATACTTTTTGCTCCAAATACATAACTCCCATATACATAAAGTGCCAGCAAAGTTTGCTACTTTACTTCTGTTTGTGGATTGCTACTTTTTAGACAATTTTTGAATAAAGTGGAAATAAACAGCTTGGATAATCTTAAGTTAATTTTTGTTAACATACCAATTTTTTATTTCTGCCCTTGTTGCACTCTTCAAATCTATTGGAAAATATCACCTCATGTGCCTGGCCCATTACTCTTGGCTTAATAGATAGCTTGGTGTTAGAACTTAATTTCTTGGTCACACTTCATTGCTTTCAACATTGCAATTCTGAAGCATGTAGGAGAAAAGATACGCATCTCTGCTATGAGTTTCTACCCCCACTGAACCCTCTGGGAGTACTGTCATTGACTTCACTGACAGAGCACTGGGGCAACTGGTTGAAGGATCAGGAGCACAGGTAGTGTTTTCCTCAATCCTTTCAGCGGCACGGAGGAACACGGAAAGGAACAGGAAAACGCACCTGGTTAACACGTGGCTCAGAGGCTGTTGCCGTCGGCGGAATTTTGGGTTTTTTTGACCATGGGGTGGTTTACATGGCACCGGGCCTGCTGGCAGCAGATGGAGTTCAACTATCGTCAAGGGGGAAAAGGATTCTCGCTTATGAGTTGGCAAGTCTCATTGAGAGGGCTTTAAACTAGATTTGAAGGGGGAAGGGGATGAAACCAGGCTCCCTAGAGATGAGCCTAGGGGTGGCGTGCCAATGTTGGGGGCAAAATCGATAGCCCAGCTCAAGTGCATCTGCTCCAATGCATGCAGCATGGGCAGCAAACAGGAGGAGCTGGAAGCCATTGTGCAGCAGGACAGCTATGATGTAGTCGCCGTCACAGAAACATGGTGGGACGACTCATGACTGGAGTGCTGCAGTGGATGGCTCTAAGCTCTTCAGGAGGGATAGGCAAGGAAGGAGAGGCAGCGGGGTGGCTCTGTATGTTAGGGAGTGTTTTGATTGTATAGAGCTCAATGATTGTGATGACAAGTTTGAGTGCTTATGGGTAAGGATGAGGGGGAAGGCTAACAAGGCAGATATCCTGCTGTGTGTCTGTTATAGACCACCCAACCAGGATGAAGAGGCAGACGAAGCATTCTACAAGGGACTGGCAGAAGTCTCACAGTCGCAAGCCCTTGTTCTTGTGGGGGAGTTCAACTTACTGGACGTCTGCTGGAAGTATAACACAGCAGAGAGGAAACAGTCCCGGAGGTTCCTGGAGTGTGTGGAAGATAACTGCCTGACACAGCTGGTAAGGGAGCCTACCAGGGGAGGTGCCCTGCTTGACCTGCTGTTTATGAACTGGTGGGAGAAGTGAAGGTCAGAGGCTGTCTTGGGCTTAGCGACCATGAAATGATTGAATTCTCAATTCTTGGCCAAGTAAGGAAGGGGGTCAGCAAAACCACTACCATGGACATCCAGAAGGCAGACTTCGACCTGTTCAGGACACTGGTTGAGAGGGTCCCCTGGGAGACGGTCCTGAAAGGCAAAGGGGTCCAGGAAGGCTGGACCTTCTTCAAGAAGGATATTTTCAAGGCGCAGGAGCAGGCAGTCCCCATGTGCTGTAAGAAGAGCCGGGGGGAAGACGACCGGCCTGGCTGAACAAGGAGCTTTTGCTGGGACTCAGGGAAAAAAGGAGAGTTTATCACCTTTGGAAGAAGGGGCAGGCAACTGAAGAAGAGCATAAAGATCTCGTTAGGTCATGCAGCGAGGGAATTGGAAAGGCAAAAGCCCAGCTAGAGCTCAATCTGTCCGCAGTCCTAAGGGATAACAAAAAATGTTTTTACGAATACATTAACAACAGAAAGAGAGCCAAGGAGACTCTCCATCCTTTACTGGATGGGGGGGGGGGGGGGGGCGGGGGCGGAACATTGTCACGAAGGATGAGGAAAAGGCTGAGGTACTTAATGCCTTCTTTGCCTCAGTCTTTAATAGCCATATGAGGTATCCTCAGGGTATTCAGCTCCCTGAGCTGGAAGACAAGGATGGAGAGCAAAAGAAACTCCCCGTGATCCAGGAGGAAGCAGTTAACGACCTGCTATGGCACCTGGACACTCACAAGTCTATGGTCCCTGAGGGCATCCACCCAAGGGTGCTGAGGGAGCTGGCGGAGGAGCTTGCCAAGCCAATCTCCATCATTTATCAACAGTCCTCGTTGGCAGGGGAGGTCCCGGACGACTGGAGGCTTGCCAACGTGACGCCCATCTACAAGAAGGGCCAGAAGGAGGATCCAGGGAACTACAGGCCTGTCAGCCTGACCTCGGTGCCAGGGAAGATTATGGAGCAGATCATCTTGAGGGCGCTCACAGGGCACGTATAGGATAACCAAGGGATCAGGCCCAGCCAGCACGGGTTCATGAAGGGCAGGTCCTGCTTGACCAACCTGATCTCCTTCTATGACCAGGTGACCCGCCTAGTGGATGAGGGAAAGGCTGTGGATGTTGTCTACCTGGACTTTTGTAAAGCCTTCGACACTGTTCCCCACAGTATTCTCCTGGAGAAGCTGGCGACTCGTGGTTTAGACAGGTACACTCTTCGCTGGGTAAAAAACTGGCTGGATGGCCGAGCCCAGAGAGTTGTGGTGAATGGGGTGAAATCCAGCTGGCGGCCGGTCACAAGCGGAGTCCCCCAGGGCTCAGTTTTGGGACCGGTCTTGTTTAATATATTTATCAATGATCTGGATGAGGGGATCGAGTGCACCCTCAGCAAGTTTGCAGACGACACCAAGTTGGGAGGGAGTGTTGATCTGCTGGAGGGTCGGAATGCTCTGCAGAGGGATCTGGACAGGCTGGATCGATGGGCCCAGGCCAATTGTATGAGGTTCAACAAGGCCAAGTGCCGGGTCCTGCACTTTGGCCACAACAACCCCATGGAACACTACAGGCTTGGGGATGAGTGGCTGGAAAGCTGCTCTGCAGAAAAGGACCTGGGGGTGTTGATCGACAGCCGGCTGAATATGAGCCAGCAGTGTGCCCAGGTGGCCAAGAAGGCCAACGGCATCCTGGCCTGGATCAGAAATGGTGTGGCCAGCAGGAGCAGGGAGGTGATCGTGCCCCTGTACTCGGCGCTGGTGAGGCCGCACCTCAAATCCTGTGTTCAGTTTTGGGCCCCTCACGACAAGAAGGACATTGAGGTGCTGGAGTGTGTCCAGAGAAGGGCAACGAAGCTGGTGAGGGGTCTGGAGCACAAGTCTTATGAGGAGCGGCTGAGGGAACTCGGGTTGTTCAGTCTGCGGAAGAGGAGGCTGAGGGGAGACCTCATCGCTCTCTACAATTCCCTGAAAGGAGGTTGCAGAGAGGTGGGTGTTGGTTTTTCCTCCCAAGTAACTAGCGACAGGACAAGAGGAAATGGCCTCAAGTTGTGCCAGGGGAGGTTCAGGCTGGATATTAGGAAAAATTTCTATACTGGGAGAGTGGTGAAGCATTGGAACAGGCTGCCCAGGGAGGTGGTGGAGTCACCATCCCTGGAGGTGTTCAAGGAACATGTGGACAAGGCATTGCGGGACATGGTTTAGTGGGCATGGTGGTGTTAGTTGATGGTTGGACTTGATGATCATATAGGTTTTTTCCAACCTTAATGATTCTGTGACATAACACTAAGCTCTAATCTATAAGTACGTATGCATAAAAAGGTTTGTATAGTTTACGTGCTTCATCATTATCTTTGTAGGACCATCTGCTAAACTTACCTATTTTCGAAAAAAAATAATGTTCTGTGCTTATTTTTCAGTGGTAGGATGAAAAGTTCCCTTTTGTATGAGATTAAGGTTTTTATACTTTTGCAGTCTCCTGAACATCTATGAAGTAAGGCTCATGTCATCAGTAGGATCCTGAGCAATCTATGTTTTCCACTGGTAACATCTGCTGTTCCTAAGCACTTCTTGAACGTGCCCAGAATTAGTAAAATCTCAATGGCCCGAAGCCTCTCCCAGTCTTGGGAATCTAAAAACAGGACTTTCTTGTAGATCCTGATATGTCTTGCCTACAATATGTAATAGCTATTGAAGCATGTTTAATGCCTGGTGAGGTTTTGGTGCTATCCAAATATTCTTTCCAGCTCCCCTACAATCCCCTGAGTAACTAAATGGAAAAGAAAACAGTTTTACTGAGAAAATATTAGCATGAAATGGAGCCATATTGATGAAAGCACTCATCATGTTAGTATTTTTTACAAAACTTGTGATGTAGCAGAAAACAGTGTATTTCTGCAGAACTTTGGAAGAGTGAATTTGTGAGATTCATAGCCATATTTAAGACACAAGTGGTGAGAAATGCAACATGAATTCCAGTACTAGATTTGGTCCAAAGTTGCATTCAACTCAGAATATCCTTTCTTTGCCACTGGTCAATTCTGAATGATTTGAGAAGTGGAAGGTTCTCTGTAACAGACAACTTTGGAAGATTTTCTGTACAGGGGAAGTTTTGTTCTAGGTTTATTTAGCCATCTGATGCTCTAGATTGAGCCATATCTCTCATTTAAAAAAAAAAAAAAAAAGTAAATATCTTCTGCTTTACTAGCTTTTTTTTTCCTCTCTCCCCAGCTCTTGGTAGAAGTACTTCAACTTCTCATAAAGTAAATTCACTCCTTGTGCCTACTGCTGTCTCCCCAATTCTGGCTTTAAGTTTGAAAGCATACAAAATACGTCATGGTTGGTGAGCTATCATCTGAACATAGTTGTCTGAAAACTTTTGTCTTATCTGCTGAAGTGGTTTCAGCAGAAACAACCTGCTGTTTGAGATGGGGAAAAGAATTGCGTAGCGTCTCCTGGACTGAGCTTGAGACTGTTGTCATGATCAAGTGACCACCCTAGTGAGTCTGAGTTAGATGCTCTCCTCCATGCTGGCTCTTGCTTGAATAGTGCCAAGGAATACTGGGTTTAGTGTATAAAGAGTTTTCATGATGGCCCCTTATGAATACTCACAACAATTCAGTGCTGGCTTCTTTGCTAGGCCTTGTCAGCATGAGTATGTGCGAACTGTTGAGCTGTCTAACCTCTGCAGTCGTGATGAAGCAACTGCAAATTGCAAAAAAAAAAAAAAAAAGAAACAAACCATAACCTCTTTAGAATCATGAAGAAAATAAATCAGTCTGTTTCCCACTGGAAGGGTGGCTATTAAATTGCTCTGTGGCTTTCTGTGACATGATCTGGGCATAGTCTATTTCAGAACTCAAGAGTTTCTGCATGTCTGGTGTACTATTGAAATCTGTCTTAAGTGAATACACTTTAAAACTCAGTTTTGTCTTCATTTTGTTGGAAGTCCTAATACAGTACCTATCACGCTGTTGAAATACTATAGCGTTCTTAGCACTGGGAGATAGGAAGCCAAATCTTGGATGAAGATGTAGGTCTTCAAAGCTACAAGCTACCTACCTTTAAGTCTACTGAGTTCAGTACCCAGCTCAATAATAAACTGTCTGGAAGACCTCAAGTAAAGCCCTAAATCTCCCTCGTGCCTTAGTTCCCCATCTGTAAAATGGGAATAATATCTTCTACATCATAGCATAGCTAGAAGATGAAATCCATAAATGTTTGTAAGGTTCTTAGCTACTATAGTAATGTGGACCATGGAAATGCCTAGGGATTTAGTACCTTTATTTGTACATGGAATTTGCCTTGGAATGGATTCGTGTCTTATGACTTCATCATCGCCAAAAAGTGCAGGATTAAAAGCAAAGCGTGCGCATGAGCAGTGGAGTCAATGGAATTCAGTGATGCAATCGGTAAATTATTCCATCTGTAACTGCAACTCTAAAGTATTGATTTTAAAGGTGGGAAACTTTAATGGAATTTAGATGGCTTTAATGAAATTTAAATGGCAATATTGTTCATTCAAGAGGTACAGAATGTAATCACTACAAGCAGTATATTAAATTACTTTGAGGCAAGTCTATTCATAGACCTAAATTCTCTCATGAGGAAATAAACAGCAGTATTTGAAATGGGCCAATCTGTGTACTGGTACTTCTCAGGACTTCAGGCAGGTATACATGGTTTTATCGTCCACATACCTGAAGGAATAGCTGCAGTGGGATTTGTCCCTTCTCTCTGCCTCTGATTTTTAAATTTTACTTATTTTTTAATTATGGTCAGCTTGTTACTTTTGCAATCATTGCTGAGTTAGTGCATCTTTTGGAAGTTAAAAGATTTCTAGAGAAAATTAAGACTAGCATACAGTAACTCGATTAGTATCTGAAATTCAGTATTTGCTAACTACACTACCCGTCTGATTGTTATTAATTGTTAGCAACTTGAGTTATATGAAGGTCAAGGCTAAGCTAGTTAGTTTGAAAGTCAAATAGGAAAATAAAGGTGATAGCCCTTTCTAAGTTCATTCTCTAATATACAGTCCACATGCTAGAGAGGCTAATGAGCTGAAATATTTGATTAGAAAACAATAGTATGCCAAGTCAGTGCTTTTCCATTCCCTAATTCAACTCTCCCATTCGTCCTTATACTCGTTAGGTGAATGCAGCCATTCCGGTGCAAGACAGACATGCACTAAAAGTCAATTTAGCATGCTAGAATAAGCCTCTTGCTTTTCAAGAGTAAGTGCAGAAATGACTGCATACCATCAGTCGCCATCTTCCGCGACTGCCCTGATGTTGTGGTTAATCTGAACCCAGCTGGCAGCGTTTCCGAGGAGCCCGGCATCATGCTGATCCCGTGAACCTCGCGTGGAGGAAACTGTCGTCGCCAGGAGGGGCCACGTCTGAAGTTCTTGTCATCGCTCTGTCAACACATAGAGTTGTATTTGGTAAAGCAAAGTGAAACTTTGTGATTAATTATCCTGCTGTCTGCTGCCTCTCCCACTGTCAAATGTATTCCACAACAACTACCCTGCTTTGTTGCACTGCATTCAGTAACTGCGGTGCGTTTGAGACTCTTGTAAAAGTAAATCTTTTAGAAATAGTAAATGCTAGGGTGGAAAACTCTTCTTAAATCTCTGGCTCGATATAGTAGAAAGTTTTAGTATCAGCTAAAGCAGAACTTTCTTAAAAGTTGGATCACTTCCAAATATAGTGACAGAACGTGCAGTGGTTTGTTACTGCATTAGGATGCTTACATAAAGTGCTAATAAAGAATTAAACACTCATGTGCATGCACAGAATTCATAGGCATCTCACATTTTCAGCATGTACAAGACTTGAACGTTTTTGCACTGGACTCTTACCTTAAGATGAATATTTTCGATAGGTGGAGTTGAGATTCCCCATCCTAGATAACTGCCCCAAATCCCACTCTATTACATATTGATTAACTGTGAAGAACGAAAAAAAAAACCCACCAAAAATTCACTTTTTCTCTTTTTTCCTTTTTTTAAAAGAAAGGGTGCAAATGTTCTAAGGAATAGGTTGCACAGACATCCCTCCCCCACCCTGACTTACTCTGGCCAGTGAAAGTTCCACTCCTTTCTGCATGTTTCATCTATGGAAAATGTTCATCTTAAGGTAAGAGTGCAGTGCCAAATCCAAAAATGATATCAATATGTAGCCATACTGAGGTTACTTTAAAAACCTTGACTGGCATTTCCTAATCTTTTCTTAAAGCTGTAACTGAACTCTTTTTAACAATGTGTGAATTAACATGTCTTCATGCATTCAATTTAATTTTTATATTTTACTGTGATATTTTATAAATACTGAAAATAAAATTAATTACTTCCTCAAGTCGTCTTTCAGTTCCTAGTGCTAAAAGGTTGTTGTATTCTCTCTCAAGGATCTGCCGTGCCTAGAGATACCAAAGTAAAAAATTAAAATGTGTGAAGATGAATAAAAGGGAATAATAGGTACAGATTAACCAGAAGTAGCATGAGCAAACTTGCCTGGGTGTTTTGTGTTGGAATCTGTAATAATAAAGCTAAACTGCTGTAATCAAAGTTTTCATCCAGTGCTATAAGTGAACCATGTACACCACTTTCTAGAATATTATTTGCATATTCTCGGAGGCCAATAGCTTGTATCCAGCGTATGACTCGATCATTGCTCCATACCAGCACATCTGTAAGGACATAACACCAGTTCAGTCTCCTGATACCTGGTAACTTCCCAACTCTACAGGTGCATGCACGTAGTTGTGGATGCACTGTGGATGTCATACTGCATTATTTCTTAAATGAGGAATACCAGCAAACTCTTCATACAGCTTTAGTATCTCCTATGCAAAAGCCAAAGTGTGGGAGCAACTGTGTGATTTTAGCTACCTTCAAGTTGTATGTTTTTTCTAAATTATGTTTCCAAAGGAGAAAGGTGCCTCCAGAAGACATCTCCAGAATGCAATTCCTCCCACCTCCTATAGATTCCTTTTTCAATTCCTAGGCAAGATTCTACAGTTTAACAGTGCAAGGGCACAGGAGAAATATGCATTCCTCAAGGCTTCACTTGAGAGCTTTGTATTAAACATTTTGAGAGTCAGGTCAGCACCTGCCATTTTATAACATGCCATAAAGCAAACGATGACTTCACAATTTTGGAGACTAAAACTATTTTTAGTTCAGAAAGCTGGTTGAGCTGTTAAGGTCCATGCCAATTATAAAGCTAAGGCAACAAAATGAGCCAGGAAACCATTTTTGAAGGTTTGGCTATTACAAAAAAAGTATCCTACCCTGCCCATAAGATTAAAAGGAAGTTGCTTATACTGCTCTTTGTACTTTTGAGTGGGAAATGTAATACTGAGTTTTGTGTTACTATGTGATCAGCAGGCTTTTTCCTGAACCCTTAGAAGTTCAGCTAATGTAGCTGTTCTAGGAGCAGGCATTCTTCATCGCCTGACCAAGAGCATCCCAGACTTTGGGGTCAGGATCAGCTGAAACACAGCGTGGCAGCCAGGGATCACTGAGACCAAATCCCACCTGGGACCGTGTCTAACTGACTGATGCACGGCAGGGTGAAGGTGGCTATGGGTTACCCTTGTCCTAGCGGTGACTAGCATTGAAGCAACACCAGAATTTGAGACCAGTGCCCAATTCCCCCACATCAGCCTCCAGCTATATCCACTTAGGCTGGCTGACACAGATGCCTCCACATCCAAGTCAAAGTCTTTGCTTTAATGCGTGCCATCATCTGCCTTGTGCAAACGCACGCTTTCGTAGCCATTTCTCCTTCTAATTCCCTTTTTTTTTTAGCTCTTCCAATCAGCATTGTGCTTTAGAAGTGTTAACTGCTGTCAGTCTCTACAATTGAAAATGCTTAAAGGAATCAAAGGATTCACTCCTGATAATGGAAAGAAACCAGCAACCCTAACAGTTATATACAAAAGGAACCATGCAGTGAGCCTGCAACTGCTCTAGAGAGCTTTACACAGAAAAGTACTTTTAAATCAGCTGTTATATTTTCTAATAAGGCCAGTTCTGTTAGGAACTATTCTTATATACCAAGCAGCTGTCTCAGTGGCCACCCCTCCAAGCACCGTTGTCACATTTTTAAGTAAGAAATCAAAGGCAAAGGTTTTCAAAGGCAGGAGCACAGTGTTAGGGTCCTGAGTGCTCCGACTTCCCAGTGCTGCCCCCAGCACGTCCCATTGTTCTGCAGGCTATTTGGCGTTCTGCTTCTGAGACTGAAAGAGGCTAGGATAAAATCTGTCCCCAAAATCCAGTTTAGCAAAATGTATGTATCAAACCGCCATTCGGAATTACAGCCCCAATTTAGCAAAGTACTTAACTGTGCCTAATTTTAAGGAGATGCTTTGTGTTCTGAAGACAGATGGACTTATATTAGTTTTACTTAAAGCGCATGCTTAAATGCTTTGCTAAAATGGCATGAGAAGAGGTTAATAGTGTCAAGCTTCAAAAGAAGAAACATTCCCAGTATTCATTCCCAAGAACTATCACCTTTTATTTCATGCTGACTCATTTCTCTTCGCTTTTCCAGTTCTTTTCTATCATAATTCAACCTCTTTAAACACATGATTCCATATTGCAAGCTTGTTCTGTTATTTAAAGAGAAACATTTACAGAGTTAATAAAGATAATTTTGAAGATGGGAACATATGTAGGATGTATCTCCTGCATTTCACATGAGGTGTTTCATGGTGCCAATGTAGCAAATCTTGAGGACAGAGGAGAGCAAAACCATTAAAAAAACTCCACAGACTTCAAAAATGAAATGGACAAAACCAAACTGAGTATGTTTGAATAAATGTTCTAGCGTAAGAAACCCGAAACAATAAAAATCATATTCAGAAAAGGTCGGCCCTTGCGAGCCGTGAAATGTTTTGCCAAATCAGGCCTCAAAAAAGTGACAAATCAAGCAGTACATCATTAAAAAAAAATCCACGTCTTGTCACATAAACATCATTCCTCCTAAAGCCTAAATGACTTTATTTCCATATTTCCAATTTAGCTTCCTGGCTATATCCCTAGATAACCCAAACAACTGTCAATTTGCTTGTACTGTTCATAGCTTTTATGTGCTACACACAATAGCTTTTCATTTTTATAAGATCTCAGGGGTTCAAATGTTAAGTCTACTATTTTCTGATACTTTAAACCACTTAATAAATTATTACTGTTTCTGTGTTGTGAAGGCTTTATTTATATATTAATGGTTCCCCGCTTATTATGAAATTTATCTGTACCAATATCTTAGTTATGAGAGACATAATTGTAATGCAGTTGCTATTGCTAAAGGAATCTCTCTCAATTCAGATTTCTGACACTGAGTACTCACTTTTCTGTGTGGTTTTCCAAGCCAGAACAACAGAAAGTTAGTGTATTTATTCTGTGCAGCACTGAGCACTATGTCAGACACATAAACGTCTTTATAGGTGTAGTCTTTGTGCAAACCTACCGATGAAAGCTATCCACCATTTTTAAGTGCACACGCAGGTCTTTCTTTGTCAGGTGATCTAACATCCTCGCATCTACCAGGCATTCCATAAAATAACTTCGATACTGAGGTAAACCCAGACTGGGGAGCCATTCGTTACCTATCCATTCGTGGTTCATATCACCATAAGCCAGGGTCTAGAGGGAAAGAAACAAGGTGGAGGGGCAGTAAATTCTTGACAGTTGTTCAAGGTTGCACCACAGACTGAAGACAGAATATCTATCTGCTATGCTTGTTTCTAGTGAGACTTCCTGGCTTAGAAATCCTGCCTAAAAGGATGTTTACAATGTGTTGACATTTGAGGTGGAAGCCACTGTGAGGTATTTGTTACTAATAGCAGTTTTGCCTGTTATGTCTTGTTTTCGATCTTTGTAAATTTTAAGCAATTTTTTTGTAATAAGAAATCGTAGTTTCAATTTTGAGTTTTAAATGCAAGCAAACATATTACATAATCAAAATGTGCTTGTTTCATAATCTTGTTTGGTTTCAATTGATCTTCTAGAATATTTATGCTAGGCAAATTCTACATTGAACTTGGTAATATAAACATGGCCCCAGGGAATCAACTGAAGTTTGTGTCACTGTGTAGTGGGGGCTAGAATTTCTGAAATAGAATCTAATAACACTTCATGGTTACGCACCTGTAGTCCTTTTGAGACTGAAAGTTAATTTCAATTGTTTGTCAGCCAAGCTTACATTCACCAGCAGTCAAAGCAGGTGACAAAATACATTCTATTAATGAGACATTTTCAGCTGTGAACAGCTTAAACCTAAGTGCATTAAGCTTAATGCCTGAATGCTAGCTTCTAGGAGGATTCTGGTTTGCTCCTGTCTTAAAGAGTTAATTTACTGAGCTCTGCATGTGATGCACTTAATTTCAGCTGAAATTTCAATAGGGTGAGAAAGAAGTTGAAAAATGTAAGTAATTGATAGTCTAACTAAAGTGAAAAATTTTGTTCCTAATTATGCAAGACTGTTTGTAGACTGATACTTGGGTGTGATTTATACAATTGTTCTAAGAAAAATCTGATGTAATTTTAGCAATGTTAGATCTCAAACGCTTGGCATATTTTATTAGCCTATTCTCAAAAATATTTTTTCTAGATTTAGCTGGTAGCTAGGAGATGTCTCTGGAATGTATCCATTTCTTTTAAGAAAAACATTTGCAGCATATGTACCTCTTTGTGGTTTACCTAGCAAACCTGTCCAGAGAAGATTTTCTTTGTATTAGAAGAACTTTAAAATTTGTAAATCGTAATTCAATCATTGAGATACTGTCACAATAGTGTACTCCTCTATGCATATCGATACACTGTTAATTACATTATTATTAGCTTTCTGTTCAAAAAAATCATGTGAAAGCATCATACCTGAGCCCAGCTGCCTTCTTCAGACTCTTTCTGTGTTATCAGCAGGAAGCAATTAGTAAAGCAGGTAAAAACACAATAAAAGGAGTTATAAAAAGATGTGGTTTTCATGTGTATGTTAATGTTAGTACAAATGAAAACATACATGTAAAATATGGCGATAAAATAACTTCAGTTAGTGGCAATGCCCTGGGCTAAAATACCTTAAAAATTACAAGACCAAACCCATAAAATCTTAGTAGGATAAATCTAGCTAAGTTTTCAAGATACAAAATCATTATATCTTAGCAAAACTTTACAGCATTATCTTAAACACTTTTTATGGTTTCACAATCAAACCAAAACAATTTACTTAGAAAATTGGGCATTAGAGATGCCTTTTTTTGTTTCTAGTTAAATTTGCAATATTCACAATAAAAAGTTGTCTTCTTGTGAATATATTGTAAAGGAGCTTTTTATGTAACATTTTTTATGGCAAACTATATTTTTCTGGCTGTCCTGTTAAACAGGATCAACTCTTCTTCTGGTCAATTGAGTGTTGTTATATTTCTATTTATCTTTACCAACAATAATAAAATTGAAAATGAGCTCAGCTGTAAAAAAAAAATTATTGATGAGAAACTGCTTCATGAATGTTCATGAGAAAACTTAAAATAATATAGCAAGCATAAATTTCTAAGAAATAAGTCTTTATTGCATCAAAATTTAGCTTCAGTACCTCCCCCACCATTATGCATTGGGCTGACTAAAATGTTTTCCAAACTGAAGATAGGTTTTTCAGATATCTCACTGTAGGATTATATCATGTTTTATAAGCACTGTTATGGAGTAGTTTTATGTTGTAATGCTAAAACCAAAACCTAAAATCATATATGTATGTTCCAAGTAAAAGAAAAAAGTCAGAACTATTGAATAAAATCTATCAATATTTATTTATGTCCCCCCAAAGCAGGGAGAGGTTTGACAAAAATCATAAATGACACACTCCATGCACCCTAAATCAAACAGCATGAATACACGAGTACGGACATGAAACACAGCATTAATGAAAACACAGTTGCCTAATGCACCATTCTAAGCCTTTTCTTCTTTCTTTCTATTTCAGCAGATACAAAACTATGTTTAGAAGAGGTACTAGGGAGCAGAGTACAGGGGAAATGTTGCACCTGTAACTGCAACAATTTTCATTTCACTAAATGAGGTTTCACACTGGCAGTGAAACTATTATGTACTGTAAACCTCCAATACTGGTTTTAGGTTAACACAATTTTTGTGATCGCAATGCAGTTTGTAATTTCTTTTGCTCAGAAATGATGTAACTGTTCTTTAAATTCAATTTCATTACTCCCTGCGACTTTCTAATGGCATGCTTGGGAAGTGTCCCACAGAAGATACGACAGCTACGTTGAAGCAGATGATGCATCCTAGTTGTCTTTTGATCACTGAAACCATTTTAAATGGAAGTGGAAAGACTAACCGTTTTAGCTGGAGCAGCAAGATTTTCCATCTCTTCATGGGTCACCCAAACATTGCCTGAGGGCTATGAACAAGGCCCGCAGGGAGGCAGGTGGGATCCACATTAGGTAAGCAGTGGTAAAGAAGAAAGGCAGCACCACTGTAAGTTAACAGCGTATAGCATCACCATCAGCACAACCACGTTCTTGCCTCTACCAAGCTGCAACTAGAGACAACTTTAGACAACTTGTTTTGTATCTTTTTTTAGAGGATTCTGAACAAACATGATGGAGTATTTCAACTAGAACTGGTGGATGAAATCCAGCAAAGCACCATCACAAAGGAAAGAATAATAATTAAAGCTGCATTTCACATACAAGTGGCAAATACAACCTTTAGCTCATAGCTCTGTCTGGAGGTAAGCTTCAGTTCTCAAAGATTTTCCAACCTAAATATTCTGCACACATCACACGCTCGTATTGTAATCTAAATAATTATTACTTCCCCCACATTTCTGTAAATCAAAAATGTCAAGAAAATTCACTTGTAAAACTATTTTTCCTCATCCTATTGTTTTCAGTCAGATTATTACTAGGACAATGAGATGATGCAGGGAGGGGGTGTGGAAGTCTGCTGTGCACATAAGGTGAAATGTGCTTCATTTTCTTGAGAGCCGAAATAAATTAACACCTTTCCTGAGAAAGAGGGAATGCAGAAAGGCTTGGGACTCAGAAATGCACGTGCCAGGGCTGGGCAGCGTTGTGCTGCCAATTACTCTTGGAGAATTAAATAAACAAGGCAAAATTATGCCCAGTGTTTCTAGCTTGAATGTACTGTTTTCTTATTTCATAAGTGTCAATGTGCTTATGCTTTGAAATATGCTGTTATGCTCTTAAAATCAAAATGAATTTTGTTTAGTAATTCAACATCACGTTGAGTCTATACTGCTTTACTCAGGTGAAATCCATTACGATTCATAGTATTACCATGGTTATGATGTACAAAACCATTCTGAGGGGAGAAAATATCAGATGGGGAGCAGGTGGGGAGAGAAAATATCAGATGGGATATTTAAAGAACCTTGGGAAAGTGAAGATAAAAGGCCAGTCAACAGGAACATTGGAGTCCTATTGCCCAGTTGCTTATATGACTCAGCGGTTCTGGTATCCCTCAAAGTTATCTCAATTCTCATTTCCACCAAAGGATTCTCCAAGAATTCCATGAAGATGAGAGATTATAAAATACAAATATTATTATTATTATTATCATTATTATTGTTATCTTAGTATTAGAACTCTGAGCTGCAGCACTTGAGTAGTAGTCTTCATCCTTCACTTCTGTGCCATGTTCCCCATCTCATCTGTTTTTTTTCTTGTTATTTTCTTTTTTATTATTACACTCTCTGTTGGCTCTTTCATAGCCATCATCATCAGCCTCTCAGGTTGAAATTCCCCTTTCGTCATCTTGTTTCTTTTTCTCCTCATCAATTTGGCCTGTTTTTCTTCATTTTTCATTAAAAGGTGCTTTTTATCTATAGCACATACATTCTCACTCTCCCCTAATGTACTTTATTGCTCTTTTTGATATATTCCCCTTTCTTTTCAGACTTGTATCTCTGTGTTTCTTCTTGCTTCCTTCCCATCTGCTGCCACTCTCCCCCTTCTCTCCCTTCCTCACTGAACACACGCACAGTCCACTTCTCCCTTCCAGACTGTCCCTTTACATCTCCAGTCACTGCTTCTCTTAAAAGCATGAAGAACCTAAAACCAGCAGACTCAGATTAGATAACATTTGAAAGGATGCAAAAAAAGGGAATGGGAACAAGATTCAAAAGAACTGTATTCCTAATAACCTCTCCCCACTCCTGCCTTGCCTCCCCTTCCCCCCCCCAAAAAAAAAAAAAAAAAAAAAGAGAAACACAGTCTGATTTGGTTGGGAGAGATGACTTGAAGGAAGAGAAAGGCACAAATACAGGCAAAATTGCAAATAAGGTGCTCAATACTGATCATTTAGCTAACATCAAGGTTAATCAAAAGCACAACTTAAAAAAAGAAAATATCTGCTAAAGGAAAAATATCAGCGCTCAACAATCAAGTAAGTGATGAACAGGTCCTTCTAAGTCTCTATAGGACAGTTCCCACTGATTGTGAAGTGTGTGTTACCATAGAGCCACTCTCGTACTACAAAAGTCTTTTTGCAGACTCCTGCAGGGTGAAGTGGGGAAGAGAAAGTGAGTTGAACAGGACTCACTGTTCTGGATGTTGGTGGTGCTGATGGACTTGTTAGTGATACCATCTCCTGGATTGCTAATCGGAGCTTTAAACGATGAAGAGGATTGCTGATTCCAATTTCCCGTTGAATCTCAGTATCGGACAAAGCAGACATAATAGCTCCGCTCTTCACATTGGCACGGCAGGCAGCAACGTACCAGGCGGGCATGCCTAGCCAGAGCTGTTGAGAGAAAGGACACATTCATCCAAAGCATTGCTTCATTTCTCAAATGAAATTAATCATCAAGGCACGTATCAATCTGAACAAGCGTGGTAATACACACAAATGAGGATGACTATCATATTCTTTAATAAAACGAAATTGTTTCAGAACCTTTGAAATTGCCATGGCTTCACATGAACTGCTTTTGTTGCTTTTATTGTAATCAGACTTTAAAGAAAGGGATGCTTTGAATTATTTTTAGAGCTACTGGGCTACTCCTTTCCCAGGCCTTTAATGAGCAAGTAGTGGCACAAGTCAGTGTTACTGCCCATTTGATAGTCTTATCATATGCAGAAAACAATTGATTCATATTTTCACTTTTGTACTAAAATGGCTTTCTCTCTTTTTCCATGTTAGTCCCCACAGTGTACTCATGGGGCATGATCTTACACTTCTCAGCTTTTATGTTCTTGGTAGAAATAAACCAAGCAGAGCGCAGATAACCAACCCAGTGAGGACTGAGCTTACTGTAAATTTGGAAAAAATCTAGTATGGTGTCATATCCCAGCTAGAAATACTGGTTAGAAATTGCAGCAAAATGTAAGCACAGCTACATGACCTGTGGATTTAGATCTGTACTTGCCACTTCACGCTTTTCCTCTCCTTATGTTAGTCTTACTAGCCTAGGTCATCAACAGCCCCTTGCTTTACCACTTACTCTTTTCTTGTAAGAGGTACTCTCCACTTCTAGCAGTCTTCTACTCAGTCATACTGAGTATGAATTCTTCTAGGTTTTCTCAGCTTTCTCATTTTGTGCTGCCTCATTAATATGATTGTTGGTGTCTACAGATCTTTGCTCCCAAAGGACATAATTCCATAGCAGAGATACATATAGGTGGGAAGTTTTTGTCACAGTGTGAAATACATTATGCTATAGAGAAAAGTGTGAGAAGGACATAAGCAGTGAATTCCATAATCACTGAGGTTTTGGGGATAACACAGTGGAAAACAAAGACATTCCTCACTAGATGCTTAACTCCAAGAGACTGCTAGGCTCTGTGAAACCTGAGAGAAGATACTTCTGTCTGGAGAGTAGTCCTTTCCTGCCCTCTCTCCTCTCCCTTTTCCAGATCACTATTGCACGTGGATTGGTGCTGTGAATCACATTTTCAGTACACAGCTCTACCCACTGGGATGAAGCAGCATAATATATAACAAAAGTTTTCCACTGGGCAGCAAAACAGCTAATATTCTAGATTTTGTGACACTGAGTGTCGAAGTGCATAAATCACCCTTCACTTCTTAACCTTCAATGTATCAGAGTGTACATACTTCTGTACACATAAAATTTACATAAACATTTATACAGCTACCTAATTTTGTTAAGTATAGATCTGCTGTACTTCACTGTACTGCTGTATAATATTCTTTCAAATATACTTTGTCAAAAGCACTTTTCAAATGTACCTATTAATTACTAATGGCTTGTAGTAGCATGTTATTCTATTCTACTGTTTCTACTGTTTCTGTTTTTACTGAAATAGAAACTTGTCCATCAGCATACCATGCAGTGATACTATGTGATAATAGCCATTATAGTCTACATTTTCAGATTTTTTTTATTAATTCTGGGTAGATGGCAATTAACGACTATCGGTTTGAATTTCGGTGGGATAGAGCATCTGTGACTGTAAGTGAAGTCATCGCGAACTCTCTCTGTGCATCTCGAACAGGCCTTCAGAATTAGCTGATTTCATGATTTTAATTTTTTCTCTTAATAATGGCTTACTAAAAGAGGACACAAGGTCAAAGAAATTATTAACAATATGCCATCAGCAAATTCACCAACAAATCTGGAAAGCAGAGACAAACTGAAAGGATTTTTATTTAAGTTCTCATAGTACAGGGAAGTACTGTGTGGTTATTAACAATCTATACCTTATCTGGGACATATTTATTTAAAAGACAGCTGTTAGATCACTTTTATGTCACAGAGAAAACAGACTTGAATGTCAGATTCCAAAAGAGCTCAGACAGGCTTTTCTGTACTGACTCCTGATGTATCACAGGGCTTGTGAAATGACTGCATCATGTTTCAAAAAGCCCTTCCCACTGATGGGATGAGCCACTGCCCCCCCATCCAATGCTAGTCTGAACCTTACAAATATGATCTACTTCCAACTAACAGTAATGAAACACAAAGTTTCATGAAACTGAACAAATGCTGCACTTCTTAAACAAAGGGCCATGAGGAAAATATGCACAGCTTTAAAATGTATTTAACATTCTTATTTAATTTGACATTAATTTTTTGCATACATGCACTTGAAAAGCAGGAAAGTGTAAATACTGGGAGTTATTCACCCTGCAGAAATAGGTTCAAATCTTTGCTGCTCATTAGGTAAATTAGTTCTTTAACAAATTATGTTAATTAGTTTAACAAACAGCTGTCTCTACCAGAAGATGCAGTTAGATGAAAACAGTCTCTAAAAAGAAGGCACAGTAATTGTTCTGGGCAGAGAACCCATGTATCAAGATGGATATATTTTTCCAGAATTAGATAAGAAAACCCACAGTTCTTAAAATATATCTCAACTATGTCTGTGCTACACACAAATGACCAGAATAAATGCTAACACTAAAAAGTTAAGACCTGAAAAGTTTGGAAATGTCACAATTGCGATCACATATAATTCTTTAATTTGGGCCTTTGTCTCCTTTAATATTAATTTTGGGTTTTAATCCAACTGTGTATTTGTTTGCATGGCAAGGTTTTGGTAGCGGGGGGAGGGGGGGGGGGGGGGCTACAGGGGTGGCTTCTGTGAGAAGCTGCTAGAAGCTTCCCCTCTGTCAGACAGAGCCAATGCCAGCCAGCTCCAAGATCGACCTGCCGGTGGCCAAGGCCGAGCTGATCAGCAATGGTGGTAGTGCCTCTGGGATAATGTATTTAAGAAGGGGAAAAACTGTTGCACAACGAGAGAGGAGTGAAAACATGTGAGAGGAACAACTCTGCAGACACCAAGGTCAGTGAAGGAGGAGGGGGAGGAGGTGCTCCAGGTGCTGGAGCAGAGATTCCCCTGCAGCCCGTGGTGAAGACCATGGTGAGGCAGGCTGTCCCCTGCAGCCCATGGAGGTCCACGGTGGAGCAGATATCCACCTGCAGCCCGTGGAGGACCCCACGTTGAAGCAGGTGGATGACCAAAGGAGGCTGTGACCCCGTGGGAAGCCCGTGCTGGACTGGTTTGCTGGCAGGACCTGTGGAGCCGTGGAGAGAGGAGCTCACACTGGAGCAGGTTTTCTGGCAGGACTTGTGACCCTGTGGGGGGACCCACGCTGGAGCAGCAGTCTGTTCCTGAAGGATTGCACCCCATGGAAGGGACCCACGCTGGAGCAGTTTGTGAAGAACTGCAGCCCATGGGAAGGACCCACGTTGGAGAAGTTTGTGGAGGACTGTCTCCCAGGGGAGGGACTCCACGGTGGAGTCGGGGAAGAGTGTGAGGGGTCCTCCCCTGAGGAGGAAGGAGGGGCAGAGACAATGTGTGATGAACTGACCACAACCCCCATTCCCTGTCCCCCTGTGCTGCTGGTGGGGGAGGAGGTAGAGAAAACTGGGAATAAAGTTAAGCCCGGGAAGAAGGGAGGTGTGGGGGGAAGGTATTTTAAGATTTAGTTTTTATTTCTCATTACTGTACTCAGATTTGATTGGTAATAAATTAAATTAATTTCCCCAAGTCAAGTCTGTTTTGCCTGTGACGGTAATGGGTGAGTGATGTCTCCCTGTCCTTTCCTCAACCCGTGAGCTTTTTGTTATATTTTCTCTCCCCTGTCCAGCTGAGGCAGGGGAGTGATAGAGTGTCTTTGGTGGGCACCTGGCATCCAGCCAGGGTCAACCCACCTCAAGGGGTCACATACTATGTTTTCCCCAGGAGAGTATGAAATGCACACAGTGTCCATCTGCTGACTGAATGCCCTGATGTTCACTTAATAATAAATTCAGTCCTTGTGCCCTCATATCTTTTTATCATCAGTATTCAATCTGCATTGAATACTGCAACTTAAACTTTCTCATGGGCTTTCCTGTGCTACTTTCATCATATTTCCCAAGAAGTTCATAGACATCAATTTCTCTTTACAGCCTCTCTCTGACACAGTGGAAAGCATATCCTATTTTGCAGCTAAGAATTAAGAAGAAAAAAGATTAGAGCTTAACTTGTCAGAAATTCTTCAAATTTTGGATCACCCTGGAGGACATCAAGGGCAGATTTTTCTCAGCATTCAGAAATGTATAGACCTTTGTATGTTCACCTTTCCAGCAGATCAGCTTTCACTGTAATATTGAATATTTCTGACTGATACAAATCTGGTTACAGAACTCTCAAAGTCATATGAAAAAGTCAGGTAGTGGCCGAATTAATGACTGTTCCATATTAACAGAGATATTTTTTGGGAAAGAAGAGATCATCCTATTTTCCAAGGTCGTGTGTAAATGCTTGAACTGCCTTTCTTCCGTTTTCATTTCAGCTGTTTAATTAGGTACCTTCAGCAATTCCAATATGAAACAGAAATTTTGTAGACATTAGCTGCTTTTATTCCTCATCCTTCATTTATTCCCTGAACATGCTCCTGTTAAAGCTTTGGAGGGAGACTTTTCCTTTTAATTGAAGGGAAAAACTCTACAAATTCTATCTGATGATCAATGGATGATACCCACAGCAGACATGAGAACAGGTGGGAATACATTGAGATGCTTGGTATAGACAAGGAATAGACACCTGTTCCTTGAGCCAACAAAGAGCTTCTGTCTCCACTGGACTGATACAACCTTGCCGTGTAAAAGTGACTGTGTATTTGTACAAGAACATCCTTACTTTCTGCCTTCTCGTCCCCTCAGCATCTGGGTAAGTATTTTTTGCAAAGTTCCTTCACCTAAAACATTCATTGATTTTTGCCAAAATTGATAGAAACCTTTTCTGAATGTTTCTCTGGATGAGTTTCAAAATCCATTCATTTAGGCTCTTCAAATAAAGGAGAGCTCTCTGCAGATCAGATTTCAGAGATTAAGGCACTGCCTGTTAAATCAGAGAGATTTCAACCTGGATCTCGCACATCCCAGGTGAAAGTGCCGAGAGGAACACCTCTTCTTCCTGTTCTGAGTGATATCTAAGTAAACCAGACCTTTCACATTATATTGTAAAAAGATAGAAAGTTACAAATTCTTTAAATTTATTAAAAATTCTGAAGATGTAGCTTTTGTGTTAACCTCGAATAAAATGTGATAGCTATTTTTTTTTCTGCTTAGCACATCATCCTACATAAACTCTGTCTGTGGAGTTCCTAGATATTTAGAGATTGAGAAATTATAAGATTTCAAAAATTAGGGGTTTGAGTGCATTTGATAAACCTTTTTTCCCTGTCTTCATCGCCCTGTGTAATCCCATCCTACTTTTTTCAGCTCTAGTCTCTGATTTACATCATCCAGTGTCAAAATCTGCTGAGTGCTCATGGCACCGTGCACAGGGGAGAGAGGAGGACACTTTAACAGTCTCTTTTAGAATTTGTAAGGATGAGCACACAGAAGCAGCCTACAAACGTGACTCATGTTTCCAAGTTATGGCCAACACTTACCTCCAGCCAGGCAACCACTGTAGGCCCATCCCACTGTGCAAAAGGCAAACCCTTTCTCCGAGCTTCTTCCAGAAGTTCATGTCTAAAAATGGATCAAAAATTGTTAAATATGCAGAGGTACGTGTACGGACAATATAAATGTAACCGTGCCTTTTTGTTAAGGGTAACAACAGTGAAGCACGATGACAGGCATAGAAAAGGCATGGAAAACATCAGTGAACAATATAGCTCCTTCCCCTTTTTGAATGTATTCCTTAATCTATTCCCAACTCTTTCTTTTTTTTGACAACCCTTTAAACACCTAACATACAAAAAGCAAGGTTTCTGTCTGTTCTTAGCTGAAGTAATACAGAATCGGGATACCCTATATAAAAAGATCACCCATATAATAGAAGACATTGGTGAAGAGAGAAAACAGGCATTCTTCCTGAGACTAGCTTAGCTCTGGTCTGGTGATGATCCAGAAAGGCCCAAAATTGCCAACTTCTAGACCCCAGCTAAGCATGGATGTAATGCAACTGGGTATGAGAGTTCTCTGTGTTTAAAACACTAAACTCTGCTGGACCAGCTATGCACAATTCTAGGGACTCGAGTACAGCTATTATGCATCTTAAATAACCCATCAGTGGCTAATTAACAGTTGGTTGTATATTTAATAGTTCCATGTTAATTTTTTTATTATTATTGCTTATATACAGAATAAATCCATGCGGTTTACTGATGTATACATTTTTATAATCATAGAATTTATGTGGTTTCTCAATTTTATACATATACTTATATACATAGGTATATTTCTATTGAGTTGATCAGATACCAATCCAACTCCTGCAAGCTGCAGCTTCTCTGGACTGCAGTGAGTGTGTTTGTTATGTAAAACATAATTTTCAAAGCTTAAAATGTACTTTTAATAGAGTGGTATTAAATATTTGGTAAAGTTAGGCATAGGCCAGTCAGACAGACTATCAGGAGAATGCTCTGTATCAAATATGTTCATCCATTTGACCAGACATTTTTATTCCTGGAGCAGGAATAAAGAACCCACTGTGGTGGTGGCATAGAAAAAACAGTCCTTCAAAAGTCTTTTCTTCTGCTATTTAACAACATATTTTCAGCTGCCTCCTACCGAGTGAAACACAAAAGAATGCTCTCAGCAACAAGCTGAGAGTGAAAAACAAGTGAAAAACAAATTAGACAGGGACTATGCTAATGTAGTATTAAAATTTGCTTACATTCCCACATAACAAGGAAATCTTGGAATTATAGCTTCAATTTTGCTCTGTCCTCCTTTATTACTACAGCCTTTGTGGTTCAGTTATCCCTTGGCAATTCTTCACTGCCTTAGCAGCCTTTCAAGTATATGTACTACCAAATCACAGCAGATAAAAGCAATGGAGTGATCTTACTTACAAGGAGTACTCCTTTTGGGATTTTTGCACTGCTGAGGGGCCAGACTGAGAGAATTTGGCTTTAGTAGAAAATGGATCTCAAATAGCTATTTTGCATACATATTTAAATGCCTCACTCTGAATATTAAGAGAAAGACAGCTGCTTTATTTTCTATGTTTCTGCTGTGGTAATATGTAACACTACAAATACTTGACAGTGTTACTGAAGTTTATATAGCTTCTCCTCCTATACATCCTTTGCAGCATAGATTATCCTTTGTCACTCAGATGTCCAAAGACATTGTAGAGCTATTCTTGCTTTCTATTAAAACAAAATCCTCAGTACAATGAGAAAAAGTTGTTCTCTGGGTACACAAACACCATATTACCTTCAGTAGCTGGTGGAGGTGCAGGAATCCCGTTTTCCCAGGGAGACAAGTAGTGAAGGCCAATAGAGACATACACACTTGTCTGTTTAGGAAAGCAGAATTAACGTACGGCCAGACTCGGCCAACTCCCAGCTACCTGTGGATGAGGTATTTGGGTTGCAGCCTTCCCTCAGAGCTGGTTCTGTGGGGTGCCTGCGAAGTTACAGCAGTGCTGTACTTCCCTCAGGTGCTGCAATGGGGTTGCACAGCTCCTGCTACCACCAGGGCTGAGAGCTGGCATGGGTGTCTTCAGGGACAGCCAAGTTTTCAGGGATACTCCTTCCTCACTTGGTCATTTTTGGTGTCCCATGGCAGAACATGGACCCGGCAGAACATGGACCCTGCAAAACCCTGTGAGACTTGTTCCCTCCCCAAAGCCAGCCCAAGCCCAGGAGCAGCCCCTTCTGCAGCCAGGAGTCCCATGGAGACACCATCCTTGGAGGAACCTGATCCCAGATTTTTCCATATCTAGGGTATTTTCTTTGCCCATCACAGCTGAAAGAGCAGGACTGGCTATCACAATAAGTAAAAAAGGACATTATGGCTTTGAGGGCCACTGGCCTTCCTTTCTTGTGTTACTCTCCTGCTCTGAGCAGGAGAGCAGCAGCACATGGTCTACAAGGAGATAGGGTTCAGGAGGAACTTCTGGCCTATTTCTTTGATTTGGTGTTAAATCCCTGTGTGGCCTCAGGAACCAAGGTGCCTGCAGAAGAGACATTGGCACTTTAAGTTCTCACTTCCATGAAAAAATTACTTCCTTTATGCTGTAATTGCAAAGTATGTATTTCTAGGGGGTTCCCTGTGAATTTGCAACACCTGGACTAGTCTGAGACTTGGAGTGGAGGCTTAGCATTATTTCTGTGCTTCTTAGACAAATACACTCTCCCAGAGTAGGAAGGCACTTCTATTTCTTCAGAGGCAGTCTTGCTCAAAGAGCTGAAGGAAAATATAGTTGTGGTTATTGATTTTGGCTGAAAAAATGGGGCTATGCCAGAAATGAGATGCCCTATATATATGCTATAGCCAAAGACTACAGTATGAAAAATATATAACCCAAAGGGTCTTGGCATGTAGAAGGAAAGTGTTTTGGTTTGAAAATATATTTAGTGTAAAGTTAAAATCCTTTACTCAGACATGCACAGGGAATACAGCCATCATAAAGCCTGTGCCTCATTTATTGATGTGGAATACTAAAAGGATTTTTATAATATTTCTTTCCCTTAAAAATAATTTTATGCTTCATGACTTATATTTCCTTCCCCCAGATGCTTCATTTAAACACCTCTCCAATATTAAAGTTTACTTAAATTATAGTTTACTTTTTGAACAGTATTATTTGACTACTTTTTAATACACACTAAGAGATCTGCAGAACCTGAACCTTCAATTTCCAAACCAGAACTAAACCCAGAATTTCTATTTTTTGGCTGAGAGATATTCTTTGGTTGGCAGTCAAAGCAAACACTTGCTTTTTGATATGAACTAGCACTATAGAAAAAACTTCATTCTTTCAAAATAAGTTAAAAATATCATGTAGGAAAGAACATGTATTGTTTTGATCAATAGTGTTAATCATCAGAAAAATGAATCTGGTGATCTGCCTATTTTGGAATATAATTAAAATATTTTAGAACAGCCTGGATCTACTTTTGTCCTTGTGGGGTAGTCATTGGCTTCCCGAGCCTAAAACCAGAAGGTTCCCAAAGCCAAATATTGGTGACTGCAGTTCAATTTTTCTTACAAAACCAGGAAGGAACACAGGAGGAAAAAGAGACGAATACCCTACAAAAGCTTGTCAGACCATCTTCCTTTCATTACAAAGGTAGGGTTTAGAGATCGTGAATAGTATTACACAGTTTCTCTAATTTGGAAGATGCTTTGCAGGGGGAATGTGGGGATTTTCTCCTCCTAAGACTGTGTTAGAAAAGTACTACATGTTATAATGTGTCCACTTTGCATTGGTAAGAAGGTAGGGAATTAAAATGTAGTTATTTCCATGCTCATTTAGGTTTTTGGCAACATATGAAAACGAGCTGATAAGGAAGAATAGACATTAATTAGGCATTACTATAAATGCTATTATTTTGCAGATAAGGCTTTAAAACACTTATTACCACTGGAATGAATTCCAAATTAAAGCCGTATTTTAAAAGTTAACATTATTACTGTTCAAGAATAAAATCCTCTTCCTGGAGACATTATGGGAGTAACTGCAACATGCTATTTAAACTATATCATTACCCAGAGCCTGGTTTGGCAAAGTCAGGAAATTTCATAAACATCAACTCTTTAGCATTCATGTAAAATTTGAGAGATACTTGTATTTGTCTGTTTTAGAGAGAATGTCTCATAAAGTGCACTGTCTTCATTCTTTTATGAAAGACAGTAAATAAAAAATCACATCATGTCGAGTTGTGTTATGGAGTTGTGTGTCAGAGAAGCAGGGTTGCCTCCCTAGCATTGACTTCTGATGTATAATCCTCCCCAAAATTACTTCCTAAAGATACTGTTCCATTGGGCCATTTTCTTTAGCACCATTCTTCTAAGAGCCAGGTACAACTGCCCAAATCAACCTACCAAGCTGAGAGCACAACTGTCTCATACCATGGGGACTATGAATGCTTCAATATCCCTCTGGATAGCAGAGGTACATGGGAGCAAAAGGAAGGGGGAAGTAAGAGCAAAACTATGTTGTTATCCTGCAAATTTTCTATTTCATATACATCTTTCCCTTGCACTGGGAAAATTCTAGCTCTGTATCAGCAGCCCTCACCAACTCATTGGATAAAACTCAGTGAATTTTGTTAAAAATAAGAATAATCTTTAAATAGACTTTGTGTGGGAAGTTAACTAGATCTTGATTTGAAGTGTGTCATTCAGTGACATCCAATTTTCTGAAGAGGAGGCTCCCCCCCATGAAGCAAACAAGAAATAACAGCTTAGCATTTCTGATACACATAATGCAAACACTCTGTGTAGTACACCAAATTTAGACACTGTCTTGATGAAACTTCAACAATGTTTGAACACAGATCTTCATATTTCTGCAAATAATAGCATTTACTCTGATAGTTCTAGTAGGGTTCACACGAAAAGTCCTCAGGTATATTATATTGTGCATATTATAATGTCTCTTAGTTAAAATGCAATCATAAATGGGGGACAACTTGAAAAGGAGGCACAATGAAGTCAAGAGCCAAATCATGTTAGTAAAATACAAGCAGAATTTGTTTAAAAATTTTGGCTAACAGGCAATTTAGGTCCTATGCAATGGCCTTTACTTATAGAAACTTTCTCAAAAAGATAACAGAGGAAAGTGTTTACCTAGCAGACCCTCTGATTATTATTATTATTACTGACACTATCACTATTATTATTACAACGAAAACTAAAATGTTTAGTTTACAACAAAATATTATACATGATTGGTTTCTGTAAGATAAATAGACAGAAAAAATAGATCAAATATGTTATATTTGTCTGAGTAATCCTATGATTTCAAGTTAAGATTAAACACATCTGCCTCTTGAAAGCTAACATACTCACATTCAGAGACTGCAAAATTCAGGAGAGGATTTCTAATGAATTAAGCTGGATTTAGATTTTATCTTTTCTATTATATTTTGCTAAATATTTAAGACAGCCTAGAATCCTGTAGTTAAGGTCATTGTATGACAAAATAAGGCAGTTGAATTTATATAAATTAATAATGGTATTAAATGTCTAATAAAAATAACAAGTTACATTTTATCTATTTATTTTCTGCAAGACTATAAATGTTTGTGAAGTAGGAAGTAGAAAAAAAAAGAAAAGAGACTCAGACTTGATATTGACATATAATGCTGATTTAATTTAATCTGAAAGGATCCATCTGACTTAAAGACTGCACTATTTAAAAAGTGGGTAAGATCTTGTTTCAACTTTGGCACTTAAGTGACCCAGCTTTTAAATCATTTGAAGTCCTCATTCCTTCTCCTTTTTGATACGGTAGTCAGACTGTATCAAAATTAAATTTCCATTTTTTACAAAATGTTTTGTATCCAGCTTCAAGGAGTTTTCAGGAAGGAATGACTGAAATAGGGAAATCAAAATGCAACTAATAAATGAAAGTTTTAAAATCTATAATGCAAGGAAGTGTAACTTTAAATCGAACATCATCCCAGATAAAACAGATTAGCAAAGCAGATTTAACAATGCTGTAATTATCCTATATAGGTGTACATTTCAAGTGTATGCAAACTGAAATGCAGCATTCTTTTTTCTGAAGACATATATTAAGTGAAGCATGTTCAGGAATGCTTAATATAGACCCTAATGAATTAGAGCCGCAGAGAGCTACCATTAAAAAAAACCCCAAACACCTGTGAAATAAACAGACTTGCATAATATATAACTTTGCAATCTTTTATGTACTGTACTACAATTGAGAACCCTGGAGCTCCCAGGTTGGTTAAATGTTTTCAGATGTATTTTTATAAAGCCATTTCATAATCACATATTCTATATTAATGTGGTAACACACTTTCTCTTTGAGTTGTTTTTATCCTTCCACCATTAGAAAGTTATAGCTCATACATGCTTTGAATGGATAAAATTTTCTCCCTAAGTTCCAAAAATTATTCAAGAAAAAATAACATTTGTACGATAGATCAAAGAGAAGATGAAGATTTTAAACTTGATATCAGGTTAACGATTTTCAAAAAAATATATAAAAAAAATGAACTGGTGAAAAGGAAAATAGTAAAATTACATGCACAAATGAAATATTATTGTACTACTACACAGCATGAAGGCTCAAACAGAATAAAAGAAATTGTGTACTCTGGATTACTAGAGTGTTTACCAGTTTGAGTCCTCTGTGATTTAATTAAACAGAATTTATGCCTTAACAGCATTTGTTAATCTAGGTCTTCACTTACGTTTTTTTCACTGACTTAAACTTCCAAATGTCATGGTGATTCTGAGCTTTAGACTGCCCAAAATGTGTTTATTAAAAAAAATTGACAGCAGTTATCTCTAAGTAGTTAATCCATTATGTTAAGCCCTGCAGGAGCAAATCCTGACCTTAATTTGTGTATGCTTTCCATGTTTACCATTATTTTGAATACTTTGAAAGTTCATTTGGGTCAGTTTTCTGCATGGATTTGTTACATAATGTTCACAGAAAACCAAAAAGAAATAAGAATAAAACATAGAAAATAAACATGGTGCTGAAAATGAAAATGTTCAGCAGCCATGGTGTTTTAACTTACCCAGATATGCTTTTCATGAGATGGAGAGAGATTAATGGAAAAAAAAGCACATAAATGTTAATGAACATATAGTAGTCCATAAAAAAAAAAAAAACCCATATGATAGATAAAATAATACCACCATTATAAGTACGGAAATCTTTCTAACTGGTCTTTGAATGCTTTAAAGAATTTAAATGTTCTTGTGAAGAACAGATGCATCTTTCAAAATGAGATTTTCATTAAACTGATGTTGTCTATTTATTAGGTACCACTCAGCACAGCACATCTACCATCTACAATACGTATTCGTGCCAAAGATTTGTAAACACAGTGAAAGTGGAATAGATTTTCAAATCAAAACATTTTGCCCAGATTTGAATAATTTCATAATGATTTTTGTGTAACACCAAAAATCCTGAAAATCCCAAACCTGTTAATTTAAGCACATTACCATAGAGGCACAGTAAAATTGAGTGGACTACAAACCAAGATTTACTTTTCTATGTGCACTTTACTAATTTTTTAGCAAAATATCTTACAGTAATCATAAATTACCTAGACTTTGGGTTTTGTGTTTTTTTTTTTTTAAATATGCATATTTCATGCACATAGGTGACTAACATTTGTAATGGTTATTCATGCCATGCAGTATTTTAATTTGAGCAGTCATACTAATACTAGATTAGTAGCAATACTTGTATGAGTGATTTGCCCCCTAAGTAACCTATTCTTGCCGATATAAATGGTAGCAGTATCTGTAGGAGAAAGCAGGATGCCACTGCTGATAATACACTTTCTTCAGCATCCTTTAATTGCCATCATAAAAAGAAAATTATATGCCTGAATGAAACCCAGACATCTCAGAAAATTATATTTCTATTAACAAACGATTTACTGAGATATAAAAATGCTGGTAGATATAGCTGTAGAAAAAACTGGGGGGAAAAGCCTGTGCTCTGATTAATTAAGAAGAGGTTGCAGACATTTCAGTGAGTTCAGGAAGTGGCTGGTTTCAAGATCTTAAATTTTGTTTTCATGTGTGTGAGATCAGCAGAACAGCTGGGAGAGAGGAGAGAAAGTGTGATACAAAGTAGATGGAAACAAATGACAAATCTATACACAGAAGAAAGGAAAATTAAGGAAAGGAAGGTCAACAAAGGCATGCAATATAAATAAAGGCCTAGAGAATTATTCAAACAATTCCCAAATCTGATGGAAGTAACATCAGAATTGAATATGCATTTGTGATTTTGGTGCCAAAATCTCCATCATGCTCATTTTCTACCGAGCTATCTGTAAAGACTGACTTGAACACCTTTGCTGGAAAAGCTTTTAGTTTTGGACTTTCCAGAGTCTATTGAACCAGGATTCCCACCTCTTATATCTTCCTCTGAATACTCCTTTGAGTATAGGTAGAGAGAAATAGACGGGGAGATTAACAGGAATGCAAGTAATTTTCTGGCAGCTTTAATGAGCTGGCAGTTTGCAGTCACCTGGGGACAACTTATGGGACCTGAAAGCCATCTCAGTCTCCCCCATTACAGAAGGAGAGGATCAAGGGACATTCCGTCCCTTCCTGAGCATCTTGTCCTCAGAATAATAAAATACAGCAGAAAAAAATTGGGTCTTTAAATTCTGCTTTCACCTTTTCATAAGACAACTATTTTATCACCATTTTATTGAAGGAACGCAACAATTTCCCTTAGATATATATTAAACTAAAAGATATGTAGAATTTTTTCCTCTGCTATGTTTTATCCATTTTTCCCTTAAACACTAATTCTACAGTTAATCTCACAGGATATTTGCATCTGCTGGAGAACATTAGAGAGCTAGCTGCATGCATGAGGGTAGTTGCTTATATTTGTCCAGAAATCCCAAATTGCAATAGATAGGCCTATATGTGTAGATAAGGCAGGGACTCTGGTTTTATTCTGTTTTTGTTTGATTAAAAGCTTGCAACTTGTTGATACAAATATCCTTATCTTTTATGAAGAAAATAATAAAAAAACTTGGCAAAGGAAAAATATTATTTTAAAAATACAATATTTTAAAAAATATATGAGTTAGATATAAAAAAAAAGGTGTTGTATCAATTTTTTCATCCTCAGAATAATCTGAGTAAGGTTTAATAATCCTCTGCAAGATAAATACCCATATATCCTTACATTTTTAATGCTAAAAAGGCTCCAAGTATCTAATGTAATTGCAAGGTACATTTTTAACATTGCAAAAGTTTTGATTGACTAATGATTTGAAATGGTCTTCCAGTAAGTGTTAAAAATATTTGCTAAAGAAATTAAGTTTAAAAAGAAAATTAATCTTTATGTATGTCTCAAGGATTAGACAAGAGAAAACCATGATGGACACAGCAGACAATCCTAAACTGCATATGAGAACACTGAATACCTCTCCTTCCTCCACTGGAATGAGAAAATAGAAAATAATAGCTACTGAACACAGTATTGTTTGTTAGAAAGTGAAAAAGAACTAAAGATCAGTCTGAAAGCTACTAACAACATCAGATAGTTTCTCACAGATGAGGTAGGAAGGGAAGAAATTAAATGCAAAACTTGAGTTTTCCTAAAGATTCAGTAAATAAAAGATTGGTGAAAAAAAGGCATTGCATTCTTAAGAGCTCCTGTAAAAAAATAAATTGTGTGTATAGGATATAATGGTGTTTAATAACCATTAAGTATACAGGAACATTAGATGGATGGCACAGAAAAAGGCCTTAATTAGTCCAATTGGATTATTTTTTTAAAAATGTGTGCAATTAAGAAAATCATTAGAAACAGCTATTTGCATACTGCAGAGGACAGAGATTATTTGTAGTCACAAATACACTATGTCAAATTTTAATTGCAGTTGCACACATATAACCTAATTAAAGGGGCATTGTGTGGATTCAAAAGCAACTAAATGATAATTACAGCATTTTAAACTCTTATTCCACAAAAAGGTCTACCTAGACATTTTTTCAAGTATGTTGTTGACAGGGATCTAAAACTTCAATTTTCTACAGGCAAACCTAAGTCCCAGTATTCTGTTTTCTTTTACTGATTTTATTTAAATGTGGATTACCACAACATGAGGCCTACTTTTTGTGACTTGTCTCTATCATCTCCCAATTTTTGAAGGATATATACAAATGAAAACCAACAAAAGAAAAGGACAGAAGCATTACTAGGAATTTGTCAAATTTATCAAAGGAATTTATCAACAGTTATCATTCTTTTTTTTTTCTCAGTAGAAAGGAAGAAGAGTCAATTAATACAACATGCTCTTCTGTTCATATGGAAGTTACTGCTGTTTGATATGTACATCACTGTAGTCAGCTGAGACTTAACAGCATTGCAATCCTCTCTGCAAGGTTGATTATAATGCCATGAATAATAAGAATTTCTTTTTACACCATAATTTTGCATATGAGAATTACTTAGGTCTTGATTTTAAAAATCTTTATTCATGTATGTAAGCATATGTACATGTCCTGGCATAACAAGCCTTTTCTGCAATCCACTGGAAGGCAGGAGGCTGCATGTGGCAAACAAAAACCTGTACCTGTGGAGTAAATCTCCCCAGAACAGGCTCATAGGAAAGAATGGTTTTACTTTGATTTTCCTTGGAAAATATAAACCTCACATCTTAAGCTTTTTTTGGAAATGTGGAATTAATAGATTCTTGTCCAGAGTCAAATCAAACAAAATTGGAGGAAAAAGCGAAGCTGAAGTTCTGCTCTTGAACTCTCCTGACACCGCCAGATGATTACAAGTGACAGCATTATGACACAGTGCAGTTATTTCATTGGCTAGGAAGTAAGTTATTTGAATGCTCATATTAATAAACTGGGGAGTTTATCAGCTTCTAGGCTGGAATCCTGTCAATATGATCCAGGCTAGATGACGTGCATGCAAACCTTTTTTCATGGAGATAGTTTGTATTTGGTATTGCTGAGGAAGTGATGGCATAGGCCAATCTCAAACTGTACTAGCAACATGCACAAGGTCAAATCTCCTCTGTGTGAAAATCTAGGACTACATAGCACTTAAATGTCTCTCAAACCTTGCCTTATGTTGGTGCCTTGCACAGGATGAAAAAAACCGCATCCCGTGAAATATCAGTGATTATGACCAACCATTACATACTTTTATGCAACAGAGAAGACCTAGATGTCTTGTCTGTCTTCAGCATGCTTCCTTCTTCAGGCTGATACCTACTTGCTGCAACATTGCATATTGTTGCAGATCAAATCAAACATTACATTTGAAAAGGATATCTATTACTGACAGTCAGAGCCATACCACACTTTGAAAGACAAAGCAAGACAGAACTGTATTTGCCACCAGTGAGGCTTTTGCGTAAGGATGATTTGACATCACTCCTGAGAAAAACTGTGGACAAGGAGAATACAACTGATGTCCACTAGGACAGTTACAGTAAAAAGGGAAGCAAACATGGCTCTATTTGTTGACAATATTTCAAGTTTGGCTGAGTTAATTGCTAAAGAGGATTTTTATAAAGGATTCATCATATGGTATTTTAGTGAAAAGGGCAGGAAAACATTTATAGAGCTTCTGTTAAATGCCTTAATTTGCTATCTGAGATGAGATCAGTGGGGATATGTGTTTTTAAGGGGGTTATAGATTATTTGATTTTAGGCACAGTGTTACCTACTTTTTTTCTGAGGTATGAATTGTCTTGTGGGACACACGCTGATCAACTTTTGATGTCTCAGAGGACACTATGCCTGTATCTGAATCCTCCATGAACCTTTATGAGTTGCAATAGAAACTGGACTGATCTGAAACTTCCTATACTGGGTCCCAGACTGGGCTATCATTACAACCCTGAGTGAATGCCAAGGCCAAGTTATTGTGCACCGTCATATTATTTGGTGCAAAAACACCCACGAAGGATGATCTTATGAACAGCTGGGATAGTGTAAACATAGTCATGGAGAAAAGGTACCTACAAAATTCAGAACTGGAAATTAGGTAATCATTTTTCACAGGGGAAATTAGGTAACCATTTTTCACAGGAAGACCTATTACTCACTAGGAAAAAAGTACTAAGAGAAAAGCTCCATTCCTCATTTCAGTGATGGGTGCCTTAACAAAATAAAATTTATGATTTACATGACTGCAAATTATTTGAATCATTAGGGGGCTCATATGAATGTACTGGTGACATAGAGCGTATCAACACCATTAATGCTTTTAGTCCTAAACTCTGAGCTTTCTTAAAGAAGTTACTTCTTAGTTAAACAGGCTCTAAGAGTCAGACAAAAGGCAGAGACATTATATACAAAATATTAACAGCTTTAGTAGAGAACAAGTGAAGTGGACTATAAAGGCTAGTTTAAATAATAAAAATGCAGTGCATTATTCTTTGTCACACCCCAACATCACTTATTTTCACCCAATAATGGAATAACACCTAAATATTCTACATACCCCAACATTAATTTTTGTTTTCTAGGACTGCATGCTCAATTTACAAATAGTAAGACTTAAAAGGTTTTAATATTTTCTAGACCTGTCATATATTTAATGTCTGAAAGTAAACATCTATGGATGATTCAGGCAACTTAAGTTCATCTTTTCAGATGATTTTAGGAACATGTTGGGTCTAATTAAAAAATTCCACACAGCTTCCTTAATTTCTCTTTGATGCCTTAGGAGAAAGACTTGTTCCTAATACATCTACTGTAATAACAAAAAGTTGGATGAATAGACTCTTGCTTGAGGTTTATAAATGTCTGGCATATCATTGAGACAAACAGTTAATTACATTTTAATGATGCCTAAGTAGTCAATTGAAACGGAAAGAAATTTTACGTCTAAGTAGCATCTTCTAAGCAAGAAGCAGGAAAACTTTGAAGTTTAGGTTAATGACACTATAATCACCAGAGAGACAATTGGTCTCCAGATTCATCATATTCTCTCGTGAAACTTTTCAGGGTAAAATGCAATCTATTCTATACATGTAAATTGCGCTAAAATAGTGTAACATGCTACAGTGTGTTTGTAACTCCATGAGGCCAGAGCTGGGTCAATGTATGTGCTTGCTACTCAGGGAGCAGGTGGCCAGGAGACCTGGTGAGTTTGCTGAGCTGTTAACAGGGCTGAAAGCCATTTCACTTGACTTACGTGTGTAAGACAGAAACACAAGTTCAGTATGTGGTATTATTCTTGCTTTATAGAAAAGGGAATTGGCTCCTGGATGACTTTTGCTTTTTTTTTTCCTAAGGAAGTGACAAAACCAGCACAAAGAAAGCTCTCCCAGACCTGAAACATAATACAAAGGAGTGCTTCCCTGCTTAAGCCTATACTCTAACTATCCTTCTGGTGGACCTGATTTTCTTGCGGTTTTATGTCCTAATCTAAACCTTACAAGGTGAAGTGCTCTGCTCTCTCTGTTCCAGAGACTGGGCTCACTGTCTCTTCAGGGTTTATAGGGTCTGTTTAGCAGTAAAAAAGAGTCAAATGCTTGGACTTAAATCTTACTGCTACATCATGAGGTAGCAAATGATTCTCAGACTTCTCTTAATACCTCTTATAAAGACCTCATACACATTACTATAATCCTTAATGTTACACAGCATGGTATTCTTATTTGCGCTACCCAGATCAGAAACCTTGCAGCTACTGTATGTATTTGAAGGCTCTACTTCTAGAGGGAGTTATGCATTCCTAAGTGTTGGCAAAAAGAAATCTGACCAACTGAGACAAACTTTTCATTTAAAAAAAACTTTCATTTAAATGAAAGTTTTTCAAAAAAGAAAAAAACTTTCATTTAAATTTCATTAAACTTTCATTTAAAAGACTTTCTGACTTGTTTCAACTTCATACTTTCCAAGGTAAGACATGCAAATACCCAAATGCATTTTTTACAAGGAAATATTAACTCTATTACACCCTATTGATAGCCTGGCACCATAATGACTATCATATACATAAGATTCTACTGAATTATCTCTAACACAAAATGTTACATTTTTCACATATCACAGTTCCTCTACAACTATATAATATATATATATAAACTAGCAGTGTATGTTAACCTTTCTCTGACAGTAACTTAAAAGGAATCTTAAAAGCAGCTGTAAGGATTCCAAAGTGAGAATCTATGAAGAGAGACAAATCTAAAGGAATGGGGAAAAAATTAAAAATCTTCATGATATTGGTATATAACATATACTTAGGATCAATAGTATACAGTTCAGACTAGATGAACAGTCATAGCCACAAAGGAAAGATTCCCTTCCTTCCACCAGAGAACATTTTGATTATCTCTAATCCATAAAGAACCAAGGACAGACAGACAAAGGAGAAAAAAAAGGAAAGACTTGAAAAGCAGAAAGCATGAAAAAGTCTAATAGTGTGAGATTAGACAAAAGTCTAATAACAGATTACCTGTACACCTACTATTTCCAGACCCAAAACTTGGTAGCCACTGTCATGTATGAAGTAGTCATGCCATGTATGCAGTAATATGTGTCAAGTTTTATGTTGTTTTATCCAGTTTAAGACACTAATATATGAGAAAGTGAACAAAGTGAACACATTCGTCCCTTCAAAGTGATTTCAATACTGTGGTACCTTCAGTCCTCAGAGCTGGAAGCTAAACAGGGACTAAAAAAACAGGCTACTGAAAATTCAATTATATTCTTTACGAATGGTAATGACGGTCTCAGAGATGCTTTCTAGATTTAGTAAAAGAGGATACTAATATACTCTTTACATTCATATATTTCTAAATGACTAATGAGTGATAAAAATGTATAGATAAGAAATACAGGGACAAGACTCATCAACTGCAATATCCCTGTGAATGTTATTGTGCGTTTCTTAATTGAGTTTAAAAACTTTCTTCTCTCTCAGCTAGCACAATGACTGCTTCTTTTTCTTTAATTGCTAAATTGAGGCTGATTGAAATGGAACACTTACATTTGTACATTACATGGATGTGTACATTTAAAGTTATATTTCATCAGGGGCTTGATATGAAAGTAGTGATTAAAAATATTCTACATATAAATTTAAAGAGAAGCTGAAACATTATTCCTAGATTCTTTGGATTAGAATTGCAAATTCTCTTGAAACTTTGCAAAGGGACATTAAAAGACTGAAAGAAACCTGAAAACCCTACAAATTTTAAAAATAAGGCTTTCAGAATCCAAATAATAGCACTAAAGTTAATAGTTATGGATGAAAAATAAATGTTTGTTTACAGAATGAATTTGCAAAGTCATTTTTAAGTACCATCTTTTTTCTCTGACACCCTCTAATTACATCGGAACTGTGATGCTGCCAAGAGATTTCTTTTGTGTTTGTAGCTTTATTTTAATAGTTCTCCTTAGCTCCTGGCAGTTGCTATGAGTCAGTGTAATGTTTTTACAGGGAGGTGCACCAAAGACAGCATTAAATTATTATATAATTTATGCAAACAAAAAGCTAGGTTGCTATTTGCTGACAGGCGAAAAGAAAGTGAATCCACCATGGTTTATTGGGAGCCTTTGACTTCTACAGACAGAAATAATCATGTGTTCAATAGATAATGCAAAAATATCTTTTTTTCCCTTCTGAAAAATCTGTGTAGTAAGCCATTACATGCCTGCCTGTTTTTTAAGAATTGCATGGAAGGCAAATGGCACAGAATTAATGACAATGTGAAACAGAAAATGTTTCTTTCTCATAAACCTATGTTCTTTCATAAATGAAACACTATCGTACAATTGACAGACTCTAAATATTTTTCCCCATATTTTATATGCATCCTTAAAAACTTTTACACTAGGAAAAAAAGTGCTAAGTGGTAAACTGCCATAGCAGATGGTCTTGCTTCTCATTATATCTCTGTGTAAAAACAACAGGAAAACTGACATTTGAATCAAGTTTGAGCCAATGAAAGTCACATGAAAAAGGTACTCACTTTTTCTTTAGTCTTCGGTCCTTTTCTGCTTGGGTTCCAAGTTTGCCTAATCCCAGAGATTCCTGAGCTGCTGCCTCTGTTTCCATGTAACCTCCTGGAAAACAAACCAAACCAAACCAAACCCCACCGTATTTTCCCATAGCTCTTTCCCAGTTGCTCCCCTCCTCAACCCTTTTATCCCCCCTCCCACCCACCACTAATTGGTTCTTCATCCTTGCGTTTAGCAGAAATGTATGAAAAGAGCAACTTGATCTCCTTTGCCTGTTTTTCTTTGCCTCCTAAGGTTCAGTCTCATAGTCCTAAGTAAGCAATGCCTTCACTGTTTTTTAACCTTAGTTGGGAAATGTACAAATGAAAGTGCCATCTCCAGAACTGTCTCATTATTATTGACATAATACAGCATCACTTAATGTTGTAATACTAAAGTCTTCGTTTTGCTCTCATAGTCTTAGAGCCTTTGATGTCATTATCACTGCAAACTCCCAAGCCAGAGATGACACAAAGACTGTCAGAGAAATAAAAGCCTCCTAGGTCTCCCTGGAGGTGCCTTGTAGGCACCTAATTCCTGTCAAAGTCATGGGAATTTGAAAAACTTGCATAGAGTGACAAGGGAAGCTTGCAGTAAGCCAGGACACCTGGACCAAAATAAAATAGTATTATAAATTAAGGACATGACTGGTATTGTATGATCCATGCTGACCATACAATATGTCTGCTAATGTAACCTTCCTGGTACAGAAGTGGAAAGATTGTCTGACTTTTTTATTGCTGCATGGATTCAAGGAAGAAGGGACCTGCTCATGGAGCTGTCAGTACACTCTTCTGGTGCTGGCTCCATGCTGTCCTCTCTTTTGCATATGTATGTGTGCAGACAGAGAGGCTGCAGCACTTCTTTGAAGGCTGCTTTCCTCCTGTGCTGCTTTTCAGATGGTGTGTAACTGGCACAAGAAGGAAGACAACAGTACGGTATATGTTGGTGCTTGACTCCATTTGGCAATGGCAAATTCTTATTTCTTAACTAATGGATAGTGAACAATTGTAGAGTGGACACTGGCATAATTAAGAAAGCACAGTATAAATTAAAAATTTTCTATTCTGATTCATTGATTTTAACCATGAAATAATGTGTAAATGTTATATAGTGAAACAGCGTCACAGCCTTGTACAAGTCACATTTACACACACCTCAATCAAGTGAGAACAAAACCTACTGCTGTATCACGTTTGTGAGGTTAACTTAGAAAAGCCTGATTTTAAGCTGTCCTTTCAAAGCAGGTGTAGTTTTAACACTCCTACTTGTCTAGACAGAATTTTTCTTTATTAAAGAGGACATTACTTCTGCTTGACCACCCTGATCTCCTTCTATGACCAGGTGACCCGCCTAGTAGATGAGGGAAAGGCTGTGGATGTTGTCTACCTGGACTTTAGTGAAGCCTTTGACACTGTCTCCCACAGTATTCTCCTGGAGAAACTGACTGTTCATGACTTGGACGGGTGCACCCTTCACTGGGTAAAAAACTGGCTGGACAGCCGAGCCCAGAGAGTTGTGCTGAATGGAGTTAAATCCAGCTGGCGGCCGGTCACAAACGGAGTCCCCCAGGGCTCAGTTTTGGCGCCGGTCTTGTTTAATGTCTTTATCGATGATCTGGACAAGGGGATCGAGTGCTCCCTCAGCAAGTTTGCAGATGACACCAAGTTGGGCGGGAGTGTTGATCTGCTTGAGGGTCGGAAGGCTCTGCAGAGGGATCTGGACAGGCTGGATGGATGGGTCGAGGCCAATTGCATGAGGTTCAACAAGGCCAAGTGCTGGGTCCTGCACTTTGGCCACAACAACCCCATGCAACGCTACAGGCTTGGGGACAAGTGGCTGGAAAGCTGCCCTGCAGAAAAGGACCTGGGGAGTGTTGGTTGAGAGCCGGCTGAATATGAGCCAGCAGTGTGCCCAGGTGGCCAAGAAGGCCAACAGCATCCTGGCCTGTATCAGAAATAGTGTGGCCAGCAGGAGCAGGGAGGTGATTGTGCCACTGTACTCGGCACTGGTGAGGCTGCACCTCGAATGCTGTGTTCAGTTTTGGGCCCCTCACTACAAGAAGGACACTGAGGTGCTGGAGTGTGTCCAGAGAAGGGCAACAAAGCTGGTGAGGGGTCTGGAGCACAAGTCTTATGAGGAGCGGCTGAGGGAACTGGGGTTGTTCAGTCTGGAGAAGAGGAGGCTGAGGGGAGACCTTATGGCTCTCTACAATGACCTGAAAGGAGGTTGCAGAGAGGTGGGTGATGGTCTCTCCTCCCAAGTGACTAATGACAGGACAAGAGGAAATGGCCTCAAGTTGTGCCAGGGGAGGTTTAGGCTGGATATTAGGAAAAATTTCTTTTCTGAGAGAGTGGTGAAACATTGGAACAGGCTGCCCAGGGAGGTGGTGGAGTCACCATCACTGGAGGTGTTCAAGGAACATGTGGACGTGGCATTGTGGGACATGGTTTAGTGGGCATGGTGGTGTTGGATTGATGTTGGACTTGATGATCTTACAGGTCTTTTCCAACCTTAGTGATTCTGTGATTCTGTGATTCTGTGAAGTCTCATGACGAGAATGATGCCTCCAATCACAAATGAGGAAAAAATGAACATATACTTCGCTTTACTTCATCTGCCTTTCAAAGTTTTACAGAATATCTCATTAATGTTTCTTGCTGACTCTGGAGTAAGTTTTTAATTTAGCAAACTGCTGTATAAATATATCACACCTTTCTGAGAGAGTAGCTCGCAGTATGTTAGATAATGATGCTATGGGTGCAGTGCAGCGACGGTTTATCACAGATTGGAACGTATTCTCAGCATAATGGACTTCACCACAAGACAAACACATCTCGCCCTTTGAATAATCCAGCGTACATTGTATTGGATGTAGCAATTGTGCCTGTCAGTATCTTAGGCGCGCAGATGGCCACGATAAATATTTCCCAACAAGCTGACCTCTGCATACACCATATGGATGAGCTTGCCTGGGCAGGGCTAAAGATCCCTGTAATGTATTGTTTGGTTTAGGGATTGGAATATTTAAAATGTAACATGGGAAGAATATATAAGTGTCTAGTGTGGTATTCCCCAAGTGAGAGAGGACTGGGTAAGTTTAAAATAAAACAAAGAAATAAAGAAATAAAAGGCACTTGTGCTCCCTGTAACATTTCTTTTTTCTTCTCCAATAATTAAAAGAAATCTTGAAGAATCCAGAAATCTTGAATCTTGATTCTATGAAAGATCTCCTAAGGCATGAAATCGCCTTTGAACAATAATGCAAATGGTTTAGCAGAGATGGTAAAAGTAGCAAATTTAATAATGAAACTGTGGCAAGTTTAGTTGTTGAAAACTAATAATTTCAGAGTTTTGCAGGGAATGCAGAGCAAGGAAATCTTTTGGGTGATAGCCTGGCTTTGTTGAAGATAGTGATAAAACTTTGAAGGTTCCAAAATTGCTTCTTAAATATGAGTATGTATTACATATGATTTCAGACATACTGTAGAATTAGTTACAGAAGTAATATGAGTACTTAAAACGTATAATATCACTGGGATCCCTAATATCCTCTGCATTGATGTGAACTTTTAAAGTGCTCCTTTAAGAGTAATTATGTGCATGTGTGAATATACATATAAGAAAACAAATTAATTTTTCTGAGGCTCAAAATTACATTTATTACCCCTTTAGTATTTGATGTGCTATTGAAGAAAAGGTGTTTTCCATATGCAAAAATATAAGAAGTATGTATCTATATCAAATTAGAATGTTTAATTTAAACAAGCAATTAAATGAGATCGTTTTACTGATTTTGCATTATAAATTTAGGTTACCAAAACCATACAAACATACTGCAGTGCAGTGATGATAGGACTTACTATCTAGATTTCTGTGATATAGTAAATAGAACTATTAATTGCATAGCTGCACAGGTAGTCTACCTGTCATGGAATTGATTCAAGTACTACCATGATTGCTATTTTTTAAATTTTGTTTGGTCTTTAAAGCACTGTCATTGAATGGAAACAGCCACTCAATATTTTTTTTCTTTTGGTATCTGTATTGGGTTTGTGTGGCAAGGTTTTCGTAGTGCAGGGGCAACAAGGGTGGCTTCTGTGAGAAGCTGCTGGAAGTTTTCCCTGTGCCTGATAAAGCCAATGCCAGCCGGCTCCAAGATCGACCCCCAGTGGCCAAGGCCGAACCAATCAGTCAGTGACGGTGGTAGTGCCTCTGGAATAACATATTTAAGAAGGGGGAAAACAGCAGTTGAAGAGAGGAGTGAAAAAATGTGAGAGGAACAACTCTGCAGACACCAAGGTCAGTGAAGGAGGGGGAGGAGGTGCTCCAGGTGCTGGAGCAGAGATTCCCCTGCAGCCCGTGATAAAGACCATGGTGAGGCAGGCTGTCCCCCTCAACCCATGGAGGTCCACGGTGGAGCAGATATCCACCTGCAGCCCGTGGAGGACCCCACGTTGAAGCAGGTGGATGACCAAAGGAGGCTGTGACCCCGTGGGAAGCCCGTGCTGGACTGGTTTGCTGGCAGGACCTGTGGAGCCGTGGAGAGAGGAGCTCACACTGGAGCAGGTTTTCTGGCAGGACTTGTGACCCTGTGGGGGGACCCACGCTGGAGCAGCAGTCTGTTCCTGAAGGACTGCACCCCATGGAAGGGACCCACACTGGAGCAGTTTGTGAAGAACTGCAGCCCATGGGAAGGACCCATGTTGGAGAAGTTTGTGGAGGACTGTCTCCCAGGGGAGGGACTCCACGGTGGAGTCGGGGAAGAGTGTGAGGGGTCCTCCCCTGAGGAGGAAGGAGGGGCAGAGACAATGTGTGATGAACTGACCACAACACCCATTCCCTGTCCCCCTGTGCTGCTGGTGGGGGAGGAGGTAGAGACAACTGGGAATAAAGTTAAGCCCGGGAAGAAGGGAGGTGTGGGGGGAAGGTATTTTAAGATTTAGTTTTTATTTTTCATTACCCTACTCAGATTTGATTGGTAATAAATTAAATTAATTTCCCCAAGTCAAGTCTGTTTTGCCTGTGACGGTAATGGGTGAGTGATGTCTCCCTGTCCTTTCCTCAACCCGTGAGCTTTTTGTTATATTTTCTCTCCCCTGTCCAGCTGAGGCAGGGGAGTGATAGAGTGTCTTTAGTGGGCACCTGGCATCCAGCCAGGGTCAACCCACCACAGTATCTTAAAAATTAAGACAAGAAAAACTACTCCATAATTCAGCTGCTCAATGTCATTTCAATTTCTAAAAATATTTGGCTCCTACTTTTTGGTCAGTTAACAGTCCTACTGTTAATTTTATACATGCTTGTAAACTTAGTTTGCTTAATTAAAATGTGCATTATACTGAAATCTTTGCTGTTGAGCTAAAGGATGGAAGCCACAAAAATTTCATTTAATTGCAAATCTTCACTAATATCTTTTTGCAATTTCATGAGCTAGTGTTGGGAATTACAAACAGGCTTTATCCAATTAGACATATGTCTTATTAATCATCTTGGGTATTATTAAGAAATTAATCTATTGCCAGACTACATTGCTCCTGACACAATCTTTAAAGTTGTTATTTTATTTTTGTTCCATATTGCAAGGAACTGCAAGGAAGACCAACACATTTATTACATCTTTGTCCTCTATGTGTCTGAGTTACTGTGAAATCATAGATTATTATGCATAATCCATCAGTATCAATAAAACTGGTTTTACGGAATGTAAATGTGAACTAATAACACAGTTATTAAAGTTTATAAGTTATAAAATTCTCCATCAGTGCAGATGGTGACATGCAGGTGTATTTGAGAAACTCATTTAATAGATTCTGAAATATATTAAACTATGAAAAAGATTGAATAAATCAGTTTTATTCTTCCCATAGTAAGAAAAAAGGGAATTTAAATCGCCATTAGAAATAGGTTTTTTTTCAAGAACACCAGGTTCTCACAGGCAGAGAGGAGAAAGGTTGGAGAATAAGTGGAGAATTCTCAGTTATTTGATTTTACTCTGATACTTCGACCTTAATATTACCTTATTTTATTCTCTATGATTTTAGTGATGCGTTTATTAGTTGTGAAAAGGACATGTTTTAATATGAATTTAGTTTTTTAATTTCAGGCTTATATCTTGCTTAAGCGTTTACAGTTACTGCAAACTCTTAAAATTCTTTTACAGGTGTTACGTGGTCACCATGCCAGTAAAAATTTAGTGCCTCACAAATTCGTACTATGTGACATCTTCGTGACTAGGAAAGAGCTAGTATTTCTATTTTACTGACACATGTATACCAATTTGATGCTTGTGTTGACATATGTATATACACTAATCTTAATCTAGCTATATCAGATAGCCTAGCAATATAGACTGTATTTGCCCATTTGGGCATGCAGACTATAAGCCTTTGCTGAAGACTGTCACTTCACCTTCCATTGTTTATGCTACCAAAGGTAGTTAAATAAAATTATGCTACAATTGGGGTTTTTTGCATGTGATATAGACATATCCTATGGAATATCACAGAGGCAAATGTTTACTAGGAATGAATTAGACTAAGGTCTGCGCAACAGAAAAGGGCAGAAGTAGGAAGAAAACAAAGCATTGCTGTGAGCAGCATAGCTAATTGAAAGAGTATGGTGAGGACATTCAGTGAGAGGCACTAGCAGACGTCGATTGACACAATGAAATCTGAAAAGCGACTACATTTACTTGCAAGGACCTTCCATATCACATAGTTACACCCCTTATAGTGGTTTATTACTTACTACTTTCTCACCTCCTCTTTATTTTGATTATTTGCAAATACACTGTTAGCACTTTTACCCTAATTCAACATAGTATTGAAGCAGTAGGTTCAGTGAAGAGGATGACTAGTAATTTGTGCCAGAAGTCTCCTTTCATTTGCATTATAGTCATAGCAAACTCCTGACAAACATAACTGCTGATAGCTATGAAGTTTAATGGGAAGGTTCTGCCAGACTGAAGAGAAAAATAAGCAAACTGGAAAACTGAAAAGAAGCAAAATTAAAAACTGAGAAATGACTGTGAAATGGTGATCTTGGCTTGTTACCACTAATTCCTTACTGAGCTGTCCAAGTCGAGCCTTCTCTTTTTTACCAAACAAACGTCCTATTGAAGACTTGATTCCTTTCTTCTTGGGAGCTTTGTGCAGGGAGTCCTGGCTGCTATTGACACTGCCAAGACCAATGCTTTCTGGCTCCAGTGAAGCAGGCAAACTACTACAAAATGATAACAAAGAAATTGAATAGATAACATGTCAAAATTTGCAGGTAGTTTTTTGTTTTCTTCTGAGCAGCTCTGCAAACAAATTGATTGGTTATACTTCAGTAATAATCTTCCTACAAGTGAAAAAATCACATCTTCTTCTTCAAATGATTTAGAAACATGAAGAAATCAGGTGATTTTGGAATAGTTAAACAACAACATGATTTGAAAAGAATAATACACAGTAAAACAGTGACGTACCAGTTCACGTTACAAATATCTTACCTTCTGGCATCATTGTGGTATGAAGAAGGAAGGGTATGAGTCATTCTGATAGCTCTGGGTGTTGGAGGAGGAGAAGTTTCACATTTGATTGTGGCTTTATCTTCACGCCCATCTTCTTCAACTACTGCAATCTAGAGGAGAGAGACTCCATGAAAGCAGATTAGCTTTTCAAGAAAGTTTCAACATATGCTGCACGAATTTGTCAAGTGAACTGAAGCATGTATGGATTCAAGTGCAATTTTTTGATAAAATTATAAGGATCCTTATTTTTGAAAGAGACTATTGAGAAAGAGCAATTGCCTAAATATAGCAGCTTAAAGTACATATTTGAAAGAAAAAAAGATCACACTTGGAGAAGAAATTAATTCCTTTTATGCCAAACAGGTTGATCTAGTAAAGGTCTAAACATGAAAATAAACTCAGACATGAGCAGGTCTCTTGCATTACAGATTATTCAAGTAAACAAAGTTCTCAGGGATGTAAGGGTGAAGGTAAATACAGACATAAACAGGACCACTCTCTCCATAGCTTGTTAACAGAATGGTCAGAATGCTTGAAAATAAGCATGAACAAAAAGGAGTTTTGTCACAGCATACAATAATTTATCTGAAATACTGTCTCCTCACACGTAAAGATAAATTCCATATTCACTGTCAATTCTGTAAATAAATTTATATTGAGCCAGAAGACTTCAAGTAATGTTACTCTGGTTCCTCCAGCAAGAGGAATGGCCAAAATACATTTGAAGGTAATTCTTTTGTGTTCACACTTTTTTTTTTAACCATGTTCCTTTAAGTTTGTGCTGTAGAGGCTACTACTCCAAGGTATCACTGATGGGCCTTGATTCTATGGCTTAGCTGTGACCCCTGCAAGGCTTTCCAGGTAGGATTAAAATTATTATGTTCAGGAATTGAACGAAAAGAAGAGGAGGGGATGCAGTGGCTGGCAAGGAACCCGGTTATCTAAATAGCAGAGGAATATGATAAATGTGCTCTCCCAAACTTACCCCCCCCCCCAGTATCATACCTTTCTTCGGTGTTTCCGTAGGTCACTTGGCTTAGATTGGTAACAAAAGCAACAACAACAAAAAAGGAATGATTAATAAATCTTATTTGACCATAACAAAATGTCATACATTCATTCTTCTCACATTCAGAAGTGGGAAGTGGAGATTTAATTAATTTAGTACTATCCATATTATATACTAATTATACACTTGGTGTCATAACAAATGGCTAACAAATATGCCATTCAGGGAAAGCAGCTATTTTTTCTAAAGTTGCAATCACCTTCATATTCATAAGCTTAGCAAAGAATAGGACATTGCAAGCTTATAGTAGCACTTTTTATTTTTTGAGTTTTCATATAAATGCTTCCACTAGCCCCAACAGAGAGATTTATTTTTTTCAGTTTTATCTAATATTAAAAATGTATTGGTGTCTCACCAAGTATAAACACAAAATATCATCAACAAATACCATGTCTGAAAATGCATTCTTTCTCTCCAGTTATCCCATAATAACGTAACTGGCATTTTCAGTCAATGGATACATCTGTACTGCAGCATTATTTGGCAGTAGAAGGCCGCTAGAACATGTCTTGTTCAACCCCCTTTTCATTTTTCTTTTTGGTAGATGTCTCATTCATTCAAGGAAAGCTGAAGATACTCTGCAGAATTTATCTGCTGCATGGACCTGGGCCGTGGAAACTCATGTAGTACTGCTCCTGAAGCCAACCCCTACAGGATCATTTGGCAATTTGGGCTCTAGAGACGAGACTTCTACAGAGCTCTTCCCAACTCAGAGTTTCCACTTAGAGGATGTCTGATAGCCTGTTGTGTCTGTCCCTAGCCAGTAAGGAGAAGGAGATATTCAACATCGAACTCCTGCTGAAACAGTACAGGGCAGAAGTGTCCTGAAATGGTTGATGAGGGTGAGCAAAGTTGCGGGCTGTGCTGTTGAGCACGCAGCAGGGTGCTACTTCTACATCTTACGATATGTCAAGAGTTCAACTGCAACTCATACAGACATATGATCTGAGCTTTAGCACAGTTAGAGCTGGCTGCCAGTGAAGCTATGGCAACCTGAAGTGCAGAGGCTATGCTGTCATTTTGTATTTGAATGTGATGAACCTACTGACTCAAAGCTACTGTGTCCAAATCAAGGCAACCAAGAAGTGCAGGTGTCTGGGGGAAGGTCAGTTTAACCATTGCCATTTATCTGTAGCCAAATTGCTTAATTTAAACAGGACCTTCAAATCAGTAAACATTTTTTACATATAAATTTGTTACAGTAATTCCAATGATCAGTTCTGCTTGTTACTAATCCCACTGCCTGTGTGCTGAAGGCTCTTGATCCTCAGATCATTACGTCCCTAGTGAATAATGCAATGCTCAAAAACACAATAACAAAACCCAAACCCACCCAAATGTCCATATTCTAGGGAATTTGCTATCTGTATGTATGATGAGGAGGTGAATAAAGAATTAGAGACATAAGCCATTCATACAGTGAAAAGATGAAGTATTTAATACTAGAAATATCACACCTAAAATTGGCATCACAAAGTTTCTTACCAGTGTCATGACCCCCATTCTGTCCATCTCCCTGGCTGGACTGCGAGGGGTGAGTTTAGGAGTTGAGTGTCCACTGGGAGGAGATGAGCTTGCCAGTGACGACGCAGTCACTGAGCCAGTAATGGATGTACCTTGGTGGACTCTGGCCAGATTTAAGCCTTCCAGACTCACACTGGCCACTCTGTTCTCTATCTCTTCGGCACGCAGTTCTGTCGACTCTTTCTCTTCTTGGATTAACCTTATTAAATAAAAGAAGTACATGGTTGTATTTGTCTCTGCATACCCCAAAAGCAAAACTAAAACATGTATCCTTTCAAATGAGATTCAAAAGAAAAAAAAAAGCAAACATGAATAGCATAGATCAACTCCAAAATAATATTGAAAAGGGTATTTTTAATGTCTGGAATTATAAAATTATTTTTCTTAATTCCTCCATCCTCAAAAACTGTTTGAAGAATCTGCCCAACCACAAGACTTGACATATGACATTTCAGGAAGACTGGTTCCTTTGCAAAGGGGACAGTATAGGGGAGATGGGGTTAATAATCTGATTTACCATAGGAAACTAATTCCAATCTTAAATTGGCTGCTTCTGATTTTCTGTTGTTAAAGCACGAACACAAATTTAAAGTCAAATGAAATTGGGCCTTTAAGAAGGAGCTTGCTAAGATAATCCATATTAATAAAACAAGACAACATGCAAAACAATTTGTCTGTTTCATCCCTACAAATTGATGAAAAAAATGACAGTTGTTTCTAAAGCATTGAGTTTTTAAATGTATTTCATTAAAAAAGCTCTCTTGTTAACAACAAATATAAGCTTCTTAAACAAATATAGCCTCAATAGGATGCTTCCACTGGGTACTTTAGTTTTGGTTTTTAATTGTGATTGCACCTATAATGATAAAATGCTTTTAAAATAAAACATTTGTTTATAAGTCCTTTGCCCATAAACCCATGTTAGAAGGAGTCCTTTCTTTGCAAAGAGGAGGAAAAAGTATGAAAGATCAAGGTTAAATGAGAGAATATGAAGTTTGGGGAGGCTGACGCTGTGAACCAGGCTTTTCTGAGTGAAATGAAGCAAGTACAATAAATGAAACCATGATACATTGAAAACAGAAATAAATTCCTGTGCTGTGATAAATCTTCCCTCACATCCATTTCAAAATTTCTATAAAATTTCTACAGTCCTTTCCAAATGAGGCATGGCAGGAACTTAAAGGCAAATAATATTTTGAAAGGGAATTATAACAATCTTTGATTTTAGTAATCTAAATTCTGAACATCTTGTATAACAAAACAAATCGAAGGCAAAATACATTTTTAATCTCTTTTGACATCTCCAATCATTTGATAATACCTTACAGTGTTTGTCAAGAAAAAGGAAAAAAAAACGACCCAAGAAAATATGAAATGCAGTACAGTTTATAAGACTATCCTCCTGAAATGTATAAAAAAAAGAATACAAAATTAGTTCCCTGGTTCTTTAATAATGATGGTGATAGTAATGAAAGCCTATACTTCAGTATTAAGCTTAGCAGTAGGGGAAATAAACTACCCTCAATGGACCTCCAGTAAAAATGGCTACATACAATGTGCACCCTTGCTTCCTTTTTGAGGTAAAACTGCACCTAGCATCTAAGTCAAGATCCTGTGTTAAGTAAAACAGTGATCTGATTCAGGATGGCACAAATAATATCCCACTATGTGACGTGCAGGTACAATTTCTTGTGAAAACCTTTTACTGTATTATATAATTACCTGTTAAATTGTCAAAATGCCAGTATTTTTTAAAAGAAATATATTTGTTGCACCTACAGCTTCCTGAATTGGTCACAGTGCTGACTTCTTTGTAATAACAGAAAATATGGATAAGGTTCTTTCTTTTACATACACTGTTTCAAGGAGATTTACCCTCCAACAACAAAATTTCTCTTTGACTCTCTATCTTGACAGCTGTAATAAGACATTTTAGAAAATAGCAGAGTAATTCTATCTGAATGAAGAAATTCTGGGAGTAGTGAAAATGCAAAACTGTAGTTCTATAACAAAAAGTCTCACCCGTGAACAGAAAAGTTATTCAAATTAAATATTTTCTGATAGAGTTCTCCCTTTAAAGTCAGAGAATGACTGAGATTTGCAAAAGGTAATCTGGTTTTGATTATATTTCTAACCACAGTCTTTCTATTTGTAATATTACCAGAAAGTCACTCATATGTTTAGTAATCTCCTTCATCTCCTTCTAGACAAAAAGTCACTAATGAGAGGATGTTTTTCATACACCACGTTTTTAAAAGTTACCCTTCCTGAAAAGTGCGTGAGAATGCTTTAAGCCTAAAGTTGGTTTTGTTTATAAAACTCACTTAATTAAAATACACCATTAAATTTGCACAGAAATTATTAAGATACATTCAATTCACAACTATTTCCAAGCCCTATAACCCAACTTGGAGCATGAAAAATCACATTCTATGCTTCCATAGAAAATCAAAACCATGTCTTAGAAAATGTGGCTTATATGAGGTATAACATAGGAATAATTATCAGAGGAAAGCATGAAGAGCACTGAAATAAAACATTTCTGATAGGTCATTAGTGAGTAAGAGGAGTCATGCAGAACAGTGAAAAAGACCTTGAAAAGAGGACTGTGAATAGCGATCTGTCAAATTTGCCCTGTGTTAGGCTTCTCTAATGCATTTCTCTTCAATCAGCCAGCAGTTCTTCACTTGGAACATTATTTGAATGAAATTTCTATGGTTAGGAAATGAAGATGCCATTGTTATCTTCACACAATCAATACTCTCATATGAAAAGTGGACACATTATCAATCCATTAAATGTACAAGTGGTTTCCTAATTGTTATGAATGGTACCTGGACTCAGGCACTAAAGGAAGCTTGAAGCTGTAATCATAAGTGCATCACAGCTGGTTCAGGCTATATACCTGATTTCTTTATTGATTGCATCTAGCTGCTCCTGAAGCATCATGGCCAGAGTCTGGGCATCGGAATGGCCGCTTGGTGACAGGAGGTCCATGGAGCTGAAAAGCGTTTCTCTGTCATCATCATCGATGTCGGACATTTCAGTGTCGCTTTCAAATGGATGGCTGCTCAAAACGCCAATCTGCTGAGTCCTATTCCACTCGTGATCTCCAAGTGATTTTACCTGAGCAGGAATTAGGATGGATATAGCTTATTCCATGGAAAACAACTGCAAAGTTGAACTTTTATAAAATGGGAAAGGAAAGCAACTAACATGTAAGAATACTTATTCAATGATTAATTTGTTATTAATACTTGCACACAGTATTGCAATATTACCACAGATTATGTAAAGTATTTTCACGTAATTTCTAATGCTGTGTAAAATCAACTATCAGGAAAATTTATGCAAAAATATACCCAGAAAAGACAAACAGTCAAGTATCCTTGAAGTTTGATGTCTGAACTTCAATGTTTTCTGCCTTCATTTTAGTACAACAGTACTCTTGTCTGAGTATGTATAGAAAAAACCCCTGCTATTCGGGTGTTTTGTTTGGATTTTTTTGGGTGTGTTGTGGGTTTTTTTTGTTGTTGTTGGGTTTTTTTCTTGAAATACACAAACTGTGAGCTTAAGAGCCTGAAATACATTCTCTTATCAGGTAATATATGAGAACAAATTGGGGATTAACCTTTGGTTCATCTCTGCGTATGCCCATCCGGCCTCTTCTAGGTCGCCTTATCACTTTAGTTGACCGATAGTCAGACTGGCTATCAACCAATGAGCCCACAGAATACCTCAGCTCTGCTGATGTGTCAAGGTGAGGCCTATAAAAAGAGCCACAGAAGTTAAGTAAGAGAGTAATAGTAATACTAACAGCAACAATCCAATGACCTTCAGCCTAGGAACACAGCCATATTTTTTTAAACAAACAAATTATTATGTGTCAGGATAAATGACAAAAACATGGCACAAAATAGAATTTAAAAGTGAAAACTTGAAATCATATTATGAGAAAATTAAAGAAGAAACCAAATGAGTAACACCTTTGATTTTTCAAAATGAAGGACTTGCATCATAAAACTCATTGTCCTAAAGTATAATATGAATAAACAAGCAGATTTCAGGACAAGATAATTAACAGAACTTGCTGCTGAATGTACTATCCTGTATATTTTCCTTCCATTACTTTCCTGAATAAATATGCCTGAGGTTACTATAAGGTTGTTAGCATGTTCACGAGTGAGGATATCTATAACACTTTCCTACTGTAAGTCTGTGCTCTGCATTATGAAAATGTCAGTGAACTTCCCTACGATATAGAACATTGGTTATAAATGATTCATGTTTATTTGATGATGCTTTTGAGAGTTTTAACCCCCATTTTTTCCTGTAGTCCTAGTAAGTCTTGGGACATGGTGGAGAAACATATACATGATGACTTCAGCATATGTTTTCTTGACTGTGTACCATGGTCCTTGGCCTTTCTGTTCTTGGTCAAACAGCAACAGTAAAAGTTCCCTACATGGTGCAATAGAAGCATCCCACCCACAGGCTGTGTAGCTGAGTCAGAAGAGCAAAGGCTCCATGCACCATCTGAGCATTCAGCCACAGCAGTGGAGACTTGAATAATTTCTATTTCTCAACACATAAGCAATCTCCACATAAAAATATATTAATAGCATGATTATAGTAGAAAAGGTAAATGTAAAAAATACTATACTATAAAGATAACTAAATATGTATTTGCTTATAGCAACTCCTAAAAAATGTTTGACATTTCACTATCTATAAAAGCATAAAATGAGAGTTTAATGTTGTACTTACTTTTTTTTTTTTTTTAAAACTTGGGAAAAACGCTTACAGTCATCTACAGACAACTTACAGGGTTCACAGTAATGTTAATAATCAGTTATGGGAAACAGAAAAGGAGTAAGTTTTGTTCTTGTACACTTCCCTCACTTTGAAAAGAATGCTGTTCAAGAAAATGATGGCTTTAATCCTAGACATAAAAAAGCTAAGTAAGAGAATGTCTGCTTTCCAAAATGAAGGAAATAATTCAAAAAACCATGTATATCTGTGCTGAAAACCGCAGGCTGTAAGTGTGACTGTTTTCCTGAGCTCAAGTTCTGTGTTTTTTTCTAAACATAGAGATTCACTTTTCCTTGAGAAGAACTTAGTCTGAATTAAAACTTATACTTGGAAGACTGAAGCATTGGTGCAAATTTCAAACACCACTTTAATAAAGTAAAAGTGAAAGATAAAATATTATAACTGTGATGCCTGTGTATTGATAAATGGGAAATGTGAAAACATCATGATCAACTTGAAAGCCTCTACTACAGGCTACTTTGACACAGTGGTATGAAGAAACGTAATTACTGTCTGGTATTATAAGTACTGTAGCAAATCGAAAATAATAGTGGAAGGATTTCAAGCACTAAATACATGTTTGGTTTATAAAAAATAGGTACTGTAAGAAACCAAATAAAAATCCCAGGTACCAGAATTCCTGAAATGTGAGTATGTGACAGATACTGAATAATATCTTAGAACTTAGGTTTTGGGTAGAGCATACATCAGAGCTCATACTGTTGTCATGAATGTCCTTTTCTGAACAACCATCAGTTTATCTTCTCTTACACCTCCCATTATACCAAGTGGGAACATCCATTAGAAAAATTATGAATTTACCTTTTTAAAAATTCTCTAAAACTCACTTTTTTCATTATACCAATAAGAAAACTTGACCACAGTTGGGCTACAAATATTCTAAGCCCTCCATCTACAGCACCAGGCAATAATCTTTTGGGATTTTGTATGTTTAATTTGTCTGTATGTCTCTCATCTGTTATATAGTAAACCATTTAGGGCAGTGACTGTTTTTTATTTTCTGTGTTTTTACCATATTTGCTCTGATAATTGATAATACTTGGTACTTGTGCAGCAAGTTGGCAGGACAAAACAAACAGCCCAGGTTCTACTCTCTGGCAGCAAATTCCTATCTACTGACCAGCTTCATTATTCTTCTGCTGAAAGAACAAACTCCTGCAAATACAGAACTGAGTGTATGCTTAGAACAGTAAGTATTTAATGCTGATACCCTCCTGTTCCTGAGAGGGCTAGTAGCTTTGCGAGGTGAGGTCATGGAAGGGGAAATACATTGTTTTGGGGGAACATGCTGAATTCCCAAGACATTTAGGCAGCTTATCAAGTTCAAACAGCCCTTTGACAAGGCCTAATCAGACTCCTATTTACAGAGCACAGGCTGATGATACTCATCTACCCAGCAAGAAAGGCTGCTGTTCACCAAGGATGGCTGCTCTAAAAACATCTCTGCTGTTTGTTGCAGCAGTTCAATAGTCTTCCCAAGCACTCTCAAAAAACAGTGATGTGTGTGCCTGTAGTCACACTTACACTCCCAAAGGAACAGAAATTCAGTTACAAGCATCACATTCTGAATTTCAGTGATTTACACTTCTCCATGTATAGAAAAATATTATTCCAAGACATAATAAAAGCTTGAGGGAGAAACCGTGTCCAGGTACTGAGCAAGATGCCTGAGGAAACAATGGGCAGACAATACCTGATGCAAGCACAAAAATTATCCAACAAGAATAACTTTAGAGGATTACAGTGCTCTGAATTTTGTCTTGGTCCATGAGCTTTGGCTTTCAGGTTTTAAAAGTTAACATGTTGCTTCTTATGAAAACAGGACATGGCACACAATTATCAATAAAGTAACAATTTTATTTTGAGGGATACTTTAAGGCAAGAAGGACTGTCTGCCTAGAATTATAAATTCATTTCAGCTGTTGGTACCTACTTCTATGATACCTGTTGCACTATTGTTCCCATATTGCTTTTCCGTCACAAAGAGGCATAATGTTTAATGTCCTGTTATGATATTTTCAGATATCTCTGAATACTGCCTTCATCTTTAGCTGAAGATCTGTGGTCTTATCTTACACACTAAGAAAAGCTGAGTTATTTCTTGCGAATAAAAAAATAATTATTAGATATACTTGGTAGAATAAAAAAATAAATAGGATCATAAATATGCTGATTAGTTTCAGCATTAAAGATTATTGTTTCAACTTTATTATTAAGCTCTCCTGGGAAAAAAATGGGTATTTGAATATACTTCTGAAAACATTCCATAATTTAAAAGACTTTCCTTAATCTCAGTAATATTTCAGTGTATACTCACTGCAATAAGGCCCCGTTTACCTATGAAAAAAGTGAAAAGCAACAGTAATAATCATTGCAGAGATTTTATATTTTTAAAGAAATACATGATACTTTTATGCATGGTCTGAACACATCCCTGTTGTAAAGGCTTGACATGTATATTTATGTTCTATTTAAACTCAAAGTGAGGAAACTTTTGTCGTTAAATATTACCTTGACAATGTGGGTTCAATTAAAGAACCAGCCCTCAATTTCATTTGATCCAGTTCAGATCTCAGTTTCTCAATTTCTTCAGCAAGTCTTTCCTGGAAACGAGAATAGTAAGATATACAAAATACATTCACTTTATGCGATACTGCTCTTGTAAAGCTAAACAAGCCAGATAAACTGAATGTAGCACTGACTATAAGAAAAGACAGTGAACTCATTCAAGTCTCACTATTGCTAGTAAGACATGCATCAAGAGGAGGTTGTATAGCATTCTTCAGTGTTTTTCCACTAGCTGGAAGTGATGGCAGGACAGGTTTGTACTTGAAACTTACTTTTTTCTTCTTATACAGTCAGGGTCAGGAAAAGAATCAGCACTGATTTGTGTACTAACTGCAATCTCCGTGCCAGGCATAGCCAGCGTGCAGCATGCTATTTGCCCTTTAGAGACAGAGACTGTATCCTGGCCTTTTTATTTACAAAAAGAGACATAGACTTAGAAACAACCACATTTTAGGTGCTTTTTTGAACTGCAGCTTTACAGCTCGTTCTTGGGAGTTGATGAAACTCCAGTATGAGGTGCTACTGGTGAGAAATGACAGAATGCCACATAAATTGGATTTTTGGAACCAACTAACAAAAAGACTGTTGACAGCAACCACTTGGAAAATAAGCGCTGTACCCAAATTCTACAAATAACAAATGTTTACTAATAAACCGAAAAGAAATCAAAGAATTTTAAAACCAATTAAGAGAGGACATGGGATGAAGAGGTAAAGCTGCTGTTCCCAGAGTTTAAAACGTTCAGGATTCCAAAATGCTAGGAAGGAAAGGGATCTGCACTTAATTACTATCAGATTCAGTAATTCTTACTACAGTATTTTACACTATTTCTTGGTTGAACAGAAGAGATGACTTGGTGGTTACACTACTTGTATCGTTTGCCAGTTATTTAGAGCTTATTAATATCTGGGGTTACGTCCATGCATCTGAAATTGCTTCATCAGTTTCTTCATCAAAGTGGAACAAATAAACCCTTCAAAGTGGGAATTTAGAAGCTCTGGATTCAGACCTATGTGGTTGCATGTGAACAGAACTCATCTCCATCAATTGCGCAGAGCAGTAGTGGAGGTGTTCTATTTATTTCACTTCCCATTCTTAAGCATGAATCAATAAATACAATAAATAAAAATATCTTTGCAAAAATACTTCCAATACAAATATAGATTTTTATACCAGATTTTTCATCTTTGCCAAGAGTTGATATGAACATTCAAGCCAGAAAACAGACTGAAAAAGAAGTAGCCACTGTATTCACTTCCACTCTAACACTGTTAAAACAATAAAGTTATGCTGGAGATAACATTGGCAAAGTACCTTATTTACACAAACAAAATTAGTATCCATACTTCAGGTTTAGATTCTCTGGTAGGAAAATGATAGAAGCTTTTGTTTCAACTGACACAGCTTTAGAAATGTCCTTTTTGCCGTCTAACTTGATGGTGAAGTATGACCCTGATTTTGCGACAGCTGAATCACCTTATAACTGTGGTAGTACAGCAGGGAAATTTTATTTATTTAAAATGCACTACAAGCTCCTTTTTGGGACCTTAATTTCTCTACCTTTCTACAAGGTTATCCAAATGTAGCTGAAAATAACAATTTATTTGAACAGATACATCTTTTGTTATTTTTCTCAAAGTTCTTGATTTTGGATGCCATATAATATAATTATATTAGTATCAAATGAAGCTATGTTTTTTAAATTCTATACAATCTCTTTTAGATGGATTTGATACATTACGAAACCACTTTTGTGAATCTGAAGGCAGATACATATGTGTATCCTACTGTGTTCAAGGCAAGCATAACTTCAAAATAAAAGCATAACCTTTGGGATTGGAATAAGTATTTATAATTAATTTGACTGATTCACCAAACAGTATTAGGGGTTAATTTGCAAGGAACTAAGAAAGGACACTTTCAGCTATATTTAGCATAATGCCACTGCACCTGTTAAGAAGAATTGCGTCAAATCAAGCAATTACATTCTTTGCTGTGAAAGTGTAACCAGTTATGCATACATCTCTGTTAAACAAGAGTTTTTCAGAATTAAAACTGATAGAACAAAAATTCCAGAGCCAGTGAAATCAATATGAATTTTAGTATTGCCTTCCTGAGGCTAGGATCTCAACCATAAACTTAGCTCAGAACAGTTGTTAGACACTCTCAAAGGCTAGTTAAGACATCTGGGTGATCAAAGGAATTATCATTGATGCCAGGAAGACTTCACATGCTAGTTGGATAATTAATATACCATATACATATTTCCAAATAACAAATATATAACTTTCGATAAAAGCAGGAAAAATTGCAGTATTTTATAGTACCTTGTCATGTAACGATTCTTCCAGATTTTTCCTGAAACTTTCAGATTCTTGAATCAAAACATTCTAGGAATTAAAAGAAAAAATAAAATATAGATAAAACAGAAAGAAATTAGAGAAATGTTAAGTATTCAGCTATCACCATATACATGTAGCCTCTATGTACAATTTAACAAAATTCTCATTCACTGGAATTTAAAATTAAAATCCCTTAATGCTTCAGTTTGAGTATATATTAAATTTAAAACACTGGAAATAATCCAAACATGTAGGACCATGTTCTATCAGGAACAGCAAAAACTTTGCATTTTCCTTGAAGTGAGCAACTGTCACACTCTTACACAACTATTTCTCCCAGGTTCTTCTTTTGGCAGGCCTATTTCTTGCTTTGTACGACATTTTGTTTCAATGATATAAACCAGAAGTACATCCTCAGAGGTTCTGAAATATCCTTCTGAAAGACACTGAAAGAGTCCCCTCAGATCAAACTGAAAGTGAGTAAGTAGAAGAGGGAGGGAATAAGGAGGGTGAATACAAAGGTCATGGGATCTGAACTTTGCAGGCCCATTGTATCTCATATGACAGAAAACCTGTAAATAACATTCCCTCTCCGAGGGTAGATGCTCCTTCTCCTGTGGTGACAGCATTTTACTCTTCCCAGAGGAAGTGAGGTAAAATCAGCAGGCTAAAATACGGCAATGACAGCACATCTGAAACGCGGCCATTCCTCAGTTCTCGTCCACTTTCTCTCACTGCCTCATACTGTGTCGTGCACTGGTCCTTTACAAGCTCTTCATCAGACTCCCCGCTGATAAAACAGGGACTCATAATATTCAGCATATGCAGTTCACAGTAGTCCTGGAAAGATCCTTGAGCACACTCTTGAATTAAGAGTTGAATGTATAAGTTAGACCATATCTGTGGTAATATTTGGTAATACAAAATCAGCATGATGCTTCTATCCCGATAAGAGTAGAACAGGTTTCATACAGGAGAATCTTTATCAAGCTGGACTTTATATTTCTCTTTGCACTGTACCTTTTCTTCAAGTGCTGCCATTCTCTCTTTTAAGTGTAGCTGCAGACGCTCATTGGATTCTGTCAAAAGTCTGTCTACGGTATCCGATAATCTTTTGTTGTGCTCCTCATTCATTTTTTCTCTTTGCCTTGCCTTAAATATAGAATAGAAAAGACAGGTTGGTAGGGTCCAAAATTAGTCAGTAGAGACTTGCATAATTAAAAAATAAAAAAAATTATGGTAACTGTAGCCATTTAAAGAAATTCCATAGGAAACATTATCGATTAATGTACATTCATTTTTGTATCAGCAGAATACTTTGAAAGCTGCAACTAGATGTAAACTAGTATATAAAGATGGTTAAGTAAAGTGAGAAAATGCTGCCATCACTGCTATAAAAAAACCATTTACCAGCAGACGGATTTGTATGCTGGAGTGCATAATGTAGCGCTATATTGGCAAATTAAAAGAAGAAAAGTGCACAGCCTGCAATACACATACTCTTTGAAGTTCCTGATTCTTCTCTTCAAGTTGAGCTTCTAAGTGTCTCATACGTTCCTCAATGTTTCCATGTCTTTCTTCTGCCTGTAAAAAAATAGAAAGACTCTTTCTGTAATTTAAGTGGCTTTGTAAGTTTTTATCTTGGTAAAGTTCAAACAAAACATAAAGCAAGCTACTACTAACTGCAAACTTAGTTTTCCGAAAATAAACTTTATTCAAACAGGCAGCTGAACAGCATTGCTTGAAATGTGTCAGCTACAAAGGCCTGTTACATCCAAGCATCAGCAAAACATTGGAGTTATTTGTGAGCAATGAAATCAGCCAAATGTAACATGCAGACTGTGCATGGTTTGAACACAAACCTGCCATCGTAAAATTGTAAGCTCCTTAAGCACTGAACTGCACGATGGTTGATTATCAATAAAAAAAATAATAAAATAAGTTAAAGAAAATGAAAACAAATCAGATGGATTCTATTTAGCAATAGAAAGTAAAGTCCAGTAGGACTACCTTCCTACGTATGGAGATCATTTCTTGTAGTTTAGCTTCCATAACATATTGATAATCATCAGATGAGGTAGAAGAGGTTGGATCAGACTAACAAGTCAAGGAAAAGGAGAGGGACAAAATTGAAAAATCAGAACTAAAGACACTGACACTGAACAGAACACAGCACAGAATGCTTAAAAGAAAAGTGTGACTGAAAATTTAATACTTTTAACTGACAGTTTTTTATGTAGAATAAACTACACTGATACTTGGTGAATATGATGCAGTTGATGTGGAGAAACTGAAAATAATGGAATGTTAAAAAAGCTATCAACCTACACATGGAGGTTCAAGGTTAGTGATGGCTGGCTGATGACGTATTACTACAGAGTGGATTCAAAGCAACACTGTCTATTCTAATGTTTTTTTTTTCTGAATTATGGCAGACTAAACACCAGAACAGAACTCTGTGAGGCCAATGTCAGAAAGTCCTTTATAATTCTTCTACCATTTTCTAGGAATGAAAACAATGCATAAATACTAAATTAATGGATCGGTCAGTTACAGAACTGTGCAATGGTATGGTACATTCCCTAATTTGTAGAAAACAGAAAGAACGTCAAAATAAACAAGGCTCCAGCTTTAGTATTCCATTTTAGAATACACTACATAAGCCCTTTCACCCAAATAAACAATATTGTTTTCATCCCTTTGAAAGGATCCACCCTGGTGGATCTCTTTGGAAGATCAAGGTCATCAGATAAATGAAGAACCTATAAATAAAAATTCATTAATAGGAATTAAAAGTCATTACTGAGTACAGAAATGGTTATCCATCCAAAGATTCATTACTACTTCTGACAGAAGTTGACCTTAATTAGGTCATTTGTTGCAAAACACGAATATTCATGATATTGTCATATCAAACAAGTTTATGTTATCATTCAAAATGAAAAAAAGCCCTTAAAGAAAGGGAAATGCTGTATTGGATTTGTTGCTATGGAAACAGGAATCTGCATAAGGCATATAGACAGTGCTACTGATGACTTTGAGTTGTGAGCTCATGCTTGTCAAATGTTATTTCACTCTGTCAGATTTACCCGCTCTTGAAAAGAGATCCTGAACTGCATCTTTAGATGAGCAAACTTTAATATGTACAAGAAATACTAATTTTACAACTGTATTTTTTAGTAAGACTGGTTTTCATACTGTTTTCTACTAATGATTTATCAGAATAATTAGGAATAGATACCAAAGTAACTCCAGATGTGCATCATAACTTAAAATTACCTCTAACTTAAACTCAGTAGTATTATCAAGACCAAAAGATCAGAATGAAAACAAGCCTGTGATCTAGAAATTTATAAATATAAACTGCAGCTTTTGATATGAAGACATTCAGATGAGAAAATCCTGCTTTGTATAAATGCAAGAATAATGATTAACTTTGAAGATGACTACTATTCTTTTCAGAGTAAGTACATTTGCAAAACTCAGATTCTTGCAAAATTTAAGAAGGCAGTATACTTTGTAACTAAGCTCATTTAGTAAGTGCACTTATTGTTTCTGATCAGGAAGCAGGAGTATTGTGATGTATTTGAACTTACTCATTATCTGAAACTATTTTGTCTATTTATTATGACTTCGACCAGTGACAATCCCTTTATGATTTTCTTTATCTTATCTTTTAGGTTTACATATTAGTTTATTTCAGCACACAACTGCTAACGCACTGCTTCCTCTCCCAACTGGATAAATAGAAAGATAGGATTGAAACAGTTCAGTCCCTGCGACTGCAGAAAACTAGACCATGCTATCCCTTCAAAGAAGTGACCAAGCTTTATCCTCTTCTATAGAAAATAGACTTTTCCACTTTTTGAGTCTTGGCTGCACTATTGCTTCAAAGTCTTCCCTTAACATGTCTCCAAGGGTCAGGCAAAGATTTGAAATCATCAAATCTCTGAGCTGATGATAGAGAAGGCTTAAGAAATTCTACCTCTTTTGAAACCATTTTCATTGAGGGAGATATAGAACCCATTGTGGGTATCTTCCTACAAAATTAAACTACTTAGAAGCTTCATTAGCTGACTGCAAACTTTAAAAGCAAGTTACTCAATCTTCACTGCTTCTATACACTTAATTGCAGTTTAATGTAGAATATGAAGATAACCAAACTAATACTTCCAGGTTCAAAGGGGATCTCATTTAAGTCTTCTGATATGTGGTTCTGTCTGTCCTAACCTGTCCTTGAGAAGCTAGCTATATAGTTTACCTTTGTTTTTCAAACTAAAAAACAGATTTTCAATGCAAACCATGCCATACCTTATTCCTTAGCAGGAAACAGTCTTTTCAATGCATAAAATAGTGGTAGTATTAGGCCTAACTATTATTTGGAAGAGAAGAAGGAATAAAATTGTTAGAATTACGTATGTTATCTGAATTCTTATATAGAAAAATTCTTGAAAGAACACGATTTTATCTTAAGATTCTTATAGCTATCTAATTCTGCTATTTCATAACTTTCTACTGCTTTAATAATTCAGTAAAGTATATGTTTAAGAAATATAAAAATCTTTTTGCATGATAGTTTTCAGTTATTTCACTAAGAATATTAAAATCTTGATACGTACATCCTTGTTCAAAAACCTCCTTGAATGTGGCTCAGAGTACCTGTGCTTTGTTTACCAGCATAAAAGAAAACAGAACTGATCTCCACATTCATCTACCTTTACATCTCTTTGGTAGGATAAAGAGACTTTAAAATTAAAGTTCAATATGCCTTAGAATCAAAAGAAATGCCGTTATTCTGAACACTTAAAATGTATTTAAATATTTTATGTTTCCTTTACCTATTTGCATTTCATTTGTTTGTGGCTTCTGAGAGAAGCTGCTAGAAGTTTTCCCTGTGCCTGATAAAGCCAATGCCAGCCGGCTCCAAGATGGACCCACTGCTGGCCAAGGCCGAGCCAATCAGACAGTGACGGTGGTAGTGCCTCTGGAATAACATATTTAAGAAGGGGGAAAACAGTTGAAGAGAGGAGTGAAAAAACGTGAGAGGAACAACTCTGCAGACACGCAGGTCAGTGAAGGAGGAGGGGGAGGAGGTGCACCAGGAGCCGCAGCAGAGATTCCCCTGCCGCCCGTGATGAAGACCATGGTGAGGCAGGCTGTCCCCCTCAACCCATGGAGGTCCACGGTGGAGCAGATATCCACCTGCAGCCCGTGGAGGACCCCACGTTGAAGCAGGTGGATGACCAAAGGAGGCTGTGACCCCTGGGAAGCCTGCACTGGAGTAGGTTCCTGTGGAGAGAGGAGCCCACGCTGGAGCAGGTTTTCTGGCAGGACTTGTGACCCTGTGGGGGACCCACGCTGGAGCATTCTGTTCCTGAAGGACTGCACCCCATGGAAGGGACCCACACTGGAGCAGTTTGTGAAGAACTGTAGCCCGTGGGAAGGACTCACGTTGGAGAAGTTCATAGAGAACTGTCTCCTGTGGGAGGGATGCCATGCTGGAGCAGGGGAAGAATGTGAGGAGGAAGGAGTGGCAGCGACAATGTGTGATGAACTGACCGCAACCCCCATTCCCCGTCCCTCTGTGCCGCTCGGGGGGGGAGGAGGTAGAGAAAATCGGGTGTGAAGTTAAGCCTGGGAAGAAGGGAGGTGGGGGGGGGGAAAGTGTTTTTAAGATTTTTATTTTATTTCTCATTATCCTACTCTGATCTTGATTGGTAATAAATTATTCTAATTTCTCCAAGTCAAGTCTGTTTTGCCCATGATAGTAATGGTGATGGATCTCCCTGTCCTTACCTCAACCCGTAAGGCTTTCATTATATCTTCTCTCCCCTGACCACCTGAGGATGGGGAGTGATAGAGTGACTTTGGTGGGCACCTGGCATCTAGCCAGGGTCAACCCCCGACAAGGGTGTACACTGTAAGTGCTAGGGAGACACAAACACACATACACATTCCCTTTTTCTCTCACTTGCAGAAACCCACCTGTAGACAATGAGCTGTAGTAGGGAAGAGCAGCGCCTCCATCTCCTGGTGTGCCAAGCCGGAGCACACTCCTAAAATGAGGGTTTCAACACCTCTCATTGCCCTTTACAACGAGGAAGGCTCCAACCGGGGTCTCAAAGAGACCCTTCCAGACAAAAAGGCCTAGCAATTCAGCTGTTCTCTAAGGGATTTGCAAAGGTCTCCTGCACAGACTTCCCCAGACCTTATTGTTAGGATTACCATGCCTGTGGTGATTACATTTTTTTGCTGTCCACGTGTGTTAGTCAGGCCCAGACATTCCCACCAGAATAGGCTCTTTTGGAAACTTCGGAGCCTACCATAAAAATATTGAATGTCTCTGTCTTGTCGTTTGAGGCACGAGGCAGAGGCTGAGACACCAGTATTAGTCACGTTCCTGTAGCAGAATTTCAGATACATGAGACAGAAGGCACAACTGTGGATTCTGAGGTTCATAAACAGAAGCTGGATTTCTTCCGACTTGCTTTGCTAAGAGTTAATTGAGTTAAAAGCTTTCTAAAGTGGAACTTGCGTGACTACTTGCTTGGCAGACCTTACCCTACATTCTTCTTCTTAATATATGACTTGCATGCCTGTTCACTTAGTACTCTGTACAGGAGGATTAGTAAGGCACATGGTGCAGTATTCAGCAACTAGCATTTAAAGCATTTAGCCAGCACATTCAGTTATAAATAGATTTGTGAAATTGTGTATCTTAGACTGGATTAAAAATATATGGACAAAAAACAGCAATGTCTGACCCCTATGAGATACCAGTATGAGTCTTAATGCTCACTTTGCACTCTGTATGCTATGAAATAGCAAAGAAATCGCCAGTATAAGCCAGTAAGACAGGAAAATTTTGCTTTGATGGAATACCAAAGCAGCTTGTATTATTGCTCTCTAAGCCTGTTAAAATTCCGCTGCTGCTCCTGCTGCTAATGCTCCCTCAAAAAACCAGTGTTGCTTTTACATCATCTGTTACTGTTGGCACTGCACATTTTCTAGGTCTTTGCATCTTAGTTGAAAAAAAAAAAATCCAATTTCAGATGCAGAAAGGACCTGTACAGTACAGGTGCTATAATTTTTCTTCCTCATGCTCAGCTGAAGGAACAAATCTAAACTTTTCCAATGGTACAAGCTAATTTCCACAGTTTTGAGACCTTGACTTTTGAACACCTGCTGTCTCCAGATTTTCTACACATTCTTTTGGCTATCCATGAATGAGTGAGTTATAGAAGAACAAAGAATGCATTATTGAATTGAGCTATTCAATTGACGGTGAAAATAGGTGATTGTGGTGACTGAGTCACAGCAGCTCACAAAGTTATCTGCTACTTGTTCATATGCTCGCTTCTAATCTGTTACAAGTGTGACAAAACGTGTTGGCTTAAGACACCCCTTTTTCTGAAACCCAACCTTTCAGTCACTAGATATCCACACATTCTTGCCCTTCCTTCATTCCCCCACTACCTTCTACACCTCATAGGTTTAGTAAGCAACTCTGTCCATTTAGCTCTGTCAAACTTGCTTCTTTAATTTCTTCCTCCTCTCAGGACAAAATCTTCTCTGGAAAGGGAAGCACAAGAAAAGGGGTGGTTTTAGAAGACAGTAATGTGTTGGAAACGTAGAGTTTTCTTAGGCTTCCATCCCCATAGAAGTTTTTTTCTTTTTTTTTCCTTCCCAGAAGATTTATCAACTTCTTTTTCCAGCTAACACATCATCTTCTCTCTCTCTCTTGTTCTCAGAGAGATTTCTGTCTTAACCACATCCATTTCTTGCAGGAGACCCTCTTTTCCCTATTTGCATCCTTTCCACAGCAGACCGTCTCCTTTCACTTTCTTGCAACTTCGTCCCTACTTAATGCAAACCAGATCCCCACATTGTCACAAGACAAGCATTGTGTTCCACTTGCCTCCACCTTTCAAGTCATTTTTTATCACCTTTAAAATAAGCTGAACGTGTTACTATGTGTTTTATTATGATTATGGTTCCCTCTTCTCCATGAAGTGGAGGAGGTAAAGAAGCATGTCAGTGCTTCTCTAATGCAGCTAAAAAGCACTGTTGGTATTTCTGGTGACCTGCATACAGGAATGATGGAGTAAAATGCTAACTGCTGTCTTGTGATCAAAGAAGTGACATGGTACCTCTGTTGCACAAGCACCCAAGGGGGAGAGTGACTACTACTGGGATTGAGTGAATGGAAGTAGATGGATGCTGGTTGTCTCCACTAGACCCCTCCCTGAACACATGCAAGGAGAAACCATGTTTGACAGACTAACCATCTGAAGATTCTAGATGCTCCAAGGTTTGTCTCTTCTGAGGAAAACAAACATCTTACAGGATAAAGAAAGATTTAGTTAATATTGTAGGGAGGTTCTTTCTACTACCAACTGCCTCTTCTCCAGGGCAGGCAAACAGACCAATACCGTGAGAGTGAGTACAAGGTGGCTCAATGAGTCATGGCAACCTAAATCTTGGGATACATGCTGAGAGCTGTGCTACTTGTCATGACCAGACAGATACCAGTGAGACGGCCAGGCAGGACAGCACAGTACATGGGATCATGCTGTTCCAGGTTAGTTTGCCACAGGCTGACTAACCCTCCAGTTGCTCACCCAATGGACAGAACACAGCAAAAACAAAGCCAAAGAAAAGTTCAAATGATTCAGGTAAATTTATGGGTACTTATCTGAGTTCACTGTATAGTCCAAACTTTTGGAAGTTCACTCCTTATGAACTAGTTTGGGCACGGAAAAGTAGCAAAAGACATTCACTAGCCCATATATATAAAAAAAGAAAAACAACTCATTTTAAAAACTGACCCCATAGAAGGATCTCATTCTAACATCCTTCTTTTGCAGAATCCCAACCCAGATTTATTATGAGGAAGTGCTCAACAAAGGCAAAATTAATTAAGCATTATTCAGCCCCTTAGGTAGGTCTTGCAGCTTTCATTGAATAGCTAGTGTGGTAACAGTATACCAACTAGCTAATTTAAAACTACCTAAGTAAGCTGCAGTTGCTACATTTTCATCCTTGGTTCTGAGCTACATTCATGTAATCTGTGAAAAGCACTGGACTTTAAACTTCAGAGCTGTCAAACCAGCACTTTAATAAGCTCTACATTTTGCAAAGACATTGTATAAAAGATATATAAAACATAGGCTTATTTGGCCTATTGGCCAAATTCTGACATTCTTCTTCATGACATGTATTCCAAAAAGACATAATTTTAAATAAAATTAATCTCTTCAGTTTTTCTTGTAATCACAGAGAAAGGAACAGAACCAGCATTACAGTCTAATACACTTCTCAGAGTTTCCCACTTGGCAAAAACTTTGATAAAGTACATCAAAGCGAAATGTGGTGGACCATCAGCTCTGTTCACAGCTCTCTAACCACATCCCATGAAATAATGCAAGACGACAAACGGAGATGTATACTGTAGCTTTATGGTCAGAATAACAACAGTATCTCATGGAAGTCCCTGAGTACTTTACATGGTTGAAATGGTATTTCTTCTTACAATATTTGTCATTAACGTATGTTCAAGGAAAAATGCAGTTGCAAGAAAAGACATGCTTGAGACTGCAAAATACTTACTGGTGCCTAATTGCTGGAGAAATTATTCAGGAAAAATCCTCTTAAAATAGAAAACAATATTTTTAGCTACTGAGGGCATTACAATATGTGATTATTTGTTGAATCAGAAACAACTGAAAAAAAGAAGTTAAAATGCCAAGGGATTGCTCTTATGTGCACCTGATTTTTTATTAAAATGCAATGATATTTGTTTGGTATTTCATGTAGCTGTCTTTTTGCTGATTCTTCTTTTTTTTCGACTATTTTCAGTCTCTCTTTCAAATTCCCACCCATTCACATAAAACTAAAGTGGGCAGCACAAAATCTTCATTACTGAATAATGATCTTGCCTTAATAAAATTAAAAAAAAACCCCAAACCAAAAACAAACACCCCCCCCCCCAGTTAAATACCCCCAAAGGTTCTCTTTCTTTCTACTTCTTAACTAAATTACTTAAAAATTGGGCTTCATTTGAGCTTAAGGCTTTACTATAAATGGAAAAACATGAGAATTGAAAAAAATCCATCAAATATAAAAATGGCTAGGCACATAAATAGCTAGAAACATTCTTTGGCAATAGAGAAAGGAAAGCTTGGATAAATCAGAATAGATATGTAATACAATCTCTTAAATGCATTTTTCTTTATTTGTCTGATTTTAAGAGATGAAGAATAAACATATCATCTTTATATGTTTCTATGAAGTTGATAATACCTGAGCTGTAGTATTAACTACATGCACACCTGAAAGCATTAGAGGCCAAATATGATAACCACACTACTGAAACTTTATTTGTATCTTCTTATTTTTTCTGCAAGAAAGTTGCCATATAATAAATGTATCAGAAAAAAACAGTTTTAAGTCCTGTCAGGGTTTCACATTTGTCTTTGCAGATATATGATACAAAGAACCATTTAAAACAAACCTTGTAAGTAAGTACTGCAAGTTGTCTTCATATGTGTTGTACAAATGATCCCAGCTGCCATTAAGATTTGGTTTTCTATCACTTATTGGAATGAAAATAATTGTTGTTTCATATACATGGTGTATAAAAACATCCAGAAGAACTAAGTATGTGTAGGAAAGGGACTTCCCCCTGCCCCTCTCCCCTTAAATTAGAAACTCTTACACAGTAAAATGAATCCTCCTAGGATAAGTAATGCTGATGTATTAAAATATATGACTCCTTTGTAAATATATTTTAGGCTCACTTACATATAATTACTTTTCCTATTACCAAAATGCTAAGAATTGCAAACACGGCATTGAGACCATTCCTAGTTAACCTTGTGGCACATACTTATCAGGAAATGGTTTCTCCTTTCACATCAGTTGATACTACTTTTGGTTTGTCCTTGGGGTTAGGAATCAGGATGCAAATCAATGTTAAATAGTGGGGCTTCTGAAGTGAACCTATTTCTCAGGGCAGTACCTTAGTCAGAGCTGCAATTCTCTGAGCCAGCTCAGCCTCCACTTCGGGTAAGGTTTCAGCCTTCCTCATCGTCTGCTGCAGCTTCTGCTCAGCCAGCTCTAGACGCTCTTGCAGCTGTCTGTTTTTGTCTTCCAACTGAAGGCCAAAGATAGATAAACATGTATAAAAAAAAAAAATCAGAATTAAGATTTTCCTTCAGTTTCTTGGGTATCGGGGAAGTCATCAAAACTCACTACATAAACATAAATACTTCACAACCTGGGAGAGCTTATTGGAAAGGTATAAACTCAAGCATGGAACCATGTAGGCTGCTGGTCTTACTAATGATGAGTGATTTGAGGCTCAAGGATCATATGAAGGTGAAGAAAAGGAGTTGTAGAATGGTACTAATGAAGATGAACAAAAAGCTCCTCAGATCAATGCATTGTTTATCTGAGCAAAATAAAAGTATTGGTGCCAGTAAAATGAGAATTTTCTAAATGGAAATATTGAGTCCATGTCACAGAAAAGTTTATGCATGAGCTAAAATGGGACAGAAGGACAATTTCAAAAGGATAGAATTCTCAGCAAAGTTTATGAACAAATTGCCAAATGCAATTTTCTGAACAAATGCCAATCATATATTAGGAAATGTTAAAACTGACAATTGTTGCTCAGCTAATTAATTCATGATCATATCCTGGTTACTATTTGCTTAAGGTTACAGTAATATAGTTCATTGTGAACCAACAATTAATTCTCATTTTACAGAAGTGAAATTTTTAATCTGTGATAACCATTAAAGAGAAACAGGAAGACTTTTGATAACTGCAGTATTTTCTGACCTACTGAGATGCACCACATGATTAAGAATTTTTTAATGGCTTGACAAGTGTTTCCTGCTTTCCTGTTCATTCCAGGTAACAGAAGACAATGAAAAAGGAGTACACTTTTAGGTTAATTTTTAATCCTTCAAAAGCATGAAAAGGTAGGCTTTTCACATTGCAATGCTGCAAAGCAACTTTAAGTCTGCCTTTATATATTCTAAGCCTAGTTCTATTGATCACTGCTTTGAGTAGGTAGACCTCTGCAGCACAGCATGACTTACACTGGCAGCAATAAAAACTCTAAGGACAGATGCAGGTACCCTACTTTTCTGTTGTTGGTCTGGTTGTTTTTTGTTGGTTTTTTTTTCTCTAACAATTGCAGATACCCCTTAAAATAGCCAAAGGAAGCTGGCAGAAGCCAGAAAGTTTGAGTTTTAATGCTTTAATTTCCTTGAAGAGGTAGTCACACACAGATATATACACACATACGGAGGGATGTGTGCATGTGTGTGTAAATATATCTGCATACAAACATAGAAGCAGATATTATCAGACCACATGGTCTTATTTCTCAGAAAGCATTTTATACTGCTTGAAGATGTGACAGGTGAAAAAAAATACAGAAGTCTGATACTAAGGCTGAGGCGCAACTTTATCTTTTACAGTTTGAATTATATTCATTTTATGTTAGCTTTCAGTGCACATTATATTCTTCAAGTTACAAAGCATTTTTTTTTCTCTTCACTTTACACTTCAGCTTTTGGCATCACCGCGGAAACAAAGTACCATGAGAGAAAATTGCACAATCATATTATACCCTTTTCTAAAAGATATTGAAGGATCATTGAGTTTTGTAGAATTTCATCTACACACTACTAAAACATGAAATAATTAGAATCTATTGTATGCAAATTTTGGTCTTTCCTGCAGAAGGGAATTTCTTGTGCTTATGGTATTTTTTTTATTTTTTGTTTAAAAATAGAATTCAGGAAATCGTTACATAACAAGCAATGATAATGCTTTACTTAGGGGATATGGTGATGTGCATTTATGCAAGACACTGTAAAATAACTGTGTTTTCTAATAATGTTGAATGTACACATTGATACGGTATTCACATTGATATGGTATTCACAGTTGTAGTAGCTGATACGAAGCTTAGAGATGCTGAACAACTTGGGTTTTTTTAGATTAACCCATCTGTTGATTAAAAATCACTAGATTAATCTAATGGAAACATCCTACTGTAGATCTGCCCCCTTTTTTGCATTAATTTTAACTGTGTATGAAGAAATCAACTGACTAATGCAGATACTACACCTGACGTAGTATGGCTTCCTTGTTTGCCAGTTCATTTTCCAGCTTATCGTTCATGTCATGTATAGAGGTGGATTCTCTCTGTGCACTGAGGTAGCGCTTCTCCAGCGTAGTTATTCTTTCTTCCATATCTTCCTTTTGTGCCATTGCCTAATGTGACCAAAAAACCATCAAGAACCATGCAATTAAAATGCTACATAATTTTATACCAGTTTAATTTTTCTGCTAACAGTAGACAAGGATGTAAGGCATGCTCAGCAATAATTTTTCTTTTTTAATTTCCTTTGGAATTTCTTGTAACTATGATATTTAAAGCAGTAGCTGTTGAGTAGACCAGAAACAATCCTCACCTTTTGTACATTTTTCTAGTTTCTATATTTTTCAGTGCAAAAACCAGCAAAGGCAGCTCACATTTACTTGTTTGCTTCTTAAACAACAGGAGGCTTTATTAGAAAATAGAAAAACTGCTATAGTTACATAATAGTAGAAATATAGTGCAGTGATGTAGGGAAAGAAGATATATGCATGTTTCTTACTCCTGGGTCCTACTAAAATTTTCTGCTGAAGCAGACAGCAAGTGACATGTCCTGAAATTTCAGGAAAACAATGTTGGATACATAATATAACCATAACATATGGGTACGTGTTCCATATGCATTAAAAGAAAGGATTTCTTTAAAATCTTGAACTGTATGTATTCATGTATTACAAGCTGGCCTCACTGAAGTCAATAGCTGTAATTTAGATAGATTATTCATTAGTCTGTCTATTACATTGTTTATTTCTCTTCAATTAATTTTAGTGAAAGCAGAAATTTTTTTTTTTTTAAACTGGTGTCTGGCTCTTGAGTAGACTTACATGTTGCCATGTAATCTTTCACAACGAAAATATTTACTGATGATCATGTCTTGCTGTGTGTGTTGTATTACACTATGAAAGCAGTGTTGAAGTGAGATGATTTTTCAAGTAAGACACAATGAACATATAAACTGATCCAAATAGCTAGTCCTAACATAGATGATATCCAGGTGTTCCTTTTGCATTTTGCTGAAAAAAACCCCATAAAAATTTTAATTACATATGTAATTCATTAAAAACACAGAAAAAAATCCAATAATTTATCCAAGTTACGCAGTACTAAACTACCCTTCTTGTTGCAGGCATTTAATTTTCTGCATTGGAAAGACTATCTTTTATGGCCGTCTGAAATAATGAAGCCTGGCACTTCCACCTTTACAAATACCTTTCGCAGCAGATTTTGCACTGATATTTAGTAATTATTCTACATTCAAATGTACTAGTGGCCACTGCGCTTAGGAAGCAAAGGGCTGAAAGCAAGTAAGCCTGTAGCTGGTGTAATGTGGTATTTAAGGGAGAACCAGCAAGTGGCAATCAAGTGTCCATGAAACAGCAATGTTTGTCAAAAGGTAAAGGAGAATGGAGATCTCTAGGTTAGATCTCTAGGTTAGAGACCCCTAGTAATATAACATAGCAGTGGTGGAAAAGGAGAAAAGTATCAGTGCAAACTATTTTTTGTAACCACATAAAAATGATACAATACATAAGAGGCAGAGTACAAAGATGTGAAGACACTTTGAGGCTGTGTCAGGCATCAGAAGTTCTAAAGGAACATTTCTTCCAGAATACTAGAAGTAACAGGTTAAATATATACATACATATGCATATCTATATATATACACACACACAGACAAATCCATATGAAATACCTGTATTGTAGGAACCAGTATAACAGAAAGATAACTACTCTAATTTCAAAAATACTAAAACAGATTCTAGAAGCCAACCATCCACACATATTGACAACATCCACATAAGAGAAGATAATCTGGAGAGTACTAAGGAGCACCACAAATTTAAGAGGAGGAAAGAAAAGGAAAATTTAGTTATATTTCCATTTATTGGGAGAAGAGAATAGCATGTTATAACAGGAGTAATGAAGTTACCACACATGAGTAAATATTGTAATTGATTATATAAATAGCACCATTTTATAAAAAAGCCCAGGAGTTTTAAAAATGTACTTTGGAATATCTACATGACCAGCATCTCTATTTAACACAGTTCCTCTTAAAAACTTGCGATGGCTGAAAACTTGCCAGAATGCACTCTAGTAATGCTAAAACACAAAGGAGTTGGCCTTACTCCTATTAGAGCTGCACATATATGGACCGACTTTTATGAACAGGGTTTTATAAAGAGATTTCTAGAACTATTTCATAATGTGAATGTTGTATTTCCTGTGTACAATCAGTGCTCAACTTTTGCTTCCTGTGTTCATTAGCCTCTATCAGTTTGTATTGGGTATCACAGGAACAGCAGTCATGAAATAGGAGGTGAGTGTGGTGAACTCCTTACCTCTCTAATGTCTCTCTGATATTTACTGTTCATTTCTTCTGTTTTAATGAGCTCCTTCCTGGCAGTCTCTGCTTCTTGTTCTACCTCTCCCACCCGGGAAGACAGTGCAGCCAAACGCTCCTTCATTTGTGCCATTTCATAGTTTTGCTTTTCCAGTAGTTCCTGAAGTTCAACAACTTGACTGGCTTCATCATTTGAGTCTATGGAGCCATTGGACAGGCGCTGTTAACAGAGAAGTGACGTTATTTATTAACTATCTTTTAATGTGGACTCTATCTAAAGAATTTCTAAAACAAAGATTATTTTAAAAGTTACAAAAGCAACTAGGAAGAGAAGAACACAATAATTTTCATGGTAGATAAGACAGGTGTATTTACAAAAAAATTGCAAAAGGTTAGTGTTAATTCATGTCAAGGGATTCCAGAATGTAACATCACAGAGAAGTGAACGTCAGCAGAGCAGAATACTATACAAAAATAGCTTTAGTTTGACATTAGAGCTATTCAAGTACAAATTGCAACAATACGACTCCCAAAAATCACCAAATTACAGGTATACATCTTAGCTAAACTTACACAGCATTTCAACTTAATCAAAGTCTATTTCATTTGCAAAACAGGCCACGCTGCAGACAGAAGACAACACTAATAAATCACAAATTCACTGTGCCAGAAAGTGTTTGGAGTCTGGACAACACACTGGTTAAGTCTACATTAGAAACAAGTTTTGCTGAAGTAATTTGTGTGCTGCTGAAAGCCCTGCTATGAATACAGTTATAAGGAAAAAAAAAATCAAAAGTCCAGAACACCTTATTGCATTTGGAATACAATCCCAGGGATGTGATTTATACTGCAAATAAATGATTTCAAGAAAGAAGTGTATTCACTAGGAGGACTTGCTGGCATTGCCTCATTATAATAGATAGTCACACTAATCTTTTCCTGCATAGGCTAAGCCGTTGTTTCATACAAATTTAATTATCTCATGTCGAAAAAAATAGCCAAAAAGAACAAGCAAAACCAAAATTATTTGATTTTGACCTATATAATGAAAAAAGAAAACCAAAGTAGTCCAACGTGTCATTAACTTTCTTCATTAGGTGCAATTTTATCAGTTAAATTTATATTATGCAGTATGGGAACGAAGTATTTTACTGTAACTGTCATTTTAAATAGGTTATGGATCTCAAAGAGCATTATACAGGAACACTGGTCCTAAAAGGTACTTGTCCATCAGATGGTATGGTGTATAGCAATGTATATATGAAATATTCCTAGCAAGATCTGAGAGGGAACCAAGCTTGCTTTCATTAGCACTTCTGTATTATTACTGTCAGAATATATTTATAAAGAAACCTTCCACCAAATTGAAAAAACTTTACTTTGTTTAATGGCTTTAACCACATTCTTTCCCCAGTCAGCCATAAAATGAACCCAGACCAAGACCACCTACCCTTCTGCAGATTATTGAATAAAATTATTTTACTCTAAAAATTCATTACATCAAATAACTCAGTTCCAAAATTGCTTTCTTTAAACTAGTCAATTATATTATCTTGACATTTTATGTTAGCTGCTGAACCATCACTGATCTACTTTCAGGATACCACAGTAAAATGACTAGCAATTTAAAAACTTATTTACACTCAGTTTGTTGTTTGGAAAGTGTTCAGTTAGTCTACTTGAATCAAAATCCCATTAATATCCAGCAATCGCATATGTAAACAAAAGAGTACTCAAACAAGAAAAAACATTCTAACCATCATACTTTATTCCATTGTGTAAATTTCAGATAGTTTTTAATCTATGATTATTATAATCTGTTTTATAGTTTTAATCTCATACAGCAATTTTAGTGGTTGTCAGAGATGAACAAATTTTACCACGCATTGAATTTGCTCTACAGTTCTCTACATAGTGGTACAGGAATTGCTGCAAGGTTATAATCAGCCAAATACCAAATCTGAAAAGCAATAAATGGCATGTGATCACATACTTATGACATATAGACCATGGTCATTTTGAAATGGCAAGAAAAATAAAAATGTATTTAGAATTAATCCCTCAGCACTAGACAAATGCTATGATTGCCAATTTTTCATGCATATATTTTGATTTATGCACATAAACTTCCCTCATAATTCTTTGATAAACTCTTTATACAAGCTGCTTTAATTCTACTCATTGTTCACTTTTGCTTTACATTAGTCCTGTATTCATATATAGACCTGGTTGGCTTTTAAAATTTCCAATTTACAAAAAAAGTCAATATTTTGATTTTTCTTAGTATGATTGGGATAAAAAAGTTTTCTTTAAAAATACTATTAAAAATAAAAAACTCAGCTTAAATATTGGTATTTTTAGAATTTTGAAGCATACTTTAAAAGTTTACCTAGGGATTTTAACTGACAATTTGTCACTTATTATTTTATGATGTATCCATTATACAGGTACATCACATGGAGTAATCACTCCAAAAGACCACAGGCAGAAAGTTATTAAGCATTAATTCAAGAAGTAACTGACATAACATTCCTCAGGTTCTCAGGAGACTTTTTACCAACAGTTTTATGGTCATACTTTCCCCTCATTCCCAAACAAAAAAAAGCTTGAACAAGAATGTGAAAATATGCTATGCCAGTAGAAGTAAAAGTCATCCTTTAGATGAATCAGATTCAAATGCATTTTCTGAATTAGCGAGAGGAGCTGGAAGCTCCCATGCTCCAGAGGAATTCCCTGTGGAACAAGCTGGGGGACAGAACTGCAGTATCTTCTTCATTACTGATTTTGTGAAGAATGTCCATGTCCCTCATATTTTTTTTTTTTTTTAGTTTTAATTATTTTTTTTAATCTGGCTGAATTTTTTTTTTTAATCTTTTTTGTGCTGAAATATTTCCTGGTACTCGAAGAGTCTCCTGGCGATGATGCTGTGTGTTAATTGCAGTACATTTGTAAATGAAACAATGAGTTGAATGCTTATAATAATGAAATCTAATTTTTTGAATAGATATCTGTTAATTATTACCTGAAGCACAAAGGGAAATCTTCTCAAAAGACCCTGCACAAAAAAAGTTTCAAAGTAGACATTCTTAACTGTCATATCCCTACACTACCCAAAATCCCTAATATATGCAAGAAATAGTGTCAAACTAGTACAGGGGGAAGGGAAGGGAAGAAAGTACTGAAAGTAAGCTAAAACAATTGGGAAGTCTTTAAAGGAGGAGAGGAACATTAAAGAAAACTTTCTAACTGGTGGAAACATTCTAGCAGAGAAAACAAAAAATGTACATGGTCCCCAGATCTAGCTTACAAGTTAGTCATCCAGATAAAGTCTTCAACAAATTTCATGATGCTGTCTATCAAATGTGGTCATGAAAAAGCAAAATATGGACACATTACTTAATTTCAATAAATTCACATAAAAGTATCTACTAGCAATGGCTATTTTTCCTTGAAAAAAGAAATGTGGGAAATAGCTCATATGCTCCAATGCTTCCTTTTTTTTTTTAACCAACTAGTTTATCCAAGAAAAGATAGTCCATCTGTTTCTATCACGTTTACTTATTTAGACCACAATGCTGCAGAAACAGTGTCATCATTTATTCTTGACTTCATCTTTTTTGCTTTCTACAGACACAACAGGTACGCACAGCTGCAATGTGTGCACGCATGCTACACACACCATAAGGGTCTCTGCCCTCTCCCCCTGCCCCCTTCCATGGGCTTCTCAGCCAGATGAGAAATTTGGTTGGTATCAGCCTGAAAGACTGCATACAACCTCAGACATCTTGCCTTGGGCTAGTTCAGATCAAAGAAAGGTAAACGAGCAACTACATCTGTACCCAGCAATGTAGCACTTGCTATCCTCATCACTGGGAAGAATGAAGGAAAAAGCAACAGCAAGCAGAAGGCCTGCTGTGGGTTTTTGGAGGTTTTTTTTTTTTTTGGTATATCACCACATATTAGATAAATAACTGAGAAATCACAGTCCATACTAAGGGTTTCAGAGATACACTTACTTCATAAAGAAAACTTTTACACTCATTCAAATATAGCGAAATGAGCTAGGAGGAGAAACAGAAAGGAGATGAAATAATCATCAAGTAAATCTGATGACAGTGATGGTATTAACTACAACAGAGGTGGCATATCTCAGAGGAAATCAAAGTTCAAAAAAATATCCTGTAGGACCAAGTGCCATAAAGGTAGTACAGATTAAACAAGAAATGGCTGGGGAAAAAAAAAAAATCTTGAATTGCTTATGGTCTCTGGAAGTGGAAGAGGGAAATAAATGTTCATATTCCCTACTGCTGAACAGTATGAAAAGGAAACCAGCATCCTTGGTATCAGATTTTCTTTCTTTTGAGATCCAAAAAGCACAGCAGTAAGGCAATCTGCTGCTTGTATAGGACTGTCAGCAGGCAGAAGGACAGCAAATTGGAGCATTACACATAACAATAAATCTCCCCTAGATCATAGCTTCTCTCCCCTATTCTCTCTGCCATTAAATTATAAAAGGAAAACCAGTCGCAGGCTGGTTCACTAGCAAAAAATGAGAACAATGGTAAAAGGAACACCAGGAGAAAGTGTAAAACAAGACTAACCCAGAATGTTGTAGCCTCTGCTAATCCATTTCATATTAGCCTTTCAATTAAGCCTTAGCAATAATACTGAAGGCAAACTGAGTGGAGGTACACTTAAGTTAAAAAAAAAAAAAAGAAAAAAGTAAGGACACCGGACTACAGCAGTTAGGAAATAAATTGTAAAATTGTCCCAGGCTATTGATTGCAAAGTACTTCTCCATTTTATTTTGTAGAAAAAACCTTACAGTCAACTACATATGTGGCAAGAGATATTTTCTCTCCAGTTGTAAAACATCTGACATAGATATCTGTTTGGTCTAAATACTATCAACCAGTAATTAATTACATATTTTGTGCTAGAGTTTAACTTCAGAGAGTGGTGAGAGGGGAAAAAAGAATATCTCACAGGGTTACCTCTGAACAATCTGTAGTGGAGACAGGATTCATTTACTTGACAGAACTCCTCATCAGTGCCTCTCAATTTGTGGTAGTATGAGCACAGGTGATTCACGTGATGCCCATGTGCATAAGCATTTCCATGCCCGAGGACTAAATTAAGCTCTGTCTAATCACAAGGTACCTTTGAACAACTGAAAGTACTCTTAAAGTTCAGAAGTCCAGTCTTTTAGAATTCCTAGAACAAACTAGTATTTTACTGTAAGCACTGGCGTTTTTTGTGTGTTTGGGTTTTGGTTTTTTTTTTTAAACCCTAAAAGCATGTGCTTTATGTCTACTCTACTGAGACACTTTCCAAATTCTTTTTTAAATGAGTACTGGCAAGTTCATTGCACCATAAATCCCTACTCTCAAAACTTAAGTCCTCACCATGTTCTCAAGTCAGTATAATGCCATTGTGGTTTTTGAGAGTTCATGCTGAACAAATTTCTCTCAGGGTCTCCTCCTAATGTTCAAGGCAACTGTCTGTGTTAGTTAGGCTGGCTACCTTTGGCAAATAGTGTAACCCAGAAGACCTCTGAAACTATGTTACACTAGAGTTATGTCAGAATTGAGTTATCTTTAAAAACATGAAAACTTATTAAAAACACTCTTTTGATCATACATATTTTTCTTGACATGCAACATAAAAATCTAACATTAAAATGGTTTTTCAAAGGTCTGCATATAGTAAGTTTTATTTGCTAACCACGTGAAGGTTAATTTGCCTGTATAAATATTGTAAATATATGTAAGCAAAGAACACAAGTTTATGCAAGTTCTCTCTGAACCTTATAAACATGACAAATCAGGGCATTTTATTTTTTCTTTTTTTGCCACTGTGAAGTTGGACAGGAAAGCAAGGATCTAAAGCATACATAAAAAAATAAAGCAATGGATACAAGCTAATGATCAGCAAGGAATTGTTTTCAGAAAAATCACAATATTTAGAAAAGGCTATAAGAGAGAATTGTTTCTAAATAACAGAATGCCATTGCTGCAGAAGCTCTTGGAGATTGGAATATGCTGTTACCTGCCTCCAGATATGATATATCCTCGTATCTGCCGTTAGCCTGTGACCCCAACACTCATGGTGACTGGACTTCAAGATCTCCGTCTTTCACTCCCTGTTATTCTAGGATGGTATCTCAACCTAAAGAAACATTACCGTCTCACTTCATTTTGTGAGACTTCTCCCTTCGTCTTCTACTAAGGCAGGTGCCAGCTGTTGCTCTATAAAATATGGATGTATTTGGTCAGTTGCTCTGACTTTTGGTCAGTCAACTGTTGATACGGCAGCTGAGATATGAAAGCTTTCCTGTAATTTATATGCAATAGACAGAAATTTGATGGTATAAATCACTTTAGAAATATTTTGGAAATACATCATCATCAGTAGTAGTACCAATTTTAAAACCTAACTTCTGTTTAGACTCTCTTTGAACCAAGATAATTCCTATGAATTATCATTTATAGAAAATTCAACATGAGGAAGAGTAGGAAGGAAATGCCATATACAGTTTAAAAACAGGTGACTGTGGTTTTGGTTTTTTTTAGAACCTTAAAACAGTTAGACAGACAAATTGGAAAATTTTGACCCAAATCCCAGGGAAAAAAGATTATTTTTAGCTCTGTAGTGGTGGAGATGTTCTTTCCGACTTAGAAAAGCTGACCATGAAGGCCAGATCGTCAGGGGAGAGACAGAAATACTGTCTATTTCTCAGGTCAGATAAACTGGTCTGAATTCTGTAGTACAGAAATACTAAAAAGGAAGTAAAATAATCACCAAAGGAGGCTAAATTATACACACTTGACTTTATGAAAGTAAGAGTAAAATTTAATGCTGCAAAGAGTAATGTTTACTGATGTTATTTGAGATGTAAGAATAAATGAATAACAGGTCACCAGAAGATGCTTTTTACTATGGCATAGAGTTCTTCCACCCCGATTCCATTCAAATGTCTCACGCAAAAGGTTTAAGAGAAAGTAAATTATATTAACACAGATACATAGCTATGTGATAGCCCAATCACAAGCGACAACTAAACAAGCAAAAGCAATATGATCATCATCCATATAAGCAGCACGCAAAACAGAATGTGAAAAGCTATGCCCAAAATAACAGCATTACTCCTAAGCTGTCACAGTCATTTCTAAGTGGTTGGTTGCCCCTTCATGTTTGAAGGCTATGCTACTTCCCTAGGTTGTTCCACATCTTTTGGTCTATGTCAGGCAGTAATCTCATAAACATTTGAGGTCTCCTTTTCAGTTACTCTGAATTTTCTTCAACCTCTAATCAACTATCAAAGCCAATGTTCTCTCAACTGAACTATTTCTTCCTCACCTCAATACTGATGTAAAAATAGCTACCTTTTCCAGCACTTTTCTCTCCGAACATCTTCACTTTCTTGCTCTACCAAGCCATCAAAAGACTCCAGCTTTTATTACTACTTTGAAGATCTGGAATAACACTGCTTCCTGATCAGCTTTCTGCTCTTATTCTTCTTTCTGATGCCTGTAATCATCTGTCACACTTTACTCATTTTGCAAAATGGGGTAGGGAAAAAAAGGTTTACTTGGTGGGTTGGCATTTTTCTTCTTGTTGCTGGTCTCTTCCAGAATGCCTACCTATTTCTCTTTTACACTATTAGAGGAGTTTCTGAGATCTTACACAGGAGAGAGAAATCAGTTCCTGCTTCTTTATTACAAGGGCTAATTAGCTGCCCAAACCAAATGATGCATGCAAACCCCACCCCCCCCTTTCCCTTGACTAACTCCTTTTTCTTAATAGTCTCACCAGCCTACCATTAGAAATGACTGGCCTGGAAACTTCTTGCAGTAAATCACCCAGCAAAGATCAGTCAGCCAACGCTATCAGCTACCATGGTGCTTGAAGTGTAAAATCCCCCTGCAAAGGTAATAAAACTTTTAAAGCAGTGTTTTAACAGGCTTGATATGTAGAAGTATATATGGGTTTCTATGAGGTGAAAAGGAAAAGAAGTTTTTATGACTGAAAGACAAATTATGTCAAACAGACAAGTAGCCGAAACAGATAAAAAGCTGGTTTCTTGAAAAAGTAAAGATCTGCATGAGAAGTCTATTGATTTATGATGTAAATAATGCATAAGTAATGCAGCTTTTCAGTATAATAAAATCCCTATGCTATAGTGTTGAGCACTAAGTATTCATAGTCATGGAGACATACTGAACTCTTAAGCAGAACAGCACTCACAAAATAGCTGCCTAGACTCTTTCAGAGACAGTATTGCATGCTCTCCCAGACTTGCTCCTTAGATCCATGAAGACTTCTAATCCCAGCTGCAGCTTTTATCCATTTCTCCTTTCACTCTGAAAGCTCCTTAACTCCCCAGGTGTATCAAGCCAACAATCTTCATTAAGTTCCCCTCAGCACACGGTTCTTTAATTAGTTTTATCAGTATTAATCCAGAAAGGGATGATTAGAAAGCCAGAAAGATATCTGCATTGCTTGGAAACAAACCCATCATCTGGTTATCAAACATATTTTGTGTCTGAAGTGTATTATTTCTCTAAGTCAGAGTGTGAATGCTTTGGGGAAAGGATCACGTCTCCCACTGTTTTTTATACATCAGGCATTTTGACTGCACTCAATAAACAGCAAACCAAAAAGTCCATACAGGAAACTTTCTCTAAGTTACAAACACCCCTTTGGTAGTTGGTGTTCAAACCTTACTAAGTCCTCTTTTAAACTGGTGCTTCTAATGAGGGCTACATGTTTCCTGCCATGACTCCATTCCCTGCCATTCCACTATGCTGCCAGTTAAAAGGAAAGATTTTTTTATCTATTCATTCCAAACAAAGGAGCACATGTGATATAAATTAATAAGTAAAAACTGAAATGGAAAGTTTTCTTCTGACCATAAAAAGGGATCAGAAAATCCAAAAATAGGCAAGTCCAAAAATGGAACAAATTCTGATGAATCACTGCTCTGAAAGAGACCTGTTACTTTTATTATATTATTTCATTTTAATTTTATTTGATCTGCACTCTGAACATTTTAGCCCACTGTGTTTGCTTTGGTAAAACACCTTTTACTCCTACAGGATACAATGTCTATAATTGCTATCAAAGTTTTAACAGATTTTAGTATTTATAAACTACCGGCATTTGATTTAATTATTGGAATATGTTAGTGTTGTGAGTAAGAAGAAAAAATGTGATTCTTAAATAAGCTGAATGTGAACTGCCTGAGGTATATTATAAGGCAAAATACCCCCAGCTGTTTAATACACGTAAAAAGTAATTATATATATCTCTGAGTTCCTCATAAAATGTACCATTATTTATCTAGGAGAAAAAGGTCTTTGTTGCACCAGGACTATCAGACTGTTTTACCTGTCCTGGAATATGTGTCTGATTCCACGTGTCTAAAATATTCTAGTTTATTATTCTGTGGGGAAAGGAACAACTATGCTGCTAAAACTGGCCTTACTACAGGTAGGACTAATGTGGTATACTTGTTATAAAAAGTCGGGAAAACCACAGAACTAGTTAATGAGTTCTCATGTTGCAGTTACATATCTTGGAATAAGGAAGAGTTCCCTTATTATCAAGTTGTAGGTATCATAGTGAAATATGAAATATTAAAAAAAAATAAAGGCACCAAATAGGGCCAAATAGGCTTTGTATTTTACTAGTGTTTACAAGTTGCAGTTACAAATGCCAGCAATAACATTTAAAAATAGAAACAGTGCACTTCCAAGGAGAAACACCCTGATTTACACTGCACTTAAATGTTTAGCTTTCCTGCTTTCAGTGTAACAGAAACCCGTGTTGAAGTGCTTTGTCAAGCAGGAACCCTCCTGTGCATACAGGGCATCTTTGAGGATAAAAGTAGTCATTCCCCAGGCCAATTAATCTCTGATAAAACTCCATTAACTTCAGAAGAATTATAGCAATTATTTGTTATATGTTTGAATTAAAAGATGTGGCATGGAATTACTGTGGAATACTGTCCAATATGGGCCAGAAATAGGCAATGAATTTTTAACCATCAAGGAAAGAGATCATTATAAGTGAAGGAGATACTTTAATGGTGGACATTTAAGGTATACAAACATCAGAAGATTAAATGTTTTCCAAAGCAACTTCAATCTTTCCCATTTTGCATATGAGCATTTCTAAAAACATTCCGTTTTATTGAATAATTCAATTTCCATGGCTGTAATGGAAGCTGAAATAAGTATCAGCATGAAATAATGACTTCATTTGAAAACAAAATACTTATTCTCAGTATCTTATTTTTGGGGGTCCAGCAGGCACCACTTTAAACGGACACAGTTTATAGCAAGAAATGAGAGCATACTGTGCCTCCTATTAGCATCTGACACTCATTCCTATTTCTTGCTCCAGTTACACATGGTAGATAGTGCTTCAGATTTAGCCATAGGTTCAGGCATGCCAATCTGTCTTTAAATGTGCTAACTACTATTTTAGCAAGGAAGATCTTACATTCGGGTTATCTTGACAAATTATCCTTCAAACACTGTGGAAAAATATTTCCTTCCTCCAGTCTGACCATGACCATTGATTGGATATAGGTGAAAATTATTGCTAGTTCAAAACGACAAATAGAAGCAGAGACATAGGATTCCTCAAGTAACTCAGTACTTCATACACTTACAAGGACTTTTATAGTGCTTTTTGATAAAAACAGAATGAATCAAACTGACTTAAAATTACAAGGGAAACAGCAGGATATGTTATGAGTTACATGGGCAAATAATCTGATGTTGGTCTCTGGTATGTACAATTTTTTTTTCCCCCCAAACCAAAATACTAGGCTTTATATAATCATTTGTCTGAAAAACTAACGGGTGATGAAGTGAAGTTCCATAAAAATACATGTGGGTTTTATACTGGTAATGTAGAATCTCTCGATATGTATATTTTGTTCATAATATGCATAATAAGACTATTCAAAGTGACTTCAGATAGGACTGGAAAAAATGTTACCTATATAGTTCAACACATAACAAAAGAGAACTCTGAAAAAAATCCTTCCATAGGAATAATCCCAAATATTTGTTTTGATGGATTTTCTCTAAAACATCTCACGGTTTGGAACTGCAAAGAAGTGTTAGAATAGCTGGATCATTTGTATGCCATAATCTTTTTTTTTTCTTTTGCCTTTGAAACTTTTCTTACAGATTTAAATAATTAATATGTTTTCAGTATATCACATAAAAAAATTACACTGATACATGGCAAAATGGCCATATCTAGGGCTTTGCATATTCTTGGATTATTCTACATACTCATTAATTTTTTCTCATATTTAGTACTTCTCTTTGTTTCATTAGTTTTATCATTGGAATACTTTTTGTCTGCTTTCTCTATTTTAAAATTCCCCTTAGCCTTCATATATGATAATTGGCCATGTAGTAGTCAATGAAAAGGACATATGCCTTGCTTTATCATCTCATAAAACTGCTTTTGTAATCAGTCAGAGTTCTAAAGCAATTACTGAATATATTACCACTTTTATTGGGAATTAATGTATTACTTTTGGAAGCCTTGGTACTTCAATCAGAGGACAGTGCTTGTGAATATAGAATTTAAAATGGTGCTCTGGCTGCCCAGTAGTACTGAATCATAAAGCTAGCCACCTACCCCACCATCCTCTCAGCACTGAACCCTGTCTCAAATGTAGGTTATTTCTCCTCAAAATCTTTCAGAGTTTCCAGTTCTCAAGACTCCTTGACTGATTCCCTTTATATCTGAAGCTACATTTTATGTTTTTAAAGATAATAATTCTGTGTCCATTAGTCTTTTCTTCTCTAGGCTTTCAGCCTACGTTTTGAAAATTTTTCTCACAGGTTATTTTCTCTAGATTTCTGATTGGTTTTATTGCTCTCTTCTGAATTCTTATCAAGACAGTTCACATGTTTCTTCAAGTGTGGGACCCAAAGCTGGGTGCAAGATGTCAGTTGAAGCCTTACCAGTGCTAAGGAAGGTCAAGGAATATGTCATGTGCCCTGCAGGTTCTAGTTCTGTTTAGCTATCCCATCATGGCATTTGCCTTTATACTGTTGATCCATGATATTTTTATCATCCCCATTAATCCCCAGATCCATTTCTGCAAAATCATTACAAGCCTGTTGCCCATATTATGTAGGTGCTATGTTTGTTCACTCCAGCCTTCCCATACCTTGTATGAATTCTTAAAAAATAACTGTGAGGTTTTATCAGAGAACTCTTTCCATACCAGGAGATGGAGTTTATTCCTACTGGGGTTAGGATCCTACCTCTGTCACTGGCAATCACATCAAACTAAGTTATCTTCAGTGTAGGTCCTACCTTCTGAGTAATTCTGCTTGTTGGTCATAAGACCTTCCTCCTTTGTGATTTCTGTATTTGCTAGCTTTTAAATTTCCCTTGCCTAAGTGATATAGCTTAGAAGCTTTATTGTCATAGAGCAGAAATTTTAATGTACCTAGTTGAGGTCCCCACTACATATCATGTGCGACCTTACCTGTTCAACGACCTGGCATCTACCCGCCAATGAAAGGAACTCTCAGTGCAATCTGCAGTCTGTTCCAGGCACAAAAAGCTAGACCTGAGAAGCTCCATGTTGTTTTTTTGTTTTGTTTTATTTTAAATCAGGATAATTCCATGTTGAAATCCCTAATACTTTCCTACAGCAGATGTCTTGCAAAGTTTGGAATTTTGTGAAATCATAATTAAAAGCCATTCATTCTTTCTCTTCTTAGAATTTTTCCTTTGTTTTTTTTTTTCTTTGTGAAGTAATAAATATTCATAGTTAATACTTCTCATTACTTCTATTTTAACATTATTTTCTTTTGAGATATTTCATTTATACTTGATAATGAGTCTCCATTTATGATTACACCCTGTCACAATTAATAAGATTTCTATTTCTTAAAGATCAACTAGCTCAATTTCCCTTACTGCTCATTAAAAAAAAAATTAATTACTATGTACTGAGCCATTGCTTTATAAAAATCAATTTATGGTATAGTAGAACAATTTCCTTTTGAACCAAATTTTTTATCTCATAAAAATATATATACATAAACTATTTTCTACAAAAGGTATAAACTCTTATTTTAGCATTCTTTGATCTTCAGGTTCTGGAGGGGTTTTTTAACTCTTAATTTTCACTATTGGTTATTTCATAATCTTGCTGTCAGTGTAGATAAACAAACTAATGCAACTTCGGTCATATTGTTTAAATTATTGGCATGACATTAACTTTTCAGTTCTGTGGCAATGTCTCATTTTTCCAAGATTTTTTGAAAAACAAAATGAATGGCCCAGAAAAGTTCTTGGACTGTTCTTTCAATCCTCTTGAGAGGAAGTAGCTTAAAAGTATTTAGTAATTTCTTTCAGCACCTATTCTAAGCATTGCAGTAATGCAAAATATTTCTGTGTTGTTGTACAATGCAGTCAAATTATCTTTTTTCCCCCAAGAGTTTAGTAGTCATTCCGTACTGATACTACAAATGAGCTGAAATCTATGTCAACATCTTTTTCCTAAATACATAAGAAGTTATTCCAGCTGCAGAATGGATGTTTTGACACACCTAAATCTCAGAAAACATCCTAGTCTTCATGTTTTCCATGTTAGCCATGCCGGCTAACTCTTACTGTAGGTAAGTTTTACCTGAGGGATCCTCTAACTGACTACACTGATTTGGGACTACCTATTCTGGGAACCTAGGCAAGCTCTACTTAGATGTCTGCATAGACTTTACCACGTGTGTATCTCCTGGGAAGTCCAAGAAGATAGGCACGATTAATATGGTGGCTTCCTGAAGGTACTGCTTAAATTTTACCTATATAATTGTTGTGACTATCAGCCACAAAGTGGAAACCTAAAATGTAAGATCTGCTCAGACTGACTGAAACTGAAAGCTGATCCCCTATATTATAAGAGGGTGCAATCCATTACCTCATAGCTTATTGTTCTCCATGCCTACTGCTGAAGTTGAAGGAATATTTTCTAAATGAATGCTTAGAGTCTGTGCTTAAGCTGAACCTTTTTACAAAGTGGGGACTTCTCTTCACAAACTACGGAGGAACTGATGGTTACACCAAGGTAATAGTGGAAAGGTAGAGAACAGCTAGTGCAGAGGATGTGAATTAGAGTGCACTGGTTGATCAGGTGTCAATACAGCCTCCTATTAACTTCCTATCTAGTATGCTTTCATTACCATAAGGAGCAAAAATTAGTAAGCACAAGCCTTTAATTCAGCTTAACAAGACCAACTTAAATTCTTTTGATTGTGAAGCATAGACTTTTTCTGGAAATAATATTCTAGCAACATTTAATATAAAATTATAATACTGTGTTATTTTGGCTTTCATTCCTCTTTCATTAATGTTTAAAGCTGGGGTTGTTTAGCCTGGAGAAGAGGAGGCTGAGGGGAGACCTTACCGCTCTCTACAACTACCTGAAAGGGGGTTGCAGAGAGGTGGGTGTTGGTCTCTTCTCCCAAGTGACTAGTGACAGGACTAGAGGAAATGGCCTCAAGTTGCGCCAGGGGAGGTTCAGGCTGGATATTAGGAAAAAGTTCTTTACTGAGAGAGTAGTGAAACATTGGAATAGGCTGCCCAGGGAGGTGGTAGAGTCACCCTCCCTGGAGATATTCAAGGAGCGTGTGGATGTGGCATTGTGGCATGTAGCTTGATGGACATGGTGCTGTGTGGTGTTGGGTGGGTTGTGGCTTGTTGTTGTTGTGTGGTGGGTTTGTTTTTTTTTGTTTTTTTTTTTTCCCCCAGGTTGGACTTGATGATCTTACAGGTCTTTTCCAACCGTAGTGATTCTGTGATTCTGTGATTCTGTGAAATATGCAGATTTCTTAAAGGACAGATATTCTTATTTCCACTTAGTTCTGCTTATAAGTAATGAGCCCAATGGCCCAAAGCAAAGAAAGAGGAAAATTAGAGATTTTTTAGCTAAGCAGTGTGGTTCTATTTAAAAGCACAAGAGAGTGGGATGTTCACTGTTTTAACAAAATTTCACAGATGTGTCAAAGAGTAAGATTTTGCAAGGAAGAGGAAAGTAGCTGTATGTTTCTCAACCACATAGATTACTCAAAGAAAAATACACATATAAAATAAACCACAAAACATGCAAAATTAATGCTTGCAGTGCAAGTGCTCCTTGTAAATTGGATTCCCTATGAAATAAATAGGTAATGATGAGTGTTATTTTTTGTAAGTATGATTTATGCCACTGTCCATGTCATGCCATTAGACAAAAACACACAATTAGAGATTCAGGCAGCAGCTCCACTCATTTCAGCTCTCTGCCAAATGTTATGTTATGCTTGCACTTTAATTTAATAACTGTAAAGCAAGAGAGGAAGATATGCAACTTGGTTTTTATTAATCTGGAAAACTCAGGCTTAGAAGAAAACCTTGTTTCTAAATCAGATATTCTCTACCTTTTTTTCTCTTTCAGCCTTAAGTGGCAAATACTTAGCCCAAATTCTATATACCTACTTCATATTGAAAGACTGCTAAGTAAAATGCTTTTCACTTTTCTCTATATGAACATGGACATGAATTTGAAGAGTATCTATAGGTAGCACAGAGGAAAATTACTTTTCCTAGTTTTTAGGTCTCTGTCCTCCCCTTATGGACTATTTTGGCAGCCCTTTTTTCATATATACCCTTTCGCACTTATGTGCCACTACACCTTGCTCTTCTGCATGTAATGTACAGAGTATTGCTCAGCAACATACAGCATCCTTAATTGTAGCATTACACAAAGAATTCCAAGAAAAGTTTGTTATAAGCTGTGGGTCTAACTCAATACCCTATCCAAGAGCAAGGACCTGCTCCTTTGCATTTCCTTTCCATTTAAACAAGCTCATTTTTTGATACTAGTTTCAGTAGACAGACAATATTCTAAAGGGAAGTCCCATAAAATATTCACATTACAAAAATCTTACACCTAATTATTTCTCGTATGGACCGTGTGATCTAATGAAAACTAACATTTTATACCTTTTCATGAACCTTTTGCCCTGGCTCCATTCCTTCAATATGCTCTGATTCGGCAGGCCCTTCACCAGCTGCCATTTTCCTTTGAATGTGTGCATTTTGTTCACGCAATGCTAAAATCTGCAAAAGAAAGAAAATAAGTGGTCAATATAAATAAGAAACCCCCAAACTATTGAGCAGACAATTTGTTAAATCTATTTAACATTTCGATCCTCTATTGGCCATTTGTAGCATTTGCAAAATTATGTCTGTACACACAGAGAGGTTTAAAAAACGAACAAACATTTTAATAGGGAATAAGGCCATTAAGGATACAAAGGAACCTATAAATGACAGGATACTCAACATCGTCTTGTTTTATCTTCTATCCTTACTTTGTGCTAGGGTGCTTTTTTTCTCTTAGCTTGAAAGATGAAAGAGCTGTGAGGCATTGATTTTGTAATACTGCAACACCAAGACTCATTCTTTCATATAGAACACAATGGATGCCAAACTGGCATTATAGGAAAACAGTGCCAAAAGGCTATGAATCAAAACCAAGTGGTGTAAAACGAAGTGCTAGCTTTCTGTCAACTTCCCATCTGTTAGTAACTGCAACATACGTTTTAAGTGTTTTTTGTTAAGAAAAACATGTACATAAAAGTCCTCTACTGCGGTATTCATTGACTATTTTAGTGCATATACAAGTAGGTTTTATTGTATTAAAAATATTGTTTTGTTTATTGGTAGTGCTATTAAAAATCCCATGCAGCTACTGGAAAATAAGCTGCTTTCTCTCTGACTTTGTAGCTTACTCTCAGACAATACACAGGATGGAAAGATTCAGGTCCTAAAAAATTTTTACATGGTATGCTATGGTAAATTGGAAGATCTGGCTAATATAAAACTTATTTATATTACTGTTGTCTGTACTGTTCTGCTTTCATGAACACATAGAATAAATGATTTACTTAATGGATAATATTGTGTATTAAACACAGTAGAACACTGGTAGGATGTATAGATACTGTTTTTGGAAAGGTTGTGTAAATTTAAAGGCTTCTATCACTGTATTGTGTCTGCATAAATCCTGAGTCAGAAACACCCTAAAACACTGTCCTGTCCTAGAATACAAAAGCATGGGGTAGGAGGGAAGATTTAAGGCAGTACTACCTTTTTTTTTTTTTTTTTTTTGTAATGGTTGGACTTGATGATCTTACAGGTCTTTTCCAACCTTAGTGATTCTGTGATTCTGTGATACCTTGTAAGTGTGTATAGCAGCCAAGATTTTGTGGGACATTTAATTTAATTTAATATAATTTAAATTTACATTAAAAATATATTTACTTTTATCTGAATAACTTAGTCTGAAAAAAAGTTTTTTTCAAATGTGTCTTTTAACTTATGTTTAAGTTCTGATTGTAAAGACCATTTGAATCCTTTCTGACCAGCATTTGAGATCTCAGGGACACACCACTTCAAACAACTCTTCCTTACTATAAATGTTGAAAACTGTTATGATATGAGTTAGGCTTATTCATTGCTCACTAAATTCCAAGCTGCAACCCTTGTAGAACTTGTGTGACTCCCACTGATTTCAGTGCCAAGACTGAGACTTGAGGGCAACATTTCACCCAAAACAATTATAGGAAAATATAAAAGAGTGGGAATTAAACCTGTCTGAAACAATCTGTGACTTTTGGGGTTGTACAAATACACTGAGCTTTAAAAACTTTTGCTTAAATAACAGAATTATGTCTGTCTTAAATAACAGAAAAAGGCCTTTATAATCTCATTAGCATAGATTCCCTTTGTACACAGTAATCAGCAACTTAATTTTTTTTTTTCTGAATAGCTTCACTCATTTCTATTACTTTATGGTTCAAATGGTTATTAAATCTAAACTAAAGAAATTATGGTTCCCACCAAGAAAATTAGCCATCAATTAGTGCTAGAAGTGACTTTCAGGTAGATGAAGGGAGATAATTCAATGTATATATTGTAAAATTATGATTTATGGAGAATAATTATACCTCATGTGAAACAAACATGTAATCACAGGATATGTTAACTGGCAGCCAATGATAGATCTGGTTTTTCATATGATAATCTTTCATTGATCCATTAAAATGCAGACTTCACTATGCCTTCCTTTTGAATTATCACCTGTGGCTAATACAAATCCTTAATTGTCCTTTAGCTCTAGAAGAATATTGCATAAACACCACTGTAAAATTTTATCACTTCATCACATATTCCGTAATAGTTTATTTTTTCTTAACCTCTGCTGGTCCTTAGATATCCTAGGATCATAACTGTCTAACTAACTAAATAAATAGTAAAACAAAATTAAATTATCCCTTCAAAGTGAAAGGCAAATAAAAGAATACAATATTGTGTATCATTATTTTGGGGAATTCACTTGATTTTTGAATGTTTGGGAACAATTTCTTTGTCAAAAATCCATCATCATTAAAGCTTATTGTTTCAATGGTTTTGTTACTGTAATGAGTGCAGAGTAACTATATACAGCAACAACATGGAGTTTGAAGTCTGCCACGTCTTAAAAGTTTCAGCTCTAGGCTAGTCATCAGATAACAGATCTAAGTTGTGAAGAACCACACAGCTAACTTGCTTTCATATTTGTTCTCTCTTCTTGATTTTAAGAATAAATTAAGGCAGAATTAATGCTCCTAAGGAAGCATGGAAACTCTCCTGTGTCTTACAAATAAACATGAATTTTTACTTTTTGGTTTGTTGAAGCAAAAGGTTTTTAATTGCTATCACACTCATGCTTGTAACTTGAACTTTCAGTAATGGGCAAAGTATTTGCAAACATGCTAATTTAATCACTGAACAATTTCTGTAACTTTCTACACAGGTAGCCAAAACACACCTGAATGGATGATGATGATGAAATAGGTGAAGGCGAAGACACAAACAACTCTAAATTTTTTCCTAGGAAGCCTCTGAATCTTCTTAAAATTCTAATGATCATTACAACAGCAGACAGTGATAATAGCACAGATCTGGGTAAGAAACTGATTGTTCAATATAGATAAAACTCTGTAATATTACTTTTGAACATAACCTTACACCACTTCTGGATTTTTGTCTCAACTCTAAAATCTCTTCAACTTTCCTAAAGCCCAGATTTCTGAATTACAGTTTTGGTTAACGTCCCTACCATATTAGCAATATAAATTCCCTCCAAAATCTTAGTTGGATTTGTGTACGTTATTTACAGACATCATAGAATCATGTGTTTTTTATGAAGTTAGGATTCAAGAATTCAGATTCAAAATTACAACTGGTCTTCGTTTTCATTACTGACCATTTATGAAATGACCAGTACATGACCACTACATCTCCTGCCTGTACACTTGAAAATAGTAGTCTGAACCCAGGTGTTAAGGGGGTATTAATTTCAAATATTAAATTACACCATAGAACAGGGTATCAATACATAAGCCAGAACTGATCTGAAGAAGTACCTGATGTTACAGAACTATACCCATCATCCATGCTGGTGAAAAAGGACAATGTAATAAGAAAATAGTTTCATAATGAATAAAGATTACACAAGACTGTAAATCAGTAAGCAACAGCATAAATTCCACCTATTTAGCAAGAGAAACAGTCTGATTACTATATCTGTAGTAGGACATTAAGACATGCAAATGAAAGAAATAACAGATTCATATTGTAGTTGCAAAAACTACCAAACTGTGAAGGGTAAGCAAAAAAGAGAGGAAAAATCAGCGCACAAAAAATGACCTAGGCTCACTGGAAAAAATAAAAATAAACCAGAACACACAAACTATTCATGAAGATGCAATGGATTTATTCACGGTGCCAAGTCTCTCACAAGACATAAAATGAAGCAGGAAAAAGCATTTCCAACCAGATGTTTACTTAGGGCATTTTACAAAATAATAACTAATTTAAAATTATTTAAGAGGTGTGAAGTCAGAATCCATTTGTAAACATACAAAATCCTAAATGACTGGGTATCTCTGCTGCTAAAACTTAATCACTTCTCTACTTCCACTTGTTTGAGTGGCCATTTGCTACCTAATTATAGTTTCAGGCTTCAGATAATTAACTTTACTATGAATACATAATATACTTACCTATAACAGCAATGAAAAGGAACTACTAATTTATTACACTTGTTTTATTAACAGTTGCCTACTATAGATCCATTTTTTTATTACACATTTGTTGGTCTGTTTGGTGTAATGTTTTATATTTATAGAACTTAGGTCCTGTTTCTTTACTCCTGATAAACATATCTCGAGCATCTGTGGAAAAGCTTTTATTAGATTTCCTAGGAGCAGTAACTGGCTCACTGCGAGACTTTCCCTCAAAGCACCAGCATTCTTCAGCTCCTTACACTTTTGTTCAGAGAGATATGTGACATTTTGGCTGCTTTTTGTCCTTTTTGGGGCTTTTTTCTGTGCGTGGACCGAACAAAAGATGACTGCTGTTTTGTAACCTGACGTGTAAGTACAAGCCTGAATTAATTTATTTTCTTGATCAAATTACTTTAAATGCAGTAAGAAAGCAGCACATACATAACCTAGAAAACACCAAGCAACTTGTCAGATATGGTTTAGATACAAGATATAAATATGTAAGAAAATATTTCTCTGTTCAAATATTAAGCTGAAATCCCTCCAGGTTAGTGGAAAGGAACTAAATTAATTCCTTTTTCTGTTACGAATCACGGTGATATTTGGTCCATAAGTAGGGCTGACAACTCCAGGAAGGAAGAATGATAACTTTAGACAGGAATAATGATTTTGTAGTTGGAAGCTCAGGGGGGCTCATGGTTCGGAAGTCTGAGATGATCGCTGGTGGTGTTACCTGGTAAGATTTGGGATGAATCAGAGAATATTGACTAGTTAGGGACCAGACAAAATAACGTCCTCACTACTAGGCTTTCCCTGTAAGAGTTCTGACATCCTCAGGGAGAAGCTGAGGATGTATTATTGATGATACACTATCAATGTGTATCATATACTGTAAATTACAAGGATATTATTCTGGGTACTTTTCCCAAACATAACAATTTCCTTTGCTTGAAATCTTGGCTCCTGAGGCCTTGCTTGTTACCAGTGCTGCTGTTCTATAAAAAGTGAGGTCTCCGTATCTGACCCCAGCACAGAGCATAGTCTACTTAGGGAAAAAATGCTAAGTTTCAGCCTTTGGCATCCTGTATCACCTGGTGACTTAAGGCAGAACTACAATAACTGAGCTGAAAATCTTGAACTTATCTGGCTGGCACAGAGCAGGGTAACTGAAAAGTCAAAACACTGAACACATAGATTAAAGTGGTTATCTGATTCCTTCTGTAAATGTTTGAGAGAGAAACATGAACAACATGCCTATCTTGTTCCTGACTTACGGGGAAACAGACAATCATCTTAAACTAGAGGCTCCCATTATGATGGCTAAATTTAAGCAAAATAAATACCATCAAAGGACTGAAGAAATTCCACAAATAACTCAAGTTATGAAGTAAAAAGCATGCCTGTAATATGGTCTTATACACTAACCTGGTCCTGCCCACTTCTCAGACATGGTGGGGAAAGCTGTTCCAGTTACCTTATGGATGCACACTTCCATTCTCATGGTGTGTATAGAGTACAGAGTACTGTACACAGCACAGTACAGAGAAAAAACTAAATTTAGTTACATGTTTTCAAAAGCATATGGCCTCTGTGTAGGCTAAATAAAATCCTATTCCAATTTTTAAAATAGTTGCATAATCAATTTTTCTATTGACTTTTTCTTTAATGTTTTCGCTATTTAAACTGTATGTTAAACCATCCGACAGTAAAGGATTTAAATACAATTACTGTAATCATCTTGATTTAATTTTGCTTTCCATTGAATAAATGATTACAGTATGTAGAAAGATATTTAATTTAATTAATAAATAAATAAGGTCAAATATTTACAGAGGTTTCTTTTTGTAGGATTCTTTCTAATATTTAAAAGTTGGAATTTTTTTTTACTTATTATTTCAAATATTCTACTTCAAATTTATTTAATTTATCATTAATTTAAATAGTTTTAGAACAAGTGAAATATAATGTTTTGTTGTTAACAGAGGCTCTAAACACATGTATATAATGTTAGACAGTCCCCTAAAAACAGTAAGAACCTGGATCACTTCAAAAATGTACGGCATTAAAGGAAGATAAATATTTTAAGATTTTGAAAAGATACTTTGTATAAACCTGCCTTAAACCACTGAACCTGCTTCTTTGATCTTCCAACCTTGAAAGAAATCTGTCCTACGCAATTAAACTCACTGATAGCCATGTTTTACTTTGCTACAGCTGAGAGATCTAGAAGGCTTTTTGTTTAATCTCTTCTTATCAAGAAGGTGTTTCTTTTTACATGGATAGTATGCTAAACCAAACTTCTTGTGACTATATTGTGTCAGTTTTCCATCCAGCTTTTATTTATGTAAGTTTTTCAGAGAACAGTGAATTGCCTACTTGGATGCCCTCCTGCATTATTCTACCATAACAGTCTATATTTAAACAGTGTTAAATATCAGATTTCAGTCTACTGAAAACATAATTCAGACTCCTGGTCCACCTTTTGACTTTGCTTTAATTTTGACAGGGGTAGCTTGTGTTAAGCTTTAATCAATGTCTATCATTTTATATGGTAAATATTAAGTGTAGCACAGGGAATAAAGGATGCTTAGAGACTGAGGTGATTTCCTTCTGCTTCAATGGAAATTTCAATCCTGATTCATAAACATAAATATAGCCTTTTCCAGTTATATTTCTAATTTGTGTTAATCTCAACACAGCCTTTCAGAAGCCACTGGTTAGAGAGTTCAGAGATATTTAAATAGGGTGATTGAAATGGTTTCAACTGTGCAATAAATTGGTCATTATTAATATTTTATTTTAGTTATATAGGGCCAGAAATGCGCATACAATTTCTTGACATTTTATATGTAACTTTTAAAAGGTATTATAATGGTACTCAGCATTTTGTATTATCAGGATCTTGTATAAACAATACACTATATTTCTTTCACTCTTTGGTGGAGGAAAAACACAGCATGGGATCCACACTTGCAAAACCTATTCAGAAAAAAACAAACTGATCCTTTTCTGAATCTGAGTAAAAAACAGGTATTATAAAAGGAGATTTTTTCATGAGGGGAAGGGCATTTTAACAAAACTAAGACAATTACGTGAGACTCTATGTTCTCCTGGGGGCAGATTTAGGAAGGATGCATCTCACTCAATGGGGGTCACCACTGTAAGTTGTAAGAGCAGGATGGATATGTCAAAATATTAATTTTAATTGTATTTCTCCATGAGTAAAAAGGAATCTGTTAATAATCCTGTTCAAAAGAGACTTTCAATATTTCATTAGAATCCCACTGGATAGTTTCAGCTTTTACTGCAATTTTAATGACTCTGTCAGTTGAGGTGTGCAGTACTTCAAGACATTCATGCCCGCATCCTCTCAGTCTGAGTTTATCAGCAGAATACCAGAAGCAGTGTGAGTAAGTGCCCAGGAGCTGCTTTTCACAAGTTTCCACTTTAACACAGTTGCATATAGGATGCAGAACTAGGAACTGTGGTGCCCGCGGTGCAGAAATGCATTCTCTGTTATAGGGACAGGGGATGTTATACAAGTACAGAGAAAAATCTAATGGTGATTTGAAATTTCTTAGCAGATTCCTCCAGTCTACAAAGTTAATGCAATTTACAAACCAAAGGCAAAACAAGTTGTCACAGCGGTGTCTGAAAGTCTTTCCATCCCCCACTCTCCAGCTTGCATTCCTTCTTGTCCCACTGCTTTGTAATCACTCGCAGCCTCGGGATTGCCAAATTACAGCAATTCCAGCATAGCATAGTACACACTTACCTGCATTTGTTTTCACACATGTTCGCATCACTGAATAAATCACTGATAAGTTTGCACGACAGACCAGTCAGGAAAGCCCAAACAAGAACTCTGTATACGTGTTATAATGTGATGGTTTAGAAGTAGTCAAACTAGTATGAAAAGATTTGAATGGAAATCTGTTTTTACAGTATAGTGGCAAGTTTTTTGAACGAGCAATTAAATTTTGCCTAAAAGTAGATACATTATTAAGATTTTCTAGGCTTTTAACATATTCCAGTTGAACAGTCCTGTTTTCAAACTTGCCTAAAATATACATCGTGAAGAACGGGGGGAAACCCCTACATTCCTACGTATAAGTATTGCACATGTCCCTGTGTATTTGTTTATGTTGTATTACATGCTCTGGAATGAGGTAAGAAACCAGGCAGGGAAGGCAGAATAATGACATGGTACCTTTTGGCACAAAAAAATCATAGTTCGGATAAAAGAAACCACTTCTAAGTTACATCACACTGTCACTGTTTGCAGGATCCCAGAGGAAGCCTTGCATGTGTCAGGCTACAGGGTCTTCCAGTAAATAGCACAGAAGTGGATGTAACAACAGGCCTTGCAGGACAGCAGTTGGATCACAGGCTCTCGTGGTGAGAAGCAGAGGTACTAAACGAACGCTAGCTGAAGAGGCACATTTGGAGCACTATGAAGGATCTCAGAATTAGCAGCTTGATTGCACTGCAACAAGACTTATTTGAATTTCAATACATAAAGCAGTGCACTGGCTTAGGTGGTTTTGGCAAATATCATCCTGACACCTGCCGTTTAAACTCTCGCAAGACTTCCTTTTCCAAATAAAAATTTATATATTAATCAACATGACTGAACCGACTCTAGTTAGATATCCACTAATGGTGACTTTCTTAGCCTGTCATAAAGATCAACAACATTTTAATTATTTTCAGCAATCAATGGGATTGAGTCACAAATTTTGATTGGCTTCATTTTCTGCACTGATCAAAGAAAGAGCCCAAGTAGGAAGCTTGCCTTATGTTCGAGTAACAGTGATGAAACGTGTACTAGTGTTCACGTCCAGTAATAAGACCACCAGAGTGTTCCAGAAAACCCAGGGGAGATGTGGTGTGTGTGGCTCAAACACCTTCTCACCACTCTTTACTAGACAGCAGCAGATGAAAGTTTAAGATTCAGAAACTTGTCTAATAATGGACATTCCTTCTTGTCTACCAAAGTGTCTGACTTTGATAGATGGGATAAAGAAGGGATTAAGGCTAGAAACAGATATTATTTTTTTTTCCCAACAGACAAGCAAATACAGAATTTTGGAGCTATCCATGTATAAAATGAAATTAATAAAAACACACAGAAAAGTGTGGTCTTGCCTTGCGGTCGGGGGGATCTTTCTTCCCAGAGTGGTAGCTAAAATCTCAGTAGGTTGCAGTATCATGATCAAATGAACTGCATAGGATTGATGACTGGCCATATACATGGCATTTGATAGAGTGAATGCAAGATGCTTCTTCAGGCTATCATAAATGCACATTCTGACTTCATAAACCAAACATCTCATAAATCCGTACAGAGTCTTTTAAAACAACAGACAAAAATGGATCTCCCTGAAGATGGCTTTAGTGCTGAAATGCTTTATTTTTTCCATTCAGCCATGCAGGCTCTGAGCTTTGCAACCAGTTGTATTTAAAAGCACAAATATGGACTTAGAGCTTTATTTTCAGAACAGGTAGGAGTTAAAATAACTGTGGACCATACAGTATTGTAATCAACATTAGCCACACTTTGAGAGAATGAAAGAAAAGAAAAAAAGCCTTTTCAGATTGCAAAAATAACCTTGGAAGGTGAAGAATGAAACCTTCAACACTAACAATGCACTTTGGGCTTACTTTGTGGGAAGAAAAAAACATACTTTTTTTTTAACTTAGCATTTTGTCTTTTCTCCCATTCAACTGCTTAAAACAAAAAGAATCAGACAAATTTGCAAGTAGGGCTTTTGTAGCACTCTGAAAATTCACTTATAAACTAAGTGTGCATGTCTGACTGACAGCCTCAGCTGGGTTTATTTTATATTTGCCTGGATTCCAGTGTATTTTATTGCTATTTAAATGGTGAGCTTTCCAGAAACTTTACACAATTGAGCCCTTTAAAACGTGTCCTGACACATCAAGAAAAATACTACTTTATTCAAAGAGAAAACCTGTAGGAGTTATGAGTAATACATATTTTCAACTTTTTTACATCATAAATTCTTTTCTTCCTTCCTTTTTGAGATTGTTGACCTTTTATTAATATTGCTGTTTAGCTTTCATTGCTATGGAGAAATACTCATTAGGGTGAAATCATCCTCATGAGGGAGTCTTTATAACCCTTGGAGATTAGACAGTAGTAGGCCTAATGAAAGCCAATCTTGTACATTTGTGCTGTATGGAGTTTAAATGAGCAGAAACTGAAACAGAGTCTTTACACTCTCACTCCTTAACAGTCAAGAAGTGTTGCCTTGTCATTACTTGAAATCCAGCATTTGCTAGCGAGCTCTGCAAGAGAACATACATTCAGATTTACAGTAACACTTTTTAAGCTGATCAGAGGAGCGCTGTAAAAAACAGTTGACTTAAAAAGTCAGGTGGTCTTTACCTTGTGGCTAAAGGAGGAGGCAGTACACAGGACAGTTCCCGCCCTCGGTTACAGTTCTTTTATGGTTTAAGTAAGTCTTTACCTTCTGTGCTTCAAGTTCTGTCAAAGAAAGCTAAACCATCTTGCTCCTGCAGCTTTTGGTGTGTCTTGATTATTTTATTCTTATAATCTTGACGTAGGCACTGCTTTCTGTGACCCTGCTTGTATGGTGACTAGCACTTTCACGCTCTGCTTTCATGTTACTGAAGTGCAAGTAATGAATGGCAACATGCAAAGATGACTGGAGATGCTCTGAATCTGTGGCATACTCATAATTTTAACTGGAAAACATGAAAATACTAACCACACGTGATCTTTTACTGTTGGTGGTTTGTGCTCATAACTATTGACAGGTCCTGGATATCAGTGTTTTATCGACATGCCTATGAAGGTCACTTCTATTCGTGACAAGGGTACTGTGGTCCAGGGGTAGCCCACAGTTGTGGCACTCAGCTAGCTGCAGCAGGGGACCGCTCGCAGGACCTCCTGACATCTCTTTACACCTTCACTGAGCCCTGACTCCTTCTGAACACTAAGTGCCTGGATCAGCAGTCAATTTTATACTTTAAATGTAATAATAGGCTAACATTTTAGGCTGGTAATAAGGCAACAGAATTTATAGGTCTCCTTCACTTCATTATGAGTTCTGAACCAAATTAAGTGTTACAGTGTATATAACTGTCTTGTGCTATTGCATGTAGTCTAGAGCACACACCATTTATTTCTGTGGTGTACTGGCAATACTTTGTAAAGACAACAGGAGTCATTTAAGCAATTCTGCAGTTGCTATTATGAAAAATAATATCTGTCAAGATTTTTCACAGAAGATTACCAGCTACATTTCAGTACATTTTCTTCAGAAACCCTTATCTAAGTAAACAAAACCAAAATCAACAACTTTTAATTTGTCACAAAAATTGTATGAAATATGATACAGTGAAAGAATTGTCTTTTACAGAGACTAGCACAATGCAAAAATAATAACAAATATAATTTACCTGGCTGCATTACAGTGTGTATTTGACACCTGCTGACTAATTTCTCTTGCTTTTTTTTTCTAACCAAGCTCAACAAAATAGTAGCAAAATTCTTATTCTTTCATTATTACTCTCACAAAGACACTAATAATGTACCCAAACCAGGATATGAAAGCCCTAGAGTTTGTTGGTGGTACAGGGACTGATTGCCAGCTGGTCAGAGCTGAGGATGGATTTGGCAGAAACGTGATCTTAATTGTTTTCAATAATATATGAGTTATTGAAATATATATACATAGTGTGTATATATATATGACATATATATGATAATATTTACACAGATTTTTTTTAATATATATACAACCTGTGTATATAATTATATATGTATATATATGTTTAGACATACAAACATATTTTTAGTATGCAGGACATTAAATATAAAGAAAATAATGTGCCTCTAGGGCTTTATGTAGTTGCTCTCAGTACATAAGCATTTAATTGATGAGTACCCGTGCTAAGGTATGCAATTCGGTTTGAAAAATCCTACTCAAGTTAAAATGAAGTATTTAGCTATTTGCACTGCAAATCCATGTTCCTCTTCTGATTACATTAATATATTTCCCTCTGAGTAAAAACAATCTTTCCCAAATGAAATTTTGTATTCTTTGTCTGCATATTGTCACCTAGAGACTTTGAGATTGTTTAGTTTTATTTTGACTGGACACATCTGTTATGAAAACCCCACTATTCTGCATGTGTAGTTTTATTAGATTTTCCTATACAGTGTATCTGTATTAAAATCACCATCTGTGCTGCTGATTGTGCAGAACATGAAAATACAACAGATACATAGGATATGAGTAAAAATCCAAAAGGGAAATGAACCTTAGCCCAGAACTACAATAAAAAAATATCAAAGCCCTGATTTGCATGCACAAACTGAAGAAATCCCAACTTAAATCTAACTCCCTGTCCGCTGAAATCAAAGCACAGTAGAGTGAATTAAAGTCTATATTTTAAATATTAAACTAAATGTACCCATTTAATTTTAGTCAAGATTTTAATACTTTTCAATGACATTCTTACTGGGAGTAACTTTTTTCCACACATTTCTCCAGTGAAAATCAAGGATATGGTCCTAACTGATACACTTTTTATACATTTTTTAATGATAAAGAACATTCTTCATAAGTGGAACTTCTAAAAGAATGTTTTTGTTCTAGGATTACTGCAGAAAAGAATCTAACATGATAGCCATTTTCTAATGCAAAGGAATTATACAAATAGTTTCTTTTTTTTCTTGTTTTTTTGTAACCATGGATTCTACATGATTTACTGAACCAAGTAAAACAAGCCCTCTGCAACTCCTCTTGGAACAATTCCTCCTATACATTGAAAGTCCCTATTAATATTAATGAAGATTATTTAATATTTCTTAGTGCTGATATTTTCCAATCAAGATCCCAAAGAATTATGAGTATCTAATTTTGCATCATCAAACCCAAAATATTTTTTTACATTTTTGGATCCCAAGTAACATTATTCCTATATTTATATCTATTACAGACATATGATGGGAACTTGTTTGCACTAAAATAAAAAACCTGACTGTAAAAATCTCTTGGTATGACTACTTAGGTAAGCATTTACCAAGATATATCTATCCTTTGCATATCCCCAGCACAGCCTCTGCTCCTATTTTTCTCACAAATATTTTATCACTAAGCTGTTTTATCAGCATTAGCAGAGCAGTAGCAAAATGGCAATAATTTTCTTCATAGTCTATCAATAACAAATGTGGAATTGATTTGTGATGCATGTGGACCTTGCTCTGCCTCTTGATAATGTAGGGTCAATACAGACCTTTGAGTGGCAAATTACTCTTGATTCATGTTATTGCTGACTCTGCTCACAGACATCAGTTTTTACTGTCTTGCTAGTTACCTTATGAATTTGCAGAATACTCTTAGAGCTGCACGTGCACTGTTGGGTTGAGGTGATCAAATATGAAAATACAAATGATACATTTTTTGGTTCATATGTTAATGGGAATATTGATTAATAAATATGAATCTTTTGAAGCTTAAAGTTGATTTTATTTATTGGCTCATGTCATTAATTTAAATCCTTTATTCAAATGCAGCATATAAGACCTATTCATACATTAAAAAAATTACTATGGAGAGTAAAGGCATAAAACATAATACTGTGATCTTGTTATACTATTTAAAATCTGATTTGAGAGTTAGTGAACATAGATGTTCCTAGCAAATCATGTAATATTTAACATATACACACAAAATTGCATAACCATTCCAAAGAAGCATATTAAACAAATGATAAAACAATGTCTTGTTCTAGCAGATTAAAAACAAAGGTTAATGGATATATGTCTTGCATTTTCATCAAGATGGATGCACAAGAAGATTGTTAATGATAAAGAATCAACAAGGCTGATTCTTGCAGTGAAATTATCTTGATCCACATGAAAACTCATTTGACAAATGTCAAATTACCCTGAAGCTGATACAGACAAAAAGATAATCAACTACTTACTTAATCAGTTACAATCAAACCTGAATTTATACCTCCAATGCGGGATAAAATGGCACACATTTCAAAGTTTATGAACCCCAAAATACCAGATCAAAGAGAAGTGATGTATTTTTTCTGATGTCTCATGAAAAGCATGGTGTAAGCAAATTAAACATTAGTCATTAAAATTTTCACTGATACCCTTTGCACAAGTAATAGTGAGCTCTACAATGCAAATCAGCTAAGCATGACTTCAACTACATGCTATATTCTTTACTTTAGCAAGTCGGTGTGTTTAAATTAAGGCATTTGCTAACATAACCTTATGAAACCAGGGCCAGTGAGAGTTGTATTGGATTGATTAGTAAGCTCCCTAAACAGGCTGCCAAATATATGACGTTACATCTAATCTGATTATCCCAGTGTCTAATGTCATGCTGACTATGAACAATCCCTAAGCTAATCATATACAAATAACCTTCCAGTTTCATTATCTCCTGGAGTTTTCAGGTGTGTAGGCAAACTATTGTGAAATATGCTTAGCCACACATCTGGCTCCTGCGATCCCTGTGTTCTCCTCTGAGCTTGTATTTCTTTGGCTGTCATCCTATCTGCTCTTTTGCTCTTTTTTCTGCTTTGGGTGAGGAATACGTGGTAAATAAGAAATCCACAAAACCTGTACTAGAAACTTAGAGCTTTGCTATTCTGTAATTCCCTGGAATAAAGTAGAGAAGATATCAGAAGATCCATTTATCACTTTCTGAGACACATTCCTCAGCTTCACGGATCTGTCATATATTGATATATGTTTGTTGTTGTGCAGAAATGTCAGGCATGCTCCATGATCCCTATTTATTGATGAATATAAAACATTGTACAGACCCCCAAAATAACTCCAGTAACTCAACCTCATGAGATCCAGAAAACAGAAACTTTCCATACATGCAGATTAATTGCAGAACAGTTGTGTTATGTAGTGAGCCCTGAATACTGTGCCCTACAGTTATTTACACTCAGGACCTCATGGAGGCTGCATGCCTGCAGCCCCAGCCTCTCTTCCATTAAAAAAACAGGCATGGAGCTGGGGTGAGGGCATGCACTCAGTATTTAACTCCCAAGCATGGAGTTGTGATGCGGTGAGTACGCTAGGATTCATGCAGTGTACCAGGATTTATGCAGTGTACCAGGACAACACTTGTGTGGCAGTCTGTGCACCTGAGTAGATGTCATTACAGTCATCAGCTGTCAAAAATCAGGTTATGCAATTTAGCCAAGTTCATCTATCAATACTTACAAAGTCAATCATTGCACCCATGAATTCTATTGGATTGCATCCTACTTTTTCTGCTGTAGGAACAGTAAACCAGTCACCCCAGTTAAAATAACCTTGATGCTTTTAGGAGCAAGAATATTCAAAAAGGACCAGATTAGCCTGAGTCTTGTAAGTGATATTTGCAGAGCTCCTATGATAGTAAAAATGGTAAGTGATGTCCACCACATGTATTGCACAGGTCACTGTGCTACCTTGGCTTTACAGTAATGGCCTCTGTTCCACAGCTGTATGAGCAACAGATACTACAAGGTAAATTTATATTATAAATGCTCTGGAGCAGGAACCAGGTTTTAATATTGTTTTTTTACAACAAAATGGAGTCCTGGTCCTTTACTGGAGCTCTGTTGGGTGTGTAGTAATGCAATAACAATCATAGTAAAAATGTGCAATAAAAGCACTCCAATATAAATGTGAAGACGGAATATATTACTACTAAATACACAAATAAATACTTATATTTCTGCAGCACTCTAAGTTGTAATTAAGATTAGGCCACATTTTTTCATTTTTTTATGCAAATAGAAATACAGTTTCACCCCAAAGGCAGAAGTCTGAAAGCTTAGGGCACAGGTATTATAAAAATGAGAATATAACATTTAAACAAAACAATAGAATGAATATTTGTCACAGATTTTCTAGTTATTTCCTAGCTATTTTTTTTTTAATTATTTGGACCAAAGAGTTGGAAAAAACAAAAGATGTGAAAGACTAAAATTTGCCATCGCTTGCTTAACAATAATCAGTAATGAAGATGACAGGAAAGGTGTTTAAGGAGTGATATAAAGAAGTGTTATTCGAAACTTTTCTGATGTGAAGCAGCAGGTAAGAAAACAGTGCAAGGCCTACAGGGGAAAATGGAGTGTGGGAGAATTCCATGGTAAGGATGGAAATGGGTGACATCACTGAAAACTTTTAGGTCAGTGTGAAATTGTAAAAGCAAAGCTAAGCCTCTCTCTGCTTTCAGAAAAAGTGAATAAGGAGAAACTCAGCAGATCTAGCAGATGAAGAGCAACAAGGTAGGAAGAGGATCTCCACAAATTCTTGCAGGAAATGTTTGCATTAAATTGTTATACAGTAATGAATTTAGGACATGCCTATGTTTACCAGAAAGTGCACAGTATCCAGACTACAGAACAAAAGGAAGATTACATTTTTAAGATAGATTAGCAGCACCTAACTTGTTTTCAGAGTGAGCATCCTAGAATTTTTTTTTAAAACACACACAAAAAGGAAAAAGAATACACTGGATTAGGATTATGCTCATTTTGGTGAAGATGCAAATTTTATGGAGAGTTTGTGCTACAAGGTTTAGAGGAAACTGGGAAATTTTAATCTCTAGTCATCATTTATTCAGTGATAAAACCAAAGTATTAAACCACTCATGTTTCTAATCATGGGGGACCAAGGTTTCATTAAGTCAAATGTTTCTGTCGGACAAAAAAATGAAGTAGATTTGAAGAGATTTGCAAAATATATTTGAAACATCTAGCTGTCTTCTCTTTTAATGTGTTTTTAAACAATCACTCCATAGCTGCACAGCATGTTTGGGGGAACAGTAAAGAACGAGCAATTAGCAAATCACAGTTTTACATAGGTTTTTTAACTTTTGCCATGTTCCTTTAAGCATTATCTTACAAAACTTAGATTTTTCTTTTCTTCAGAAAGAGCAATTGACAGTTTATAGAAGTTTAAGAGTAATGTGTGTATGCTTATTGATATATAGGGGTGTGCCATAGCAGAAAATTGAGGTGCAATAGATCTCAGGCTGTTTTGTGAATAATCAGAGTAAAACTGAACACTACTCTTCAATGATAAATCTGTGATGCTGGAACTTACTCTAGTCACAAATCTTTATATTATAAATCCCATTAAAAATTTTACAAGTAATTAAAATGAAGAAGTATTAGCCACAATGAAAGGTTCTAAGAAAAACATCAAAATTACAGAATCATAGAATCACTACAGTTGGAAAAGACCTGTAAGATCATCAAGTCCTACCATCAACCAACACCACCATGCCCATTAAACCATGTCCCACAATGCCACGTCACATGTTCCTTGAACACCTCCAGTGAGGGTGGCTCCACCTTGGACATGCAGTGGATTGCAATGGACATGCTTAGTAGCCTGAATCTATCATTTCAGTGGAGTAATCTGACTCCTTCCTTAACAGCAGTAACATCCTGAAGCACCTTAATCCATCCATATTTGGGATTTTAGAATATGTGGAAAATAAAAATAGAAAGTAACAATTGTCTTTGTGACATGATATTGAAAACAGAGTAATATATACAAGTTACCAAGCACTTGAGATCAAAGATTTTATTAGAAGAACTGTTAAACACACCAGATATAAGTGAAGGAATAAAAAGCCTCTCCCTTCAGCTACATTTTTCCTCAAGAAGCTCTCCACAAATACATGAACACAGACTACGCATTCTTTCTGTTAATCACAGTCCTTCTTACAAATTGGTTTCTTCTAAAGAATACATAGGAGACGTTCAAACTGGATGAAAAGTCAAAGCTATCAGTATTTTAGGATTTGTTACAGGTGGCTACATGCTAAATGGAGGGGTAAAAGAACACAGCATTTCAGGATCTCTTTTGAAAATACCCTAAGACATTTGGGCAGCTACACAATTCTGCTCTGTAAAATCATTTCAATGAAGATCAAAGTTGCTGAGCCTGTTTAACATATATTACTGGGTTGCCAACAGTAAAATGCGGCTAACAAATAAATAGGCCTAAGTGACTAAGGAAAGTTATAAAAGGGGAAATTAAATCTACAAGCATTTTTTATCAAGATTTTTGTGTAGCAATACTAAAATATGTGCAAAATCATTATCTGCTGTCACTGCAGAAAATATGTTCTTTTTGTACTCAAAATTGAAAAATTTTTCTCTGTGATAGATATTTATGGAAATTATACTGAGAAACCACTTTTGCAAGTGAAATAATGATGTTCATCTCAAATATATCAATAGAAATTAACGTTCTTAAGTGACTATCTGAAAAACGCATTGAATTTTAGACCTATTTTGCCCTGAATTTAGTGAAAAATGTTTTTGATGGCAATGCAAAGATAAGCTCTGCTGCCCTCAATATCCATAAAGAATTTTAGTGGTTTTTTCCCTCTGAGAACTTAGATTAGAATTAGTTGAGGACATAAAATGAAATAGCTATAGCAACTTAACTGATTATTTCTTTTGCTTATTTCTTTTTGACTTTGTAAAAAAATAAGGCAATGAAGGATGTAGTGGCACTGTAGTAATTTTCGACCTCTTCAGCTGCCATGCCACACATCCCAATTCAGATGCATAGAGAGAGAAATTAATGCTGTGGAACATGGAGTATGAGAAACATCCACCAAAAAAATCATTGCTTTGCATTTAAAACTTAAGGGCAACAATAACTTTCTGCGGCGTTAACATTTAACTAGATGGCTAAGGTTAAAGGCAGAATGAAAAGCAATTACATATAGCACATATAGATTACATTTCAAATCAAGATATTCTTAATTATGTGCATCTTTGCAGAAAAGATACAATTTGGCACAATTACATAAACATTTAGAATTAAAGATCAGACCACAAAGAAGGTCTCTCCAGAGTTAGACCTGTGTAAAGTTATAGCTTGAAAAAAAAAACCAAACAAGAATTTAATATGTAGGAGAGAGTTTACAAAACAATAACTTTCCGTTACACCATTTTGAGAAAATGTTGTACAATGAGGTACTATAGATGAAGGCTGTTTCAGATTTTTTGCAAAAAATTATACTTAAAGTCACCAGAAATAGGTATAAGCCATCTAGTCTGGCCTTCTTCAGAAAAAAAGTCACTGAATTTCATCCAGTTTCATCAAGAGATTTTATATCTATAATTTCTGAATTTTGGATAGATGAAATTCTGTGAATATTATATGTTCAAGAGTTGCACATGCTATTTTTCTCAGCAAACTATTCCTTTAACAACATTTCTACTCCAAAAATCACTTTGCACTCTGTTACATACAAAGGCTAAGGCCACCAACTAACTCCTGTAACAAAAAGTGCCTTAAGCTAATAGGACCTGAAACAGCTGGATATAAAAATATGTTTTCACATGCAACCATGGGTAAAAAGAACACACCATAGTTAGCTGAGGTTTTACTTTAAAATACATATATATTAAATATTACAGAATATTTTGTTAACAGTAATGACACTACAATCATGTCTGCAGCATGCCTCATGGTCAGAGTCAAAACTGTCCTCAGCTGTTAAAAGTATCTGCATGTTTTTACTGGTTTCTTGATTTCCCCTGCATAGCAAAAGTTAGGCAATTAACATTGTATTTGAAAGTTCTTTGGTGAATAAGTGGCTACAATTTCTGGTGTTTCTGGTATAAAGAATCATAAATCGCAAATAATCCTTTCTCTTCAGTGATGTAAATCATTTATGAATGCTTTCATGGACGCTATAAAAAATAGCATTGGGGCACCCTAATGCATAAACCAACACACTGTCAGGAAGAAACCCACTGCCCAAATAAGAGAATGCATGCAGTTATATGAAGCAGAGATCTATGGTCCAAATCACCTGCAATTTCTGATAGCTCCAGGAGTTAAATTTACCGTCAAAGGTTGAGTAAAATTCTGTAGAAGCAAGTGAAAATTGTAACAATGAGGTTTTAAAAGGAAGCCTGAGTGTTTTAAATATAATCTATGTGTCAGGTGACAGAAGCAAGACAATGTTGTCTGGCATTTGCAAACAGCATTGGCATTTTCAGCAAGTGCTGAAGAAAAGAGTATGCTAGTACAGTGATATATAAACTCAAACCACTCTAATTTCACTCTAAACTCTAATTGCATAGTCCACACAGTCCCAATGCTTTTTGGGTTCCTAAAGTATGTCTTTGAGATAATTAATGTAATTAAAGCTGTATTTTCCATGCCACATTTTCTACTAATGAGGAGAGATGGAAAAAACAACATATTAACCAGAAACAAAAAAGGGGTTTGGAAAGCCACTTATCATATGATTCTTATTAACACAGGAAGATTTTGCAAGGGCTGAATAGATGTTTAAGAAGGGCAGGAGAAAATTCATGTGCAACATAAGCACAGCCATTTAAAAAATTACTCTTTTCCCAGTATAGTATTGACTATGTATAAAGCTTAATTTTACATACAAGCCTTGGGAAAAAGCTCTAAAGGTCATTTTTTGGGAAACTCTTTGTTGAGAGTTCTGGGAAACAGTGAAATCTGTTAATGGAAATCACAACAGTTGTCATTTAACACTGCACATTGCAGCAGAAATGGATTTTAAATTATCACTATGGGCCATGGTACCACCTGTCTATAATCTATGTATCCCTGCACTGTGGAAGCCACTAGAGCTTGAGTTCCTGGTGATATATGGTGCTAATGAAATATCTTAGTGTGTTTGCACATGCTGTAGATTAGCATACTTTTAACAAGGACTCACACTCATAACCCTAGTAAGAGTATCTCAAAAAGCTGTGGAACAAAAGTGGTTACCTTGTCAGTAACTTTGATATTAAAGTGAATTTCCATGAAGATCATAAATAACAGGAAGGAAAATTCGCATCTCACTTCCCTTGCAAATGAGACTAATTCTTCTCCAATTAGCGTGTAAAAAGGAAGCTGGTTAGCAGAACCTTGTTGGAATTTGAAAATGTTCATATACTCACTGAGAAACATCACATTTGCTTTCAAAATGTTCATAGACACACACTATTGTACCACTGAGCTTTGGTATTGGGTGTACCACTTGCAGCTTGTCTAATTGCTAGCTGCAAATTACAATTTTCAGCCACAAAACTGGAGAGATCATGGAACCAGATGAAAACCAGCATCATTTTAAAAGCACCTGAGAGGTAAGCAAATGTAGCTATGTTTCATAGTAATTTTAAGTAAAAATGGGAGGTAAATTTTTCAGAAAATTGTTAAGAATATCTACTTTTCACCTTAGCTACAACAGACACAATGAGTAGGACAACATCTACCAGTTGTGAACAAATAATGGTTTCCACTGTAAGCATAAAAGAAAAAAGTGTGATAATTTTGGGTACGTCGTGTGATAACTGGTGATAAAAAGAAAATATAAGGATGAGTATGGAATTTAATTACTGTAGACAGTGATCTTGTCCCAGTCTGCATGAAAACCCTCTTACAGCAATTCAGATTGCTGCTATGTTTAGAGGTCCCTTCTATTGCCACTAATCCATTGCAGCAAAATAAAATATATAGTCAAATAACTTTTTCCCCCAGTAGAACGTGTATTCAAAGAATTTTCAACCTCCTCTTTAAGTACAATATAGGTCCATTTTGTATCTCCCCCATATCTAGAAGCCCAATGCCTGATTCAGAGAACTTCTGCTGTTTGTAAGGAGTAAGACACCTAAATTTAGCTATGTATTAGGTGTCTATGTACAAGCTTGTTGTGAGAGTCAGTTGCCTAACATAGGCATTTGGTGTCATCGTAGTGACAAGAGGTATTCCTTCCCCACCTCTAGCTCCAGACAGACGCAGCTCTTCTGTCAATTTTACATTGTATCTGGCAGCCCTGGCAGATTAACCACCACGTTAGCTGGCAGACTGGATTTACTAGAGCTCCACAGACTACAGCTGAATTTCAGACATCTGGCTCACATGTATACACCCAAATTCAAGAGTCCTAATTCTGAACTGAATCCCATGCTCTGTAAGATACAGTATGAGGTTTATTGTTTGTAAACATGTTTTAATAAGGAGCTGATGTACCCTGTAAGTATCCTCCAGCTTGACACAATTTAAAAGCAAGGCTTCATATTCAGAAGAATAGTTAATGTAACTGATTTGGTTAATTCTACCCCTATAATACTGTTGTTAAACCTGTAGTAAACATAAGGATTCCCTTGATAATTTGATGTATATTTTATATGGTAATTTATAGAGAGAATTGACTTTTAAAAAATGTTATAAATTGCTAGCATATTTATTACATAATATCAAAATAATTTCTGTGCAGCATTTTTGCAAAAAGGAGATAAACTACATATTAACTTTTTTATAGAAACTATTGCCTTCACAGAATCAAAACAGCAATGAACTATTTGGCAGATATTCTTGTTTCTGAAAAGTTCAACTGAACCAATGACAGTGAGTTATGCCATATCGATAGTCACTATTGGAACTGCAGATCAAAGCCCTTCTCTACTACTCTTGTATGATTACATATAAATATTAGGTACACAAGCTAGTTCCCCCAGCGGGTCCAACTGTCCGTCTCAATTGCCCCTGCAGTTTAAAGTCAATGATGTGTGTTACTGTTCCCTATAAAATATGAAGTGCTTTGTGAGATGGTGTTGGCAAGTAGAGCTGAAATCAGCTTTGCCAGAGTTCCAGATGTTTTCACTCCCTTTTGTATGTATGTAAAATGCTACAAAGACTGTTAAATGAGAGCTTATTTACCATCTAATGATGGAAAGCCATGTTCTCTCTCTCTCAATTTTTCTCTTTCATATAAGGATATTTCCAATAAGCACTCACGAGTGTCTGCAGTTTCTCATTGTTTCTCTGTGTCAGAGCCACAGCTATAAGCTTTCAGGGAAAGGTGCTGCCTTAACATACACATTTCTACTTTTTTTTTTCCCTGAATCTGATACTTGTTATATACCTAATCATATAACCGTTTAATCAGGGGACCAATTTACTGTCATCATGTTATGTTTAGATATAGTCCTGAATATGTAGTACACTCTTACAATCAGTATGAGAAAATGGATATGAAAGAAAATATGAATTCTCTTGGGAGAACAGACACAGAGTGACAGGAACACAGAAATTACTGAAAAACATATATTCAATTCCCTTGGAAACTTGGCCTATTTATTTTCATATACAGCATAAGTTGTTTTTAAAGCCCTTTATTGCCTGCGCATTCACTGTGGAATCTACTATAAAAACAGGCTTATATATTGCAGTTGTCTAATTAATTTTGTCTCATTTAAATAACTAACTGTGTGAACATTATCTGAACTCTTGTTCAAATGCATTAACTGTTTGAAAATAATCCACTCATTCTCTTCCACAACGCTTCCCATCTAGCTCTTTTTTCATTATTATTTAATTGAATTTCCATTTTTCAACTTCAACTGTTCCTCATAGGAAACTGGAATAATAGTATTCAGATTGTCTTAATGGTCATGTTATGCCTGGTTGATTAAACGTCCTTCTAAATGTTTTTAGTATCACATAGACACGAAGTCTATGCAATATTTCTAAGGATTTGGGGCAAGAAAGGCTATGAAAGTCCTATTTCAAATTAATTTAATTGTGCATGTTTTTACTTCATTTTCTGCCTTAAGGCTGAGTAAAATGACATCAGTAAATGGACATAATCCAACATAACTTTAATCCAGTTCTATTGCTTGTCTGACTTATTTTTAACAGTGTGAGAAGCACAAGTCAGGTGGAGATTGAGGAGTGATGGGGATTGTAAAGCCACCAGCACACTCCATTATTTATCTTTTCTGGCCTCAGAATCATCTCTCTGCATGCAAAATTCCTTTCTATATGTGTGTATAGTTAGTTGTGTGTGCAATACAATTATGTGTTGCTGCTCACCCTTTCAAACAAAAGAGAACAGTTGTCAAACTACCATACAGGAAAAAAAATCTCTTGTCCAAGTTCACAATAGTTATATGGCACCACAGTTCACCATGATACACTGCAATTAAAAGGGAAGAGATAAACCTAAATTTCAAGGTCATCCATAATCCTTCCTCCATCAATGTTAACATTTATATAATGTCTCTCTATATAAGTGTGTGTTTTACTTAATTTTATAGTAAAATGGAAATTCTGGTTATTAAATTGTCTATAGTATCAGACATATTCGTTGATTCACTCCTTTTTCATGTCCAATGAGAAATTTGGGAATCTGTCACTAGCTCTTGGATTTTGGTTTGCTCACAAGGTAATAGAAGAAGGGAATAAATCAGTAAACAGAAGGTTGTATTAATCTTACAACCACCTTAAACAAGCCTCACTGAGCAGCTTACTCAGAATGTAATTTATCTTTTTTTTTTTTTCTGATAGTTTTAAGAAAAGTGACAGGGAACACATGGGACAGAGTATTAAAGAAATTGAACCTCAAAAGGGGAAAAAGTGTTTTATGTTACCTCCTGGTTAGCAGCAGCTAGTTCTTCTTCCAGTGCAGAGACTCTTTCTAAAGAAACCCTCAGTCGTTCCCTTACCTAGAAGAAAAATCAAAATATGTGCAGTAACGTAATTTCTATCAGTCTTTAAAGATTATATAATCTGCCATATGCACTACTGTATGCCTTGCCAGTCTGTTTGCAGGCATGTGTGTTGCATCCTTTCTTGAGACATACTGTGTAGTAAACATTTAAACCTAACTATAGGAAGACTTAATCCACAAAAATAGATGTCAAACTTTAAATGCCGTACTGCTTTTCCACAGTTTGCCTGTAATTTTATGGAATACACAGCAAATGCAAATATTCTAAAACCACATTAGGCATAAAAAACGTTTTTCACAAGCATCTTTTACAAACGGTAAGGAAAAAACCATCTGCAAATGTTTTAAGTCCACTCCATGGAAGATAACTAATCTGTTCATATTAATTGAATGCAACAAATTCATTGAAAAAATAACTTGCAGCATTGCCTTCAGGCACACAGACTAAAGATTTTTGATATCATCATGCAGTTTGGTTGGGTTTCGCAAAAAGTCATAAACAAGATATACTCCTATAAGCAGAAAAGACTCCTGTGTTTGTACCAGTTTCATAGATGACCTATTCTGTTCTAAGGATGTTTATGATCTACTAAATTACTACTATTATTACTACAATGTTTATTATTAAATATTAATTATTAATATTAAAGAATAATAAGGTAGTATCTCTGAAGACATATTTCCCGTTGTTCGAGTGCCCTGGCTCAGCATCAGCTCATGTAGTGCTAGACAACTTAAGCTAGCAATGCAGATGCCAGTGTCCCAATATGATCAAAGGCAAATCAGACTTAAAGGGATCTTCAGTGCTGTGTGTAGGTGACTCTCTCTTCTGACTATGAAGGGAGCCTATGGCAACTCCTCTCCTAATCTACGCAATTGCATTAGGCACCTCACATTAAATGACTTTACAACCTTTACAATGCATGTTTTATAAATATGTTATAAGATGTCTAACACTGGCATTCACTTTGAATGGTGTTAGAATTTGCAAACCAGTTAGGCCACATTACTGAGGAGGTCACAGCTCCACAAGGAGCCAGAAGAGGAAAAATTATCCTTAACCTTTATATGCTGTGGCACTGTAGAACTGAATCCTATGGACATTTTAAAGCCTGAAAACAACACTACCTGGAAATAATAGGCATTTGTTTCTAATAAAATTTAGGAGACATTTTTTACATGCCACTTCAGAAAAAATAGGTAGAGAATTAATGTCTTTATTCATAATATCAAGCTGTCATATTAAAATCCAATTTTTTTCATTCTTGTCCCATTGTCAGTAACAATATGGAACAGTATCAGTGTGACACAGACCGACAGTTGGAAATTGTTTCCTTTGCTTTGCCTTGCCTTACCTTGCCTTGCCTTGCCTTGCCTTGCCTTGCCTTGCCTTCCTTCCCTTGTATGTACACAGTTAATGCACTGCCTTTTTTATAATGACCTAACCAAAATTGCAGTCTGATGGCCCTTATTTGTTCTCTGAATATAGGAGTTGCTAAAGGAACTGGAAGCAGCTCTGCCTTGGCACAAAAGATTTCTTTTTCCCTTTCATCTGAGCAGTGAACAACTAATTCAGATTCACATTTGTCATGGTGACATTGGAAATGTTGCAACTAATTCTTCATGTTCAACCACATACATAGTGGCTGTTAAAGTTGAGGGAAATCTTTGATTCTATCAGTGAAAAAGAGGAAAAGTGCTACATCAGCACTCTGATCTGAAGGAGAAATCTGCTCTGATTTACAGCCCAGAAACTATAGCTTTATTTCTCATTTTAAATTTCTTTCTCAGTCTTCAACTGATTTCAAAATAAACTTGAGGAAGAACACAAAAGCTGAATGAAGTTTTCAGGCTTGGTCATTCACATTCCAGGAAAGAGTACAGGCTACAAATGCCATAATAATGTATGCAGTACACACATATTTTGAAAAAAAATTTACTCTGAGCAGTATTTACCAGTTAGTAATTGTATTAATGTTTTCCTGAACTTTCTGAGTTCATATTGAATAACCTTTGAATCTAAATATGGGACAACAGCCAAAGCCTCTTAAAAGCCCTATACAAATGTATTGCAAAGAACTTTGTAGTAGATACCCTCTTCAAATTTATGTTACAGCAAACAAAACAAACAGAACTATCCTCATTTCTGGGAGGTGCAGGAAAGGCTGTTGTTGCTGGTCACTATCTTGTTAGAGACAAAGGAGCAGGGACAAATGCAAACTATTTTTATCTATTTTGGTTTTTTCCATGTGATGAATGCAAATTAATGATTAGAATATTACATTGTTTTCTCTTTTCTAGAAGTCAAAGACAATAAGTGAGTAAATATAGTTCATAGAAGTAAGCATTATCTTAGTGAGATTGTGTTTATCACTTCAGAAATAACATAGTACTTAAATTTCATATGGTCCTTCAATGTATTTCTATTTTCTTGGGCACTAGATAAAGCTTTACTAAATAACATTTCACAAAGTAAGAATAATCAGATGTCACCTGATCTATCAGAACATGCTATACTACGCATTTTTAAAGGACAGATTCCCATAACAGTGCCACAGACACAGAAGAAAAGGGTTGCTCTCTCCATGTTACAGGGTGTATCCAACATGTGCTCAGATGACTGGGTATTCCTCTGGCTTTTAAATGCAACCACATTATCTTGAAATGTAACATAGTCAATGTCATGTTAGCACTGCTGTCGGTGCAAAATATCACCCATTTTTCTCTGTCTCCTAGCAACTGCTTCCCACTTTTTTCCTTGCTGTCAAATTCTTTCTTTTCTCTCTCCAGATCTGCAGCCCACAAAGAGCTTTTAAAAAACACTTACACTTGCTAGAATTGAATCACTTTATTTTTTCACGACAGTCTATTGAATAAAAGCTCTCCTAGCTACCTGCTAATGAATAAAAAGATAGTGAGATTGTTGGCATGAATAGGTTGGTTTTATTTGCAAGAATATTAGGTATGCTTTTCTGCCATGAATTAATCTTAAGAGAACCAGTGGTTTTTTAATCTTAGCTAGGACAATAACACCTGGTAGTTGCTCTGTGATGATCAACTGGTCACATTTCTTAAAAAATCATCAAAAAATGGGTTTGGAGAAGAAGTGGCTTCAAACAGTTTCTTCTTTCCAAATGCGCATTTTAAATGTTGAACCCAAAGTTTAAAGGAAAATAGGAAAAACGCCTGCAGGAAAATAAGCATGTTTGGGCGGATGTTAAAAGTCAGTTATAGCTATAGAATGGCATAAATAAAATAACCAATTTTCTAGGTTTTGTTCTTTCTGAATTGCATATAAGGAATATGTACTTCCTGACCTACTCTATACTCACTACCTATTCTAACCATGAAGTTAATCTGAGCTTCTACTTTCTATTCAGCTCTAATGATGTCTAGTAAATCTCATTTTCATTTGCTGTATTATAAACTATTCTGTGTATATTCATATATAATATCCCAAAATATGTCATAGTACTGCCTTACATTATTTCTACAACTTTTCATTGCATGAAATAAAACAAAGAAAGATATCAGCTACTTAGCAGCAGTAAGAGAAGTCTCTGGGATCTGAAGCATTAAGAAGGTCAGGGGTGATTAACTGAAGAGAAGTTTCCACACAAACTATCTTCCCTACGAATACAGCTGCAATTTTCAAGTCACTTACGCAACAGCAAAGGCTATTAGAAATGTTGAGTCAAAATTTCACATCAGTCCCAGTTGTTATCAGTTCTAACCTCTAGTGTTTAAAACTTCCAATTTTTTTAACAATGCTCATTGTTTGTGGGACATAATCTAACCTTACACTTGGAAAAAACAATCACTGAATTTAACTTTGAACACGAAGAAAATCTAGAATTGGTAGCAATACTGCCCATGTCCTGTGTTTTCAGATTTCTAAAAATTTTAGCATAATTAGATATATAAAGATGTTTGAAAATATGTATAGTTTCTGTCAAATTAGATTTCTAAATAATAATAATAATACGGTTAGTGCAGTATCAATTTCATTTGCTGTGACACAACTCACTTACTCAGGGAGACACAATGAGATTTCTTCAAGATACACAGAAAATAGTAAGTATTTGCAAACTAAACTAACTCTTTCATTATCCAAATTGAAAATTCTCACAAAACACACTACAACTGCAAGAACAGACTATGAAGACTGTTTGGCATTGCTAGGATCTCATATGGATAAGAATAGCAGCATACTCTTACTACCTTCTACTCACTAAGATGTACCTATTGGATCCAGCCCAACAGGACTGTCTCTCTAGCATGGGAAGATCATGACAAGCTTTCATTCTGCAGGGGGTGAAGGGACGCTGAAGGAGCTGTCAGACACTGAAATAACTGTGAATGTCAGTCATACTTTCTCTGAATAACGCAAGCACGTCTGTGATCTCTCTATGGTTGTCTATCTTTTGGACAAAAGGTAAAGGCAAAGCCCAGACTTCGTGTAATATATAGAGAGCCAATAGGCTTTTTGATATAAGTTAAGGTATCGTTCCTGGTTCTCCTTATACTTAAGCAGCCCTCGCTGGAAATATGAACCCTAAATTGGTATGTTTTATTTTACATCTTCTAGTCTGTTTTGTATTTTTCATTGCATTCTGTTAGAGTAATGAGGACGTTTTTGTAGTTCTTTTACTGTGTACATAGCAATCCTTGCATGACCAGTGAAGTTTTGTTTGTTACAACACCTTGAGATGTTTTCGTGTAAGAAGTGAAAACATGAAAGAAAATTTGCATTTAGGAAGAATGTAAAGACTTTCTTGGGTTTTTTGTAAGTTTAAAAGACAAGCATTTTTATGAAAATATCTTGTTATGCTTTTTCAAGGGTGTAATGGCTAAATTACTGGTTTCAAGGTCAACATTTTTTGTCAAGAAAAAAATTAAAAAGAAGTTTCCATTACTCATTTGCAAAGGGTCATGATACGTTTTCAATGCACTTTTGACAGTTTTCATCACTCTTTATCCATTCACCTACCTCATTTTTGGGTGCATTTTCTGATATGGCAGTGTTTCTTTCCTGTGACCTCAGTATATCATTTATTGTGGCTTTTTGCCTCAGTATTTACTGCAAAGTTCTGCCCCCGGGCCTCCCTAAACATAGCGGCAAAGTCTGTGGGAATGAAGCATAACCCACAATAGGAGAACAAGACATATATAAGTCAAAGGGAGTAGATTAGCTGCATCCAAGGGTGCTGAGAGAGTAGATTAACTCATCATAGTGAGGCCTTTTTCATCTTTGAAAGGTTATGGCAGTCAGGGGAGATGAGTGGAAAACCCACAAATGTTGTATCCACCATCATGAAAGGCAGGAATTATCCTGGGAAGATCCAGGGAAGTATAAGCTGGCCAGTATTGGGAAGGTTATGGAGCAAATCTTCCTGGAAGCCATTTCCAGGCACATAAAGGGCAAGACGGTGATGGGGAAGATCCCGTATGACATTGTCAAAGGCAAATGACATCTGGCCAACCTTATTACTTTGTGTGATGAGATGACTGGCTCTATGGATGAGGGGAGAACAGTGAATGTTTTTCATTTTGTCTTTACCAAGGCTTTCTGCAAGATCTTCCATTTGCCCCTAGAGAAAAGGGGGTGAGATATGAATTGGATAAGTGGATTATACAGTGCATAGAAAATTGGCTGGATCGCAAGGCTCAGAGGTTTGTTATCAGTGACACAAAGTCCAAGTGGCATCCTATCACTATGAATGGAATAACCCCAGGCACCAGGACAGGCTTGGGGAAGAGAAAGCAGTTTTTCAGAAAAGACCTAGGGGTGAATAAGGCCAGACACACAGTTCAGTCAGCGGGTTGAGGAAAATGACTATTCCCCTCCAGACTTTTGAGACTGCATCTGGTTTTGGGCTCCCTGGTACAAGAAAGACACTGACAGACTTCAATGAAGGCCTACCAAGTTGGTCATGGGCTGGAGCACACAGAATACGAGAAGAGACTGAGAAAGCTGTGTCAGGTCAAACTTAAGAAGGGAAGGTTCACAGGAGACCTTATTGTTGTCTACAAGTAGCTAACCAGAAGATGTGAAGAAAACACAGCCAGCTGCTTCTTGGAGATGCAGAGTGACAGGAAGAGAGGGAACAGGTGCAAGACTCAACAACAGAAACTCCAGTTAGGTATTATGGAAAAAATATTACAATGAGCATAGTGAAACACCAGAATAGGTTTTCTCCCTGGAGATATTCAGAAGTTGATTAGACAGGACCCTAAGCCACTTGAAACAGTTGGCCCTGCTTTGAGCGGGAGGTTGGGCCAGATGTCCTCTAGGAGTTCCAACCTACATTAGTCTACTAATCTCTGAATAACTTCAACAAATTTTCATAGGTGGATTAATAGCTTATTTCTGAAGGGTCTGAAGAAAATCTAAATAAAAAATCAAAATAAAAAAGGTTCAGTGCATAGATGAATAGCACACAGGAAAAAGTAATTTTGGCCAATCACTTTTAAATCTTGTTTTATGATGTAATAAATCTCCTATTAATGTGATTGCAGATGACTGATTTTTCTACACTGATAATTATCATTAACACTGGGACAGAGACCCATTCTATACATAAGATGTGTTCCTCTGTCACTCCAAAATTTTTAAATGAACTGAATACTTACTTTAGCCTGTTACATTAAAAAAAAATAAATAGAATTTTCAAGAATATAGGTCAAAATGATATTTAGCATCAATCTAATTCTGTACAATAATTTTCAAGATGAGATGTAAATTAAACTGCATAGTACCTAAACACTATAACATTCACAAAAGAAAATGTGTAAGAAGTACATAACTGCTGAATATTCAGAATCTATTTAAAGTTTAGTTCTTGTTATTTCTCATATTTATCCAACACAGTGTCAAAAAGCATAAAAGTAGGAGCGCTCCCTACTCTTTTTATAGTTTTATTAGTGTTTAAAGTGTTGGGTAAAAAATCAAAGCTCAGACAATAAACTCTATCAATCATTAAAAGATGTTTTTAATAATACAGGATTTTGTAAGTCTTAATGACATCCAAAAACTTATTACAATTAATTGATTACAGCAGCTAGAAGTCATTATATTCCCTTTTCTAGATTTTCTTTAAATAGGCTTTCATGATATGCAACTGAATAAAATGTATAACTGAAGAGATATACCGAAACTCAAAATAAGTTTTGATTTGGCATAAGTTTCTTAAGTTCGTTTAACTTTGAACCTGATAGTTAACCCAGTATGACTCATAACCCACAGTGTTTCACACCTTTATTACCAATGAAAAATAAATATTACTATATAACTACAGCTACCCTTTTCATAAAGCTGTATAGTTCCTTACATATAGTTAACTTTCTGAGTATATTTCTGAATTAAAAGAAGTTCAATTTATTACTGTGAGACCATTGAACTGGTTCTACACAACACAGCTCAACTGTGTAGTCAATGGTTTCAAATGCTGTGCTACACAACGTCTCCCCTGCTTACCCACCCATCTCAAACAGAGAAGTCATTCAGCCGCAGTGATGAGCCCAAGCAAATCAGCCAAGACAGACCCACAAGGAACTAGGTTCTTTGCTCCTGAGCAATGGTTCTCACATGCTCCCTGCATGTGTAGTTTTGAGGCACTCACTAATTCAGATACATCATCTTCTGAGCATATGGTTTCTAGACGTGAACTGGATTTCTAAATTCATGTAAGCAATGCTCAAGGTGATACCTCATAGTTGTACAAAGTGTCATTCACACAAAAGAGTCTTTCCAGCACAGGACATATGAGGAATCCAGTGGAAGGACCCTCTTAATTAGTATGACTAGATGCAGTTATCATTATTGGTTTTTATATTGATTCTGCAAGTCCTTCATTACTTCTGAAATGAAATACTACTTATTTTAGGTTACCCTACTTGTAGAGGGAACACTGTGCTTCTGTAGTAAATGCTAAAAACATCTCTGAAACTTAGGAGGTTTTTAAGAGGCAAGTTCCTTTATGTAGTGAGAAACACCTCGTTCTGCCTTTTTACTCTGTGTGTTTTTAAAATTTGAGATACCTACATTTTCTCAGCAATAACTTAAAAGCATATTGTTCAGAAAATAAATTCCATGGTGTCATCTTTATTTAGTGCGAAATAGGAGAAGCATGTCTGGTAGGGTTGAGAATTGCTTATTTTGAAAACTCAGTACTATTGTCTACAAAAGATAGCTAAAGTGACCTGAAGTGCGTTACAGCTATTGGTCATAAATTCTTATGGATTTCTCTGGACACCTGTAAATTCTGTATTTAGTAAGCATTTTTTCCATACTGTACCTTTTCATCCAGAGCCTTGTGGTGCTCAAACAGAGATTTCAGAGCTTTGAGGACCTCAACTTCACTGGAAACTCCTGAGGGAGACTGTGCTTGCCGTTTCACCACTGTCATCCTCAGTGACCTTTCGTGTCTTGAGACAAGGCACTCCAAATGCTCCAGTAACAGCTATTGGATTTGATATAAAAGGTTATTAATTTTTTGTGCACCTAAATGCCATGGAAATTCTAACTACAAAGTGCATGGTACCAAATGGCAATTTTCTTGGCAACCTCATTGTAGGAGAGACTGCTGGAATTATTGACAACATTTCATGATTCTAAATCAAATAGAATAAATAGAAAAATATGAAGTCTACTCATGATTTTGCTTAAAACTCTGCTATGAAAAGCGAGAACGACAAATCACCCAGCATAGGGTCACTATTTAACTAAACTAAGTACATATTTACAATATTATTTGTGACGGTAACTGATAGGCATTAATAACCAAATAACAACCAAAACCAGTCTAAAGCATCATGCAAAAATACTAAAGAAGTTTATAATTAATTCAACCTAACTGTAATACATTTTTAATTTATACTGGAAATTACTTAACAAAATATGTAAAAGTAAACAGTATATTTTATTAAATTTTAAAGATTATTCATCATTTGTCACTAGCATGTGCTCTAAAATGTTCATTGTCTCTGCTGGATTACAAACATGATGGAAGACAAAAAGGTCCATAAAGAGAAATTTCAGGCTATTGTAAATATCTGTAAAATAACCTGTAAATAACCTATTGTAAAAACATATGATAGTTATTTTTCATTATTACTCTGAGGTTAAATGAAAAATTAAAATGATATGTTGATGTCATATAAAACTTTCCCCATTTGTCTATACTTTCATAGGGCTACCATTACTCTTCTTAGTGTCTGAACATAAAAGAGAATTGGTTAGCTGTAAGGTTAAAGCAGGCTGGCTAAATTAATGAATCACAATGCATGCTAAATGTATTGTAATTACAACATACAGTTATATCTAAGTCATTGAACTGGAAATTTGAAAGTTACATGGATAATTGTTTATTATTTCTCCTTCAATGTGGTTCTTAATATAGCTACTATTAGTAAACATATATATTTATCTGCAATCCATGTTATTCTCACTCACATAATGACCCTTATTGTTACATGAATTAATAGATATAGAAGAGCAAAACCAGAGTGTAATCACATTATAGTTGTAATATATTGCTATTAAGTCAGGAATGATTAGGGTTTGATGTTATCTTTGCTTCAAACATGGTTCTTGTGTCTGGATTTGCACCTGATTATGTTGTTACAGTAACGGTATTATTCACAAAAAATAGTGAACACATATGCAAACAATGTTAATACATTAAGAATTGTAATGACTCCATGCAGTTCAAGAAAGGAGGGTATTATTTTTACCATTTCTGGATTCAAGTGTTGGCCTGTATTTATCAAAAGGAAATGAGCAAGAAATTCACAAGCTTTGTCCACAAAGCTTTTCTCCACAAATTCTGTGAGCACTGCTTACAGCAAATCCAGCTGAGCAGAGAGTATTATTAACCAGGTCTCCCAGTGCCACATTATTCCCAGCCATGCTGACAGGGAAGAATAACCCAAGAGTTAGAACATCTGACTGTGACTGAGCACCTGATGACAAATCCTTGCCCCCTGCTTTGCTGAAATGATACTGCTATTTTATCCATCTTTGGCCCAACTACAATTATATTAAAAAAAAGTGTAATAGGTCTTCCCTACTTCACTGGGAAGAGCAAACATAACTACAGTGACAGAACTATGACGTGTCCTGTCGCTACCATGACAGGGAAGGAATATATAAACATATAAAATTGACATTGAAAATAATGGTGTGTCCAAGCAATGTTTAAGTTTAATGACTGAAGGAAATCACAATATCTTGTAGGCATGGGGGCATGTTGAGGACTTTCCCCCCCTGTATCATTCAAGAATTACTATTCTGAATGTTTGTGAGAACACCACAAGGTTTCATGTTGCAAGAACATTGTAAAAATATTGGTAGTTCATTTAACAAAAGAATTATTAGAAACAGCTGTAGGTATTTTAGTATATTGCTGTTAAACTCTGGCATTAATAAAGATCATGCGCTGCTGAGCATTTTCTGCTCCCTCACACTGTGTCAAGCTGCTATAGCTGTTGAGCACTCAGAGGGACAGGCAGCTTGTAGAGAGAAGATCAACAGCAGCAGGCAGGACAGAATCACCCATGCATCATTGTTATGCTTTTCCTACTGGAAAGCATAACCTTGACAATGAATTATGAAATAATCTGACAAGTGAATTTTACTCTTATGCTGGACAAATTTTAGGATGCTCAAGATGCCATGTTGATAATTGTATCTTAGCTAAATGGGATGAAGGTTTCTGGAGCTCTGAACTCTTCATGAGTGTAAAGAATGTTTAAAAATAATCATATAGAGACTGAAAAATGCCTTAGTGCATATTTTGTGAGTGAATGAATCATCTTCAAAATGCTAATTAGAACTAAATCAACAAGAATAGAGAAAATTGTTAGAATATAACCAGCTTCCTGTATTTCTCAAATCACTTCCAAAGCACTTACGGAATTGATTGTTTTCTATGAAATGGAAATGCATAGTTAAATTTAACAGTATAAACTGCATTGGTGTAGGCTATCACCTACCTATATTATACTATACCATCATTACTACATGGACACTGATTTACATATGGAAAATGAAAAAACTTAAGACATTCTTTTTTAACAATGATTACTCAGTAAGTTGAAATTAGCATGACTCAGTAGAGTTTGTATTACTACAGGACCTGGATTTTAAGCAATGTAAAATATTTTACCTTAACTTTCTTTATTTTCAACAAACCTGTTAGCAAAAAAAAGACGTTCACAGCAGGATAATAAATGGAGAAATTAAAGAATCAGGAGAGGGTGATGGAGAGAAAAGGAGAGGCATAAATAATGGAACACAGGGGAAAAAAAGGAAAGATAAGGGATTTACTAAAATGAGACAGACTTAGCTTAAGGGATTCCTTAGAGGAATGGGGCAGCCCACTAAGAAGACAATTCTCTTTCGAGGTCCAGCTTAAAATTTCTCACCAGCTCAGGCAAAACTGAATTTCCTTTCAGTCTATATTTAGAATGCACAATGTTCGGTGAATCTCCATCTCTGGTGAAAGCAAAGAAGACTAGTAAAATAAGCAGACATGGGGTTGAAGATTATCTCTAACACCAATCACAAAATCAGTCATTTTCTTCAGCATTGTTCCACAGTGGTGGAAACCAATTTGCACCTGTGGTCAGCTGGGGTGACCTCAAATAGCTATATTGGTAAATTACTGGTGAAAATCTTCCTTTGAAAAAACAAAGTTACAGCCTAACTACAGCATATGTCCCCTGTCTTTCTGTACATCCAAGACAGGAAAGAAAATACTGGCAACCTAAAACCTTAAAGGAAACACATGTATGTGAAGCAAAAGTACGAAAGAAAATGCAATAATCACGATAATGATACAAAATAATAGAAATAAAGAAAAGGGGTTTTCTGAGAATAATGAATACAAAGATATTTGATTATACAGTGCCTGAAAATACAGGTATTGAAGTACTATATATTACATATTGCTCTCTATTGTCACTGTTTTCTGTAACAGAAGTTCTTATTTTGAAAGAAGTAACACATGAGTCTAGAAGAAAGATCATAATATTGAGGTAAAAATAATGAAAATTACTATCATTTACATTAGGGAAATAATGCTTTTGCCTTTACAGAACTTTAGGAAACAGTTATAATTACTTTCATGTGTACAATGCTTTCAGACTATAAGAACTCATGTTATCATGCTTAAAAAAGAAAATAGAGTGTCCGATTTAGTTTCAACACCTCTCAAGCTGATGTAAGTAAAAGTACCTCTAAGAAAATGAGCTAAATAAAGGAGTTAAAAACCATACTTTAAAAGATATTCTTAGCGTTTTCCAACACAAGAAAAGGGAAAATTAATCATAAAATATAGGGTTAAGTTCTGATCTACGGGTATTTTGAGACTGCAGTGCCTAACTGAAGATGTTTCACAAGCAATTCACTAAGGAACTGAGACAATAAAATATGAATAAAATTAAATCTAAGTCAGCCTTGTTCACTTTAATAAATGCTTCAGCTCCTGAGGTATTAAGTAAGGGAAGACAATGACACTGTTACTGCTGTTTCGTTCATGAACATAGGTTTAATTTTTCTTGTTTCTAAAACTGCTTGAACTAAAATATTTCAGATTAATTTAAGTAACGTTTTATGCTATATACAAAAAGCATATGTATGTGTCTGTTTTTTTGTTGTAGTGAAAAAACCACAATCAAATTAATCCATATCAGTATTATAATAGATTTTTTGTTTCAGTTGCCAAACCAAACCCCAAATTTCCCCATAATCATATTCTGATTTAATAAATTAATCCTACAAGCTTTTTCTACTTTTGAAGAATACTGATTGAGAAAAAAAACCTTTAAATTTTAGTTTAAACTTAGCACAGCCATATTAGTGTTATTTTATAATTTCCATTAAACAATATACTAGATCACATTGACCTGTGTTCCAGCTTCAGAAAAGATGCTGTCTTTCCACATGCTATAGGTGATCATTCTAGCTAGAGAGTATCCAGAGAAATAACTGTAACAGTTTCTATTAAGATATTTTTGTATATGTTTTCAAAGTCCCATGCAACGAATTTCCAGAGAGAACCTGTTTATCTTCCTGTCAGCAATGCCACACCAATCAATAAATATACATATGCTCCTACTTTTTCTATTTTGCCTCACATACTGACAGATGAAGTTGCCAGCTAAGTTCTTGACATGAAAATATTTCTATTGTAATATGTCAGAAAAGTTAATTATTGTAGGCAGTAAAAATACATATTCAAGAGCAAAAGGTCACTAGGGAGCTTTGCTTAAGAATACTGCTAGAAGGATTGAGTAGGAACTTGATTAAATATTGGGGTAAGGCTTAAACCTTGGCATTTTGGCAGAGACCTGGAGTTTATGGGTCCTGAAGAATGTAATTCAAGCATGTGCTCTCTCAAACACATTTTACTGTCAGGGTCTGCCACTGCAGCTTTGCATAGAATGGCAAATCAGAAGGTGTGTTGTTTGTTTGGTTTTTTTGTGGAGACTGGCAAAAACTTTAAGAGATTGTTGCCAAGAAATAAATAAACGCACAGGTGGGGGTCTAGAACAGAGAAAAAAAATGCCAGTTAGACATAACTGAAAACATAAAACGGAGCTAGAAGGCAAGAGATGGTTGGGACTGTGTACTCAGAACCTGACAGAGTTGCCACTTATATTTCTTCTTGCTGATCTTCAGCTTGAAGCAGTAGGTGCTTCAGACAGTATCTTTATGCTGTTATCCCAGGAAGATAAGAGATTGGATTAAAAAATTTAGAAACAGCAATCTGTGAATATGGAACTGAGCCTCTTTATTTAAAAATAGTAGGAAGTGCTACCTGGGACAAAACTGGCTGTACTGAGTAGTTCCACTGTGGGTGGTTATGCATGAAAGTGTCCTGGGAGGGCAGGCAAGCCTTGCTAGCACAGCCATGCTAGAGCTGGGTTAAGTGTGAACAGTAGTGGGATGGAAGAAAGAAGCATTAGTTGGACTAACTTTATATATTAAAAAAGACATTGAATTTCCTCATTGCAAAAGTGTATCAGAGGTCCTCCAAATATTATTACTTTATTAGAATCTTTGCTTAAGTAACAGAAAAATTTTGGAGCAACTTTTTCTTACAAAATATTAATGCTGTTTCGCATTAATAACAGCATAAATCTCAGTTTACAAAAGTGCCTCTGTAGGTAATGCCTTCTCAATGAATGTTGCTAGAAATCTCATTACTAGCATGTCATCAAGACTGCATTCTGAAGACAACAGCTTTGTACCTAAAATGCTGGTCTTTCGCTATAAAAGAAGTGTACAGTAGCCTATAGAAGACAGCACGACTATTACAGCAAACTCTGGCAACTAATGTAGTATATGGCAGCTTAGAACCTGGCAAGAACATATGTATGACATGATGGAATGGTAATTTATTAATGAAAATGGTAGAGGTCAGAGTAAGGCATGTCTCTGAATTTTTTCTCTACTTCTCCATTAATACTTGGACTATATCTTCTCCTCTTGTTTATGGTAACATTTCCTGCATTTCTTGTATTTTTTCATAGCCTAAATCTTTTCATCTCCAATACCTAGCTTTATCCTCATTCTGAAAACACACTGACGGAGTTTGCTAATTTTCACTGCAAGGACTTCTTGCAAAGATTATCACCCTGCATAATTCTCATTCATTGTTGTCAGTTCTCCCGGAAAATCTCTTACTAATTTTTCTTTTACGTAACACAAGAAACATAAGAGTGGATGATCTTTAATTTTCTTGGTTTGCAAAGAAAGTGTCTATGACAGAGCTCAGTCTGACTGATGATTTGCAGTTGACTCATCTTGATTTTATCTCACAGTTGTTTGACAAGTGACTAGTTTTGGCTACTAGGTTGTTTTGGGATTTTTGCTAGTCTGCACTGCTTATATCAGACCCACAGTGAGTATTGGTACACTTCAGTTTTAATATACCAAAGTTGATATTCAGTGGGCTTTGTAGTGAAATGGATAAAGCATTGTGCTAGGCAGTTTTGTGCACATACTTATGAAGAGCTTAGGACAACTGAGAAGATGGCATTGCAAATTTAGTTTAGATTATATTTTTTCTGTAAAGAAAGGCAAATGGATATATGTTCTGTGCAGGAAAGGGGATATGTAGATGGTTGAATAGGTACAATTGAATGTATATTTTAACTACAACTCTGCGTTCAAAAGTTTGTGCTGGAAATTAACGCAAAGTATTCTTTATTCTACTTAAATTATTTTCTTAATTGAGTTTCCTATTTTTACCTTAAATACTGAAATAACTGATACATGTAGCAGTTACTGATAATTTAAGCAGCTGTAGAAAGTTTTCAGATTTGTATTTGAGATGGTTTGCTAAACTTAAAGAATGCAGTGCAATTCCTATGTGCTTCTCCACTAATTATTTCTATTTTTGTGGGAGTCATTTTGGACTGTTTAGAATGTATGAAGGTCATGGGAGAAAAAGTAGGTCTCACCTGTGTCTCCCATCACATATCCCAAACCCATCACCTCTAAGATTTTTGTGCTAAATATGATCATCTCTTGCACCTCCAAGCTAGCATGGAGGTAGATGGGGCAGATTTGCCTCTCTGTAGGCATCTGTATCATCTGTCTTTCCTTGGATTTCTGAAGTCTATGGCACCCTGGTGCTACAGCTAGACAGAAGAAAGGAGGGAGAAAGTAATGTACATTGTTAGATTTCCTTCAGAATGCAAATTAGCTGACCAAGGAAAGATGTTATCTGAGCAGTCAAAATACTATTGGTTTAGGGAGAGGAGGAAAACAGGAAGAGTTACGCAGATCACAGAAGAATGAAATATGGATATGAGAAAACATCCTTGGTGTTCAACCTCTCTGAGATCTATTCCATATGTTCATTACCAGCCTGACTGCTGTCTGATCTGGGACCACTCCATCTCTTTTCTCACACATTTCCACACCCCATAAAGCCTCCTCCGCTCCCCTTTTCCATTTCTTGATCAATTCTGCCTTTGCCCAGACACTTGCATGTGCAAATTATTTTATTCTGAAAACCATTCCGTACACCATTTGAGAATTTTCAGAAGGTGCTATCACATATTCTTGTTCCCAGACAGAATAACATGTTCTGATTAAAGTAGAACACAGTAAATTTAAGGGTGAAATCTTGTCCTCACTCAGCTGTATGGCAAATGACATTTACTTTAAGGGTCACATGGCTGCACCTAGATTAAACAGCAGACTCCTTGTGATATGTGTAGCAGCCTTCATCTCATCCTTATTCAGATCAAATCCAAGGCACAATGGAAAGCTGGGTCTGTCGTAACCTTGACTTTTGCCTTGATAAAAGACGAGGATATGTGCAGGCTACTTATGCAGTCCCTGGGGCTTGGAAGGCTGCATGAGCCCCTTGCTTTAGAAAACATTTAAACTGAATGTACTTACCACGTTATATACAAAATCTTCTATTTTTGTAATATATCTTGCTAACCCTTACAGTCATTTCCTCCAGGACTGTAGCATGGTAGATACGTCCTGTTACTTAGCACCTTACGAGTCTCATGTACTTATTAAAAGGCTGGAAATTTGTCTTCTTATTTGTACAAATGAAGATCTAATTTTATATATAAATACATTCCTCCTGCTTTACACATACATCATATCCAGAAAGGGTCTGCTGTATACTTACTCTTGTGTTGTTTCTTTCAGCTTTCAGTTCTGAAATCTCCTCCTCTTTTTCAAGCAGCTGTTCCCTGCACGCATTTAATTCTTTTGTCAGTGCAGCAAATTCCTGTGGAATAAAATTATATATGAAGTTACTCAAGATGTAAGCACTAGAATAGTCAAATTCATATGCATTCTAGAGTTTGAGGCTTTAAATAATATTTAGAAATCATCAACACAAACTCTTATAAAAAGCACCTATGGAAAAACACTGATTTAAGCTTAGAAACAAAAGAAGGTTCAAGATGATGGCAACATCCCCCATACATAAGCTGTCAGAACCACACCAGATGAAGAACAGAATTGGCCTATTTCATAGCAACAGAGACACCATGTTTCACACATAATGAGGTTCAACTCAACATATGCACTTAGTGAGTGTTCTTGCCTCTCTGTAAGGCAGCTGTTGCAATATGGCATGGGAGAAAAATGTTAAGGTATTCATTGATCAAAATATATCTAATATCGGATTAACATAAATAATATGTGCATTGTGAAAAAAATACTCTCCTTATTTTTACTTGACATTTGAATTCAACTATTAAAATGTATGTGGACATTATAGTGAAAGTCTGTGATGAGCCAGAGAAATATTCATGTTTGTTAGTTTGGAGTGAGTTTCCTATGAAATAACAACATAAAATGTAACTGGATTTTAAGTTGCTCAGGATGTTATGTTTTATACATGCAACTAATAGTTTTTTCTGAAAACCACATATTTCAGCTGTCAAAATTCCTATTAAAATGTCTTGATTTTACCATTGCTGTTACTCCCCAACAATATACATAATTTTTTATCTATACAAAGGGCAGTAACAGATTTGTCATTCATTTCAATAATGAAAAGGTTTCACTCCACATGTGTTTATTTTTGACAGGCACAACATATACTAAACTGTAGTGGTTAATTTTATCCTTTATAGCAAAAAGATGTTAAATGTCTCATGAAAACAGTGGGGCAAAGGATGAAAAGCCTTTGAAATTTGTGATCATGTGTCAGAAAAAAAGGTGTCTTGATGAACAGCATCACTACTTAACAAAGATATATACATATTTTTAAATATTAAGTTAATTTTAGTTTGACCAAAATAGTCAGTGCTTAAGACCCACAAGCAGCCAGAGTTAAACTGAAGTCATTCCTAATTCCCCCTCTTCCCCCAAAAAGAAAGCAGTTTAAGAAAAAAACATGTCCAGGTGGTTTATCTTACAGCCAGTAGGACAAAGCTGAGACTAAATCTACTTATTTAAGACAAAAGCTGGCAGTGATCTCAAAAGGGCTTGGTTTGCTGCTTCCCCTCGAACTGCTGAAAGCAGCTTTTATCTGAATTAAAGTGCTGTTCAAGACAAGTTTGGTAGGTATTCCTAGGCTCATTCTGTTTTAATAAAGTTTCTAAATACTTACTGGTATATGGTATTATTAATAATATATTAAAAAATATTCAAATGGGTTTGAGGTGATATTCTGACAATGTGTAACTAAGGGTTTTTTTCCCATTTTTCAGCAGCTGGAACTCGATTCACAGTAAACCTCCTTGCAAATTGCATGGTAGTAAGGAAGATGTTGTTCTGATATCCTCAGTGGATTTTGTTTTAGAGATCAGCTACTGATCACATGAAGGATGTAGTGATGTTTTCTGTCATACCTCCTGATCAGTATTTTCATTTTACATCCTAGTGGTCAACAACTTGTAAGGCTATGAAGAATACTTTGATGTTAAAGCCCTTAACTTAGCTTTGAAAATGAGATTTAAATTTTAAAATGCCTCTCTCATTTTTCAGAAGTACCATTAGAACTTGTAGCGTAGGACTCCACACAGCAGCTTTCCACCTTCGATGTTTTCCCACAATATGAGAGGAACCATCTGTAAACAGGGCATATTGCTTCTCAGTCTCTGATAATTCATTATACAGAGGGGCCTCTTCAGCACGAGTCACCTCCTCTGGCAACACTCCAAAGTTTCGGCCCTCTGGCCAGTCCATGATCATTTCCAGGATTCCTGGGCGGTCAGGGTTTCCCATCTGAGCTCACTGTGTTATTGGTGCGACCCACTTACTCCATGTAGCATCAGTTGCGTGATGCATAGAGGGGATCTGACCTTTGAACATCCAGCCCAGCACAGGCAATCGAGGTGCCAAAAGGAGCTGTGCTTCAGTACCAACTACTTCCGAAGCAGCTCGAATTCCTTCATATGCTGCTAATATTTCTTTTCCAGCTGGAGTGTAATGGGCTTCAGATCCCCTATATCCCTGGCTCCAAAACCCTAGAGGTCGACCTCGAGTCTCTCCAGGCACTTTCTGCCAGAGGCTCCAGGTGGGGCCGTTATCCCCGGCTGAGGTGTAAAGCACATTTTTCACATCTTGTCCTGTCCAGACTGGCCCAAGCGCTACTGCACGAACTATCTCCCGTTTAATTTGTTCAAAGGCTTGCTGCTGCTCAGGGCCCCATTCAAAGTCGTTCTTCTTCCGTCTCACTCAATAGAGAGGGCTTACGATCAGACTATAACCTGGAATATGCATTCTCCAGAAACCCACAACACCTAAGAAAGCTTGTGTTTCCTTTTTGTTAGTTGGTGGAGACATAGCTGTCATTTTATTGATCACATCCATTGGGATATGACAACGCCTATCTTGCCATTTTATTCCTAAAAACTGAATTTCCTGTGCAGGCCCTTTGACCTTACTTTGTTTTATAGCAAAACCAGCTTTCAGGAGAGTCTGGATTATTCTCCACCCCTTATTCCATACCATTTACATCACGCTCAGGTCTCACACTATCCAAAACTTTCTCATTTCCTCGCGCCGGGCTCGAGCCTATGGCGTTTCCCCTCCCCTCAGTCCCGCTTGGCAGCCGCAGTGGCAGCAGCAGCCTGGGTAGCGGTGCTGCGTCCTCCTTCTCCTTATTCTCCCCGCCCCGGGGCATGATTCAGTTTATGTTGCTTTTTAGTTGCCAGGGGAAACTGAGACTCCAGAAGTGGTATGTCCCATTATCTGACAAATAAAAGAAGAAAATCACAAGGGAATTTGTTCAAACAGTATTAGACCGCAAACCAAAAATGTGCTCACTTCAGCAGCACATATACTAAAATTAGAACAATACAGAGAAGATTAGTATGACCCCTGCACAAGGAAGCAAAGAAAATCAAGGAATTCATTCACTACTTCCCATCAGCAGGCAGGTGTTCAGCTATCTGCAGGAAAGCAGGGCTCCATCATGTGTTGCTTGGGAAGACAAACGCCATCACTCCGAATGTCCCCCCTTTCCTTCTTCTTTCCCCAGCTTTATATGCTAAGCATATACCATATATGACATACCATATATGTCATATGGTATGGAATATCCCTTTGGTCATTAAGGTCAGCTGTCCTGGCTGTGTCCTCTCCCAACTTCTTGTGCACCCCCAGCCTACTCGCTGGCGGGGTGGTGTGAGAAGCAGAAAAGGCCTTGACTCTGTGTGAGCACTGCTCAGCAGTAACTAAAACATCCCTGTGTATCAACATTGTTTCCAGCACAAATCCAAAACACAGCCCCATACTAGCTGCTATGAAGAAAGTTAACTCTACCCCAGCCAAAACCAGTGCATGGATAATTGTCTATAATAGTTTCAGAATCTCACAGAATAAACTTTATGTGTAATCTATGTAGTACGTCATTGTTATTTACTTTTTCTCATTTCTTTGTGTTGTTTCAGTTGGAATTAACATAGACATTTTGGCATACTCTTGGGCATCTGGATGGGTGACAGGTGGTAAAAAGGATAACAAGTATCATCCGTCAACTTACAGTTCCAGTTTCTAACTACAGTAAGGCAAAGCAGCCTGATAACATGCTTTTGTTGATTTGCTTGGAAACAGAAAAAGATACAAGTTTATCAAATTGTACATTCTTTGCTGTACCAAGGCAAGCGTGCTACCAGCAGCACAGTCCCTAATGCTTTGGTCAATATAATCTCAAATAATTAAGGAATGGAGTTCCTACTAGTTTGCTGAGCAGCATGGAGCTTGGTCTTAGGGAAATTTTCTTTGGTCATCTGCTGAAGTTTTCCCTTGCTTAAAACCAAATCATTACTCAAAATTCCGCTCCCAGAGAGTCCCATACCTAATACAGTGTCCTTTCAGCCTTGAAATATCTTTAGCTCATATTCATAATAAATATTAGCATCCACTTTAGCTGAGCAACCTGTGTTCAGTATTTTAGACCTTTTTACTTGTGTCACTGACATAGCCCCTTGAAGACTTTTAATTATTCAGTTGCTGCTTCTCTCTGAAATTCCTCTGTGCTCTTGATATATCTGCAGTACTAGCACTTACAACAAGCAGTCATCTCTTCATACCTCTGCAGCTAAAGTGGCCAACTTTCTCTCTTCATCTGAAGTACTAGAGACTGCTCAGTTGTCAAGAGCTTTGACTTCTCTGAATCGAATGATGACAGAAAGAAGGGTTTTTTTCTTGGTGTCTTTATCATAAGCCTTTTACAGGGAAAGTCTCAAAGTAAAATTGAGTTTGCCCTAGAGCTTTACAAATTATTATTTCTGTCACTTCTTCTTTGATAAATTAATAACTAGGATAAAACCTCACAACAACTTGCTTTTCAACTCACGCTTCCAAAACTACAAGTAAAACTCATTTTAAATAAACCTTTTTCGTCCAAGGTATCCCTGAGATATGACAACGTAATGCTCTGGGGAATGTGTTTCTCGTACAGGTTAGAAGCAAAGCAAAGCATATTTTTGTTTTACCCAGTTATATAATAAATAACATGTGATGATAATGACCTCTGCTCTTGCAATTCCCTCCTGTATATACAGGGAACCAGAGAATACTGTCATCTGGAATTATTATTTGCAGCAGAAATCTTGCATGGTCAGTCATACTTTGGGAGCCCTGAAGGTAGTATTTGTTGCATAATTAATATGATTTGACAGGCACAACTGCATTCTTAAAGCTTATGTAGAAGTTGTGTGGCTATAAAGCTAATTAAGAACTAAAGTGAATTACAATTATATGAAAATTACTCAGTTGCTTGCACTGTTTTTATACTATACTATACTATACTATGTCATCAGGACACTAACAAAATTATTTCATAATAAACCACCCAAGAAAAAGCATTTTTTTGCCATCTGAATAAACATAATCTTGGAGCCTATCTTATCTGCTGTTTCTCTTTTTGTCTTAATACTTGGGCTATAACATTCAATCTGACTTAAAAGCAGCTGACTCAAAATAAGAGTTCTTCATTTATACCATGTTTATCTTTGAAGAGAGGGCAGATGCCTTGTAAACAAATTCAACAGAAATTTGTAGCCTCTGAAAGGACTGCTAGGTATTACAAATGAAAAAAAGTCAAGGACTTCCCCTGGTGAAGCAGTTGAGATACAGTCAGAGCAGAGGCTGGCGGGTGCCCAGGAGAGTGGGAGGCCATCAGGACAGGCAGGCTGACAGTGCTGCCAGATGTATTGGCAGAAGGACCGTGTAGGGGAGGCATACCACAGCTCCCTTACCATTAAATCTCTGCCTCTAGGGGCTGGCTTAACAAATGCTGCTTTCTTTGCTTATTGTTCCCTGGAAAGGCCTGCGAGGTTTATTTTTTATGACCTAATATGCAGAAAACACATATAACTAGTCTCCAAGCTGAGGGTATGCCACAGAAATTATGAGACCTCCTAGCTGCAACGGTCAACTGTTCAGCCTGTATATATAGTCCAGTACAGAGTGAGTTGAAATGAAAATACAAACAGCTTCTCATCAACCCCGAAAAAAAAAAAAACCAAAAAAAACCACAAACCAAAAAAAACCAAAAAAACAAACCCCCCCCCCCCCAAAAAAAAACCCAACAAAAAAAAACCTACTGAAAGAAAGGAGAAATTTAGTAAAACAATAAAAAAAAAAAATCCATAAAATTCAGTTTCAGAGACACTGGGGAGTTTTGGCTTAAAATCTCCTCCTCTGGATTTTCCATCTTTGAACCACAGTTCATTTCAGGAATGAATGAGTGAACTAATCTCTGCATGGAGAAAGAATGGTAAGGCTTTATAATTTTTATTTTACATTCAACACAAACTATGTGAACTGATTTGCTTTCCTACAAATTTAGATGTTACTCATTTAACATACAATTCCCTCAGAGTTTTAACCTTTCATTTATTATGTTTTCATCCAATCCAATTTTATAAAAATAGTGTACCTTCTTTCTTTTCTTATTATTCCTTCATTGGAAATATTGTTGGAAATTCTCCATGCTTTTTAAATGACCAAGTATTTATTTTAGCAATTTTGCCATTACCAGCACACAGATTTCAACCTTATTGTCTCCTATTAACAAGACAAACCACTACAAAATTCTGAATGGAATTCACTGTTTACCTTCTTACTACAGAAGAGCCATAACAATAGTGCTTGAGTCTAGATTAGGTTGAATGTAAGATTTAAATATGTGGGTTTGGTGTCAATCTTCTGAAATGTTTATTGTTACATTTCTGCTCAAAATGAGAGTTCATTTGCACATGAGTTTTAGGTTGGAAAACATGTACGCTGAAATATTGTATTGTAAAAGGACCCAGGTAAAAAGAGGAAATTTGTCTGGATCTCAGGACTAAAATTTTGGTCTCTTCATGCATAAAAAAGTCATACTTTCAAAATAGTACAGTAGCCTCTGAATTAGTCTCTTAAAAATATTATCTGATCAGTTTGCACTATGATGCCATTATTTGCCTGGAGAGTTTTCTGTACTTCTCCACAAATAAATGTAAGCAAAATTGATTCAGATTGATTCAGTCTCTCTTTTTCCCAATTTTATGCAGGGGTCTTTTTTTTTGTTTTACCCCTTCAAGAAAATTGGCCACTAGTAGTTAATTAGATAATAAATAATATGACGTGGGTGGGCCACATCAAGTTGAACTACTGAATCTCTAATTTGAACTAATTTGACACCAAGTTGGGTGGGAGTGTTCATCTGCTCGAGGGTCGGAAGGCTCTGCAGAGGGATCTGGACAGGCTGGATCGATGGGCCCAGGCCAATTGTATGAGGTTCAACAAGGCCAAGTGCCGGGTCCTGCACTTGGGTCACAACAACCCCATGCAACGCTACAGGCTTGGGGACGAGTGGCAGGAAAGCTGCCCTGCAGAAAAGGACCTGGGGGTGTTGTTTGAGAGCCGGCTGAAGATGAGCCAGCAGTGTGCCCAGGTGGCCAAGAAGGCCAACAGCATCCTGGCCTGGATCAGAAATAGTGTGGCCAGCAGCAGTAGGGAGGTGATCGTGTCCCTGTACTCGGCGCTGGTGAGGCCGCACCTCGAATACTGTGTTCAGTTTTGGGCCCCTCACTATAAGAAAAGCATTGAGGTGCTGGAGCATGTCCAAAGAAGGGCAATGAAGCTGGTGAAAGGTCTGGAGCACAAGTCTTATGAGGAGCTTTGAGAGAGCTGGGGTTGTTTAACCTGAAGAAGGTTTACCTGAAAGGAGATTGTAGAGAGGTGGGTGTCGATCTCTTCTCCCAACTGACGAGTGACAGGACAAGAGGAAATGGCCTCAAGTTGCACCAGGGGAGGTTCAGGCTGGATATTAGGAAAAATTTCTTCACTGAATGGCTTGTCAGACATTGGAACGGGCTGCCCAGGGAAGTGGTTGAGTCACTATGCCTGGAGGTATTTAAAAGGTGTGTGGATGAGGTGCTTAGGGACATGGTTTAGTGGTGGACTTAGCAGTATTAGGTTAACAGTTGGACTTGATGATCTTAAAGGTCTTTTCCAACCTAAACAATTCTATGGTTCTAATGAAATCCGCCGTAATAGTTTTCACTTGAAACTAGGGCAATAATAATATGAATGTAATCCACGTGGTTTTAGAATTGTTGTTAAAAAGTAGTACAACCACAAGCAATGACCCAAGTATAACTCTCTAATGAGTACCAAACAGCCAAACACAAATCTGTGTTCCAGTATTTCCCAAATTAGCCTGCAAAATTGCCACGTAAAAACATATTTTTTACATGACACCAGCTGAAATTGCCCAGTTGACATTCCTGTTTTTTCCAGTCAGTTGCTTTTTAATGGAAAACTGCTGAATAAAGTATGCAATCTGCTGTTTTAATATTGTTTTCCCACTCCCTCTATTTTTAAATAATTTAGATTTGGTGCTCTGTATTATCTGTTGTATACTGATCACTAAAATTTATGCTTTCTGCAGAATAATGTCCACCCAGTGGGTATTCATATGTTAAAACAAAGCTAGGTTTCACACCTAGAGTAACAGAAGGACGAGGGAAAAAGGGCATGATAAAACCAACAACAGATTTTTACTTTTTTACCTAAAATTTCCTGTGTCTGTGAGACTCTTCAAATTATGATAACAGATGTAAGTTCACAAAAGCTTAAAAAAAGTGATCATAAGCAAAAGGCAGTAGATGCTAAAAATTCAATGTTCCTTATTTGTCATCCTTAGTACCAAGCTATAAAGCTTGAGGCTTCAAACGCCTTGGCAGCCTCCATCCATAAAAGAGTAAATTTTAAAGATTATAAAAATATAGCCTACTTTTTAATATTTTTTGTTATTATAATGTAGCAAATCAATTATACCAAACTAGAGTAATTCTCCCATATTTATGAACAAGAATGAAATTAATGGGGTTTTTCCCCCCCTAAAAAAAGCAAATGGAAAATTTAAAGGTCTCTTGTTTTGCAGTTCATGTTAACTAGATTAGTTCAATTTGGAATAGATATCACAGTGAAGGACAGCATACTCTGTTACTTTGAAAATAACAACAACTATATCTTCAGCACTTTGCTCCTGACTGATGGGAACACTGAGGCATAAAGGGTACATAACCGAATTAAACAGCTGTCAGATTATTACTGAAATGGGATGGGATAAATCATCACTCATATAAACATCTGTAAATACAATAAAGCTGAATTTGTAATTCAGGTGGGTGACTTTTAAACAGCTCATAATATTATAGACGAAACTGCAGTCTGGCTTACAATGTGTTTTAATTAGTCATATTTCAGAATGTTCTACTATACATACCGTACCCTATTTTGTAGAAGTATTACTCATGTAAGACACTCTGGCAGCACACTTTTCAGAAATGGGATGAAAGTGGTGTTAGTTGGGGCTGTAGTGATTTTTTTTCCAAATCATATTACTGAAGTATGGAAGTGAATCAGCTACATAATGAGGGAAATTGCACCATTTTTTCCCCATTTAATAATCAATGCCTTTGTTTTACAGATACTCATATTCAATTCTTCTAAAAGTACATAAATAATTTGCAGATATAGTTATCTTGCAGACTAGAGTATATTATTATTTTCAAGTGACACTCTTTGACATTAAAAATATTTATATCAGTATGTCTTTATTGATTAAATATTGTAGTGCATCAAAACTGATGACAATTTACTACTCCACAGTTAGAAATCTATCATCTGTCAATAAAAAGAAAGAGCAGAATATGGTCTAAAATGGCAGACTGACTGATATATGAAATAATTTTATGGCAAATGATATTGCTTTTATTGCAATTAATCAGAACTATATTTTTCCAGATATTTAAATATTAAATATGTGAAATGGTCACAGAGCAGTAGCATAAGTGAAGAATAATTTGCTGTATTGAATTACAAGAGTACAACCTCCCATTGCCAGCACAGAGTTTTATTTTATGCTTATCATCCTACTTTTTTTTTTTGCAAAATTAAAATAAACACAAAGTTATAAAGGGAATCACCGTGGACAATATGCAGATTATTGAAGTGCTTTACAGACTGTACAATGGTTTCAGCACATACACACATACATACAACTCTCATTATAAGGCAGATTGAGGTCAGTACATGGCCCTGGGAAATAACCTAAAATAAATCCTGACAGAGAGGATATATGAAGGGTGACTGTAAAAAGCAACACATACCAGTAAACAGAATAGGCCTTGACTTACAATGTTGGTAAGGAATGCGCAGCTTATTTTGGTGCCAATTCTGGTTTACAAGTCTAGTTAATTTTTAGCATGCCTGACTCACTTTTCAAACTCTTTACCTCTCTAGCTTCGACTTCTTTCTCCACACAGCATCTTGTTGTTTTCTTCCAGGCAAACTTGACAAAATACAGTGCGACCTTTCCTTCTCCCTCATTTTGGGGAACACATACTGTTCTGACACTTGTCTCCTTCCCTTCTTCCTCAGCATTGTCTCTGGGTAAATTTTATCCCTGATCACTCATTCAGTTATTAATAATAGGTCAACAAGTCTGCTGTTCTGATTCAGAACACATCCTTCCTTCCACAGTAAAATAATATTTTTGCCCCTTTCAGAATTTGAAATGGCATACTAAATAAGTGACATTAAATAATTTAGTATTTTAAATACACTTAAAAATAAAAAAAAAATAATTTTTTCATCACTTTATAAAATCAAGTGAAAAGCATCTGATATTTTGGCTGTTTTCCACTGTTTCTCATTTTTTCATGAATTTGCTCAATGTGTAAAAAAATTATCGAAAGGGAGAAGGACAGAGAAAATGTAAGCATGCTTAATTCTATTATTTTGAATAACAACACCCAAACTACAGAATATTACATAAACTGGGTTCTAACAAAAAAACATTAATTTAAAAAGTCAGTTTTTTTCTTCTTTTTATCAGAAAAAGATTTATCAAGCTAAACCAAGTCTACTAACCAACCTCATCCATCAACTGATCTCTTCACATAAACTGTATTTGATCTTTTTCCTGGCAAGAATAGGAGCTAACTGATGCTTGAGTATGCAAATATTAGATTTTCTGGGTTGGATATATCTCACCTAATTTGAAAGTTATGTTGCATTAAAATCTATATCAAAGCTGGTCACCCAAGAGCAGCAAAGAGGAATAAACGTACTTTTAGGATGTCATTGACCCAACATGCTATAGATACCTTTTTTGGGTTGAAAAGAACTGCACCTTTGAATTCCTTATTTTTCTATACAGAACTTCCATAAAGGCATTTGGAAAAATTACCTCTTCCACACTATAGGTGTCTGCTTCTGGTCTGTCTTGTCCCAGCCTAACTAAAGCTTGTTTGAGAGAAGTAAATGAAATTCCCAACTTTAGCTATGATGGATCAATCACTTTACCGCTGGTATCACTGGTGGCAATCACCTCCCCCACCCTGCCCCCCAAAATAAAATTGTGGAAATAACAAATATAAATTGGTAGTGATTATCCCACTCTTCTAGGTGCTAGTATTCAACTGGAGAAGTATGGGGTGGTTTGGTTCTTGGGAAAGACAAGACAAGTGACCACAGTCAGGATGAATACCAGGAAGTTCAAATGAGAATATAATGAAATGTAGGGGAAAGGGCGTTTGTAAGATGGTTTAAAAAGGACAGATTGTTTTCTCTAGAGAGAGAAACTGGGGACAAAACAATGCTGCTCCAATAAGCAAGAGGTTGTTTGTTATAATGACAAGAGTGATTATTCTCTGTGTACATTCAGAGTAGGGCATAAATAATCAAGTTAAATTGCATCTAAGGCAGTTCAGGGTGGTATTAGGAAAATCTTTTATAAGAACAGTTAAGCAACAAACTTAGCTATACAGAAACTGTGTAGTGACATGCTTTCAGTGATAATTCAGACAAATATCTGTGAGGGTTGATGGTCTTGTCTCAAAGAATGAAGATGGAATAAATGACATTTGGAAGATATTTCCATTTTTTGAGTCCATGACAATGAATCCATATAGACAGTTTCACTACGGTGAATTCTACTTCACTTTCTATCAGTGGAGCTTTTAATTTAGATGACTGCAGTATATATTGACTTCTATGATAAAATTGCATTTATACATAGCACTTTCTTGGTGTCTCTGATGGAGTTAATTTAAGCCATGGATTTCACTAACTTGCTTTCTGTTTGATAATAAATGTAAGGTATAAGAGGTTTGTTTTGTAGAAATGCTTTATTGATCCTTACACTGAAAAGAAATTACTTTTTCTTCTTATGTTGATTTGCTCTCTTTCCAGTTAGTCTAAACAGTTATCTAATATCCTCAAAGTACAAATATGTACCTCAGGAAGGGATCCCAATTTTACTCTTTCCAGCAATCTAATACAACATTTGGCTTTTTTTCTGTATAATAGAAGCAACATTAAAATTTGCTCAAACCTTGTTTTATATACTGAGATTGTTAACAGTAATCTTTCCTTTGGTCTATACTATTACAATGAACTTTAAAAACTTCAACAGAGAAAACAAGAAAATTAGTTGCAGATGTTCTTCATCAAGAAATATGATGAATTGGTAATTACTGACATAAACTTCATCCTGAGGAAAAATATACAACGTACTAAAAGATGCCAAGAACACCAAATTAAGGAATGGCATCTTCTATATCAGAAATCGCATAACCAGCAAAGATCTGACTAGCCTCTGTGCCTCACATATTAAAGATAAAGGAATAATAAAACATCTTAAAATGATGCTAACGTTCAGACATTTCATTCATATGCTGTCACCCACTACTAAAGTCTTTTAAAGCCTTTTTTTTTTTTTTTTAAGAATAGAGTGTAATTGAAAATGTGGTGAGTAAACTTATATTCTTCTCTCTAAAGAAAGAAGTTGATAAAGCCTGGTAGTTAATTGTGATAATAATAAAAATATTTTTTATCCTAAAGGATTTTGTTTATTTTGAGTCAGCAAAAATAATTGAAAGAGTCTTGTTAATTTCAGAAAAACAGGAAACTAAATCAGAAATTTTTATGAAAGGACATTTTCATTGATGTTCAATAATTTGCTGTGGTCATGAAAGAAGAAAAAAAGTTATAAATTGCATCTTCTATACATAGTGTAATCTTGGGTATGAGTAGTCGTCCAATATATAAGAAAAATTACTGCTTATCAAGAGCTCTGCAGGACTCTGGTGATTGCATTCACTAAATAAGAAATTTACATCAAAATAAGGCCTCATTAGCTATAAATTTTTGAGCTGCACACTGGACAGGTGGTCCAGAGACTGATTCTGCTCAGAGCCCAGGCAATTAATGCCTCTCTGTTTACCTCTTGTTATTTAGTCCTTCAGGCATGGGTAGTGCCTGTGCAATGCCGGAGAACAGCATGACTACCAGCAGAAAGGTACTGCAAAACTGGGACCTAGTCTGTGACTTCTAAAAAGTAGTGTAGTATCTGTTCTGATGACAAATGTATGCACATTCCTGAGTTTTGCTGCACCTCTTGCCAGAACTACTCACACATGCATATGGTCACCTCACATAAACATTACACAAAGTATGCACCAGAAGAAAGTTTTGTTAATTTAGTTATATAACTTAGATGACTCCGCCTAACACTATATGTGTTTCTCCATAAAAAGGAAAATTCAGAAATGGGCAAACACAGAGATTTTTTTTTTTAAGTTATGTTTAAAATATTTACTACAAGTGTGTGTCACAGAAAGGTTTGCTACCTAATCTTCACACACACACTTCAGAAGCAGTTGGGCTTGTTTGAAGTGTGACTGTCACTTTGAAAACTAAATCAGATTTGCTGATCCAGATCTAGTGCTCTAAATGAAAGTTACACTTCAAACATGCCCAGTTCCCTTTGAGGTGCTGTAGAGCTACTGTTTCTGTTTGAAGTTCATTATCCCACTTCATTACTACCAATTCAATGTTAAATCTGTCTCCTCTTACTACGTTGTGTCTCCAGATAGCTAAATAAACACAGACGATAATGTTCAGGACAGAGTATACGTGACAGCTTTGAGCTCTTGTATTCAGGAAAGCTCAGTTCAGGATTACAGCTGTCACCACAAAATCTGAAAGTCATATGACAGGGAGAGGAAATAAAAATTACCCTTCTAAGGTAGTGTTTTAGTAAAATACATGCACATTCACAAATGCACACATACAGACTATTAAATACTTTCACCAGCTATGTTTAAATCTCATAACCCACTAGACTCAGGCTATAACTTAGCCCTTTTTTATCACTCTGCATTTGCAGTAGTTAAGATCAAGAGAAATGGAAAACATGATTTTAATAACACCGATTCTCAGAAATCCTGGTGTATTTGCAACATAAACAAACTATGTTTGTATTATGCCCCCCCTGTGAAATACAATGCATACAGACTCATTCCTACCTGCCCATAGATACATCTTTCAGATTTACTCCACAGAAATGCTTCACAAACTTCTTTTATTTTACTGTATAATATTCAGTTTATGATTTGTATTTCTCCAAGATGTGCTAACCTCCAAGGTTCAGAAATTAAAAAAACCCAATCCAAACCAAAACAAAAAACCTGAACTAGCTAATGTATAAAAAAAGTATGTTAAATACAAATTTTTCCCTGGCTATATTTATTTACAGTATATTTCCAGAAACAAGACCATTATAAAAATGACAAGTAAACATCCAAACAAAGGTAAACAACAGAGACCCAACAGAAGTGGAACACCTGTTTCAGAGCATGCTCATAATTGCCAGCTGGGTTGGAATGCATTAGTACTGTAACCTCATAAATCTTCCCAAAGTTGTTTGCATAACTATATACTATCATTCAATATTGCTAAATCAGATAACATTCTATCTTTCCTAAATTGGCTGTTTATATTTCTCATGACAACCACAAGACAGAAACCACAATATACAACTAGACGTGCGCTGAAGCTTAGGGTCCCATAGCAGTTCAGAGTGCTTCAAAACCTTACGGCTATATTCTCCTCCTTTTGCCCTGCTACCCCTCTCCCTGAAGCCTGTGGATGCAAAGAAATGAACTGAACCACAACAGTGGAAGAACTTTGAAGGATTTAGCTCTAAAAAGTCAGTCCCTAGACCCAACCCATCAATTCTTTGAAGCCAATTTACAATTGAAAAGCATATTAACTTAAGAGGAAAATTTTTACTGTAGCTTAGCAGAAAGCCACGGTTAGAGCTCATGAGCTTATGGGCAGCTCTCACCTAGGCACTCTTTCCTCCATCTCTAGCCAGGGTGATTTACTCTGGCACCCTTCCCAGCTCAGTACCAGCGGATGAGATCATGATGCCACAACATGAGTCTAAGTGCCAGTACTCACAAATGAGATTAAGATTGTTAAATTTAAGTATCACCAAAGTGATGGTAGCCCTGTATTAAACTATGTGCTTGCCCTGATAAGCTGATAAGCAATTAATACCTAATAGCAATTAACTTTCTCAAACAGCTTATTCTGTCAGTTTTCTGAATGTGGCTAATACTTTCTTTGATGGGCAACTGGGAAAAAGGAGGAGATAAATTTGTAAATAATTATCTGGAAGTATCTCCAATAAAACAGAAAGCAAATAAAAGTAAAAAATGTAAATAAAGGAACCTCCCTTCACTCATCACTTAAATAAAGGAACCTCCCTTCACTCATCACTATTTGGCGTATGTACGGGGAAAAAAAAAAGTCACCATGTGACAAAGCTGAGAAAAAAGTGATCATTGCAATCAAGAGGATTCAGTGCAATGCAAAATTTAATAGATGACAGTCTTTCCAGAAGAGAATTTCTTGTACTAGTTTAAAGTTGGTAAAACTGAACACTTCCTTGTTTGCATAAATTACCAACAAAACTCTATACTAAGCCATTATGTTAAACATTTACCTTTTACTTCCTTAGTAAAAGGGGAAAATTTCTTGTAATTGTAGATAAGTACTTCAATCAAGAGAAATGGTATTTGGTACTTTTGCTATGGAAAAAAGTAGATAATTAATTAAGGCTACAGCATTGCATCATGCCACTCGTAAATGAAAATAAATTTCCCAGTCATAAAAGCAAGATTTTTCTAAACGGGAAGCACATAAATCCTGCAGAAAATGATAGCTCACTACTTCCTCATTCTCTAGGGAATTTATGTGCTTTGCTACTTGTAAAACAAGCAGTGGTACTTAGTTAAGTATAGTAAAGATTACTAATAATTACAGCAGTCCTAGCGTACTATGCTTTGTAAACTTTGATTTAGAGACATGCCGTCCTCAGTCTGAAGCCCTGAAATCTCTGTCATCACAAAAAGTAATTGCCTAGAATATATTTAGTATATAGCCATCACCCATTAGTTTACAAGAAATCTTGAATATATCTGTTACAGGCAGACATCTAGATTAGCACTTCCGAGTTTATATTGTTTAACAAATGCTGTGATGAGGAGGAGGTAAAAAATGAAAGAATCCCAGGCATCAGAAATAAAGTAGAAGATATCTCCAGAGATTCTTGTTACATGCCAGTCTACATCCTAGCTGCCCGTAAAACACTGTCCCAGGTGTGGCTATGCAGCCCTCAGCTCAGCTCACCTTCAGCTCTCTCACAGGTACCACAGCTATCTCACGGTTTGTCTGTTAACCGCCTGAGGGTGACCTGGCAGGCAAAATCCCTGCCTGGGTGCTAAACAACCTAACAGTTTGGAAAGGTAATGCCTCAGTATACCTGGGCAGAGTACCCTCCCTGTGTCTTAACCTGCTTGATGAACTGAAAACCTGACTTCTTTGTCAGCCAAAAGGCTAGTTGCCTGCGCTATATTTACTATATAATCATCACATATGAATTTACTAAAAGTCTTGAAGATATCTACATGGGTAGACATCTATTTTAGCACTACTGGAATGCAAGAAAATCAGTTTGTATTATGGAACTGAAATGGGCACCTCGAGGCACCTCTTTTCCTTCAGATCTTTTTAAAATGAATTGGTTTTCAATACTCTGTAAAACTGTGTTATCTAACATTTCCATTTCCAGTCTCTATTATTCAAAATTTTATTACCAACTTTATGAATAAGCCACTGAACTATAGTATAAGTTAATACAATATTTTTATGTAAAGTGAAATACATATGCCTTATACAGTAAGAAAGCAATGTATTCTAATGTGGGAGAGAGTAAATGGACATCTAAGAAAAGTACAGTTCCTTCTTTAAATTTTTGAGTTATTTTTCAGCTGCGTTCAGTGGCCAAAACCAGCAAGACTAAATGAATTAAAATGCAGTAACAACATTTCAATGTTCATTACCCCCTTTTAGACCTTTTTGGAAACAAAAAACAAACACACCAAAACCCCAAGCATTGCAATCATATCAAAAGACTTTCTCAATAGGAAAAAATGAAATATGAGAACTGAAGGAGGCCACTTTGCAAAAATAAAGGGAATAATAAAAGCTATCCTTTTTCGCACTTTATATACATAGACACACAAGCCCCTATCTGCTGAAATAGAAATACTTGAAAATATCCTTCCCCTCTGATCATGTTGAGCTTTGCATAAAGTTGTATCTTCTGTTTTGCCTCAGGAAACCTATTCAACTTGATCTGCTTTTTTTCTACAAATTATATCAAGATTTAAATAATTCTATTTGTCTGTTATTAGGTAGCTTATGTAAAATTGTATGAACAGATATGCATGCAGTCTTTACTAGATCTTCAAACAACACTTTGCGTAAGAACTTACACGTATCTTAAATTTTAAATATAAATGAAAATGTTATTTCTTTTAAATTATTCCCTAAAGGCTTTCTCTGTAATAACTGGAGCATATTTCATAGATATCTTTATAAAACATTTAAAAACAAGTCTTTGTTTTGGTATCAGAGAATTAATTATGTAATAAAAAGAATTATTCATATGTCTGATGTCTTCTTCACCTTTCCTATGTGCAGTATCATATTTCTGGTTGCCTATTGATGAAATTTACATATTATTCTGTATTCCAGAAGACTTGACCAAAAAGGTGAATTTGACAAACTTCAGCTTTATTATCTGAATGTGGTCATTTGGACTTGTTAAGGGCAGAGGGACATGCGTGTACAAACTGCTTAGCATATTTTTTCTGTTCTCCCAAGAATATGTGCTGTAATTTGCAATATTGCTGATTCTGTGTGATCGATCAATGAACCCCTACAATGAAATAAAGCTCAGAAAAGACAGACAAGGATGGTGTGCTCATGAACCTCAGAAAAGAATGTTGGAAGTGGCCACAGCTATCATAAAACAGCTGAACTTATCTCAGCACCAAGGAAACCGGAGGGTGGCCTTTATTGCAGATAAATGGCTGTAGCAGTTGAGTGGGTCAACTGGTTATGTGAATAGCCTTCTCTAAAATAATCAATAGAAAGCATTATCTTCCTGAGCCGGACGGACCAGCATGGGGGAGCTGTATATGTGGCTCAGTCCAAAATAGAGTATAAATATTGAGCAAACAGCAAAATTTACTTTGAAGAGAACAACAGGTCTGAGCTGGCTTCAACTTACGTATTCCTTCCCAGCAACTTGGAAAGCCCAGTGCCATGACGGTTAGCATATAGAGAATGGTAATGGGAATTACATTCATTATGTGATTTCATTGTATAGTGCGATTGCTATATTGTGCTTGCATTGCGATTTCAGAATATTGCTGTATAAGTTTTCTAAATCAAAGTTCCAGGTGATGTCAAATATCTTTAAACAAGTAAATTTGGTATTAAACATTAAACCTTCCTCATATGTAGTATCTAAAAGAACTTGGTCAGAGAGTATTGGGCTCTGATATTCTGAAAACTCAGCAGCAGAAATTCAATAGTGCTCTCAGATTTCTTCACTTCTTTAGAAACTGATGATATTAAGTAGTCATGTATGGAGAATGATAGTTTATGTTGGGGCTCTACTAAAAGGACAGACCATGGGACCACATTGTGGAGACAGTCAGATTTTCAAAGCATCTGGATAAAACTACTGCTTCAAGGGACTGCAAAATGTTTCCAGAAGTCTTGACTGCATTGGCAAAGCTCTTAGGAGTAACAACATATGAATGATTCAGACTCAAAAGCTTTTTCTATGAATTGGATTTCTGTTGAGTTGAAATAGGTTTCTATGGTAGCAGTAATGTCATAAATGATTCCCCATGGCTTAAAAGTACCAGGCAGCAATGCCTCTAGTACCTACTGCACTATTTTCAATCAAGAAAAAAAAAAAGCTGGGACCCAGATAAGAGATGTGCATCATCAGCCATATCCTCCATCAGATCTGTTAATGTGGCAAGACTAACCATGTCAGAAAGTTAGTCCCTTGTAGTAAATCTTGCTAAACTAGATACCAAGAATCCCTTAATATTTTCGCAACTTTTAATTCTAAAAAGTAATCTGCATCTTGATACCTAAATCCAATGGATGGATTCCTCCTCAAGGATGGAGTTATTGATTTATATAGTTGGGATTCCTCTATCCTGACGTAGGAGTCTGACTTGAGATGTCTCTCTCAGAAGTCAGTCAGGCTTAGAAGCCTAAACCGGTAAACTTCTTTTGAAGGGACAAGAACTAAGCTATCAAAACTTGACAAATAAAGCTGGTGTTTTTTTGTCATTTGAAAATATCAAGAAACCCAAATATATAATCCCATACATACAGAGCTTTGGAAATTTTTGCCACCAGCAGTACAATACTTGGAAACACTTCCTCATTAAGGTCAAATATATTGGACATCGTCTCTGGCTGATCCAGAGTCCTTATGCTATAACACTCCGTGCACACAACAAATTTATTTCATATTAAATAATTTTTATAAATTTGCACTAGAAACTGTATCCCAAGGCCTAGTATTTCACCATACTGTGTGGTATGAAAGCAGAGAAAGATATGGTTTCTCTCTGAAGGATCTTACAATCTAAGTACAAAAAACAAGGCAGTAAATTGCGAGGGACAAGTCAGAGACAATGTGACAACATGACAGATAATTGGCTTCAGCTACATACTGCATAATCAATTTTCCTGATAAATCATCAGAAATGAGAAAAGATAGACATCACAGCCACCTGGGCTGACACACAAACACTAATCCTGTGGGAGAGCTGAATTATACACTTTCATAAAGTAGAATATAGAGTTTGATAGGTCTGTATTGTGTGTGCTCTCCTTCAGTGCTTTGATTGCCAACTCTTCCTTTACAGAGTCATGGGCCAGCAACATGGGCCATGCTACCTTTTTACACAGCTCACTTTTCCATGGGAGCTCACATTTCCATTCACTTTCTCATCTTTATGTCAAAATAACATTATGAATGTAAACACGGGAAATACATTCCTTTTCCTGATTCACAGTAAAGTCTTCTTTTCAGCAAAATGAAGCAGCTTAGATTCTGTGGTTCTGTGAAATTGTAAGCAGGAAAGCAAACGAACAAAATAATGGCAGAAATATGAACAATAACTGAAACTGACTGTAATTAAAACTAAAATATATAAACAGTAGCTAACTGTGTTATATGTGAAAAAAACCCCAAATGGATCCCAGGATAAGAAATTCAACAAGACAGAAGTAACCTCTAGATTTTAGTAATCTATGGATTGACATAGCAATTAATTAAAAATATGTGTAACATTTAAGTAAAAGAATAGTATATAAAAATAGCAGTGAAGAATATAAGAACAAATGTATTATTGCAAGGCATACAGGCTTTCTGACAGGCATGAGAATTAACTGTGCCTGTTTGCGTTTCTGAAGACCTAGGCAACAGCAATACATTCTTCTATAGCTCACCAAAACCTGCAAGTGGAAACTTGATACACTTCAAGGGTAAAGGCAAAATTAAATACTCTGGCCAAACCTATGCTATTTACACTTCCTCGGCCTTCAAAACAGGGTAACTACTGGCAAATTGCTCAGTGGCTTGCTATGTCTGTTTCATGACAACTCCCAAACCAAACCTGGGAATTGCTTTGGGTGAGAGCTAGCTCTCCTAGGGATAAATTGTGCTGGGACCATTCTAACAGCTTAGAGCTATGGATGATCACCTCCAGCCACAGGGAATCTCCATGGTGTAGCAGTAGATTAGAGTCAGGGCTGTCCTTCACTACTGCAGTGTTCCTAGAGACAGATTAAACAAAGGCTAGGAGATCCTTGCATACAAGGATAGAAAAGTATAGGATAGAACAACAAGAAAAAACTGTTCTGTGCTTCCCTTCCCTTCAGGTGCCTTCTGGGATAAGCAGCAGCGTACATTTATGTCAGCTACAGAGGTGTCTGCCTCCATAGCCTGCAATTCCCAAATTGCAATGTGAGCTGTCCACGTGGCTGGCAGAATAAAAAAATAATCTGCAGACTGTTGTAGCGTCTGGTTGAGGTTTAAGACTCAAGACGTCCTGCAGCGGCTTCCAGTCGCTGACTCCTTCACTGTGCTAGGAATTCCTAAGAGTGTTTGCCATAACATTGCCACTTCACTCTCCTTCCTGGTCCTGATCTCAGGCAAATGCTTTTGTTCAGACCAAATAAAGTTCATTTATACAATCAATCAGAACAACCTCATCTCCTCTGCTCCCAGCTGAAGAGTGCATGACATCATGAACTGTGACAGAGGTACAGTCTGAAGGAGACCTCACCCTCAGGTGCAGCTGTAGAGTGAAGAATAAAAGCACACACTTTGCTAGGGGTCAGATCTTCATAAAAATGTAATTTTCCATAGGACCCTGTACAAAACCTTTTTGTTCCTTAGACAAACTAATAAATGAATAACCACAAAAATGTCATAATTTTTGTCACATGAGAATAGAATATATTAAGGAGAGGCCAAGAAGTGGAGAGAATGACATGCCTTCTGAGATACTTTCGAAGGATTTTGGACTAGCTAAAATATATAGATACAGGTCACGCATTTATAGTTCTCAAAAAGGAACTATACCACAAGATAGTCTCTGAAAACCTGTCTCCTTAACCTGTAAGGCATATTTTCTTTGCAGAAGTAATTAAATTTATTGCATGCTAAAACTGCCCCCGGGTGTATGCCACCTAGACAGCTGGTCCTGGAGTTGGCGGTTAAATGAGATCTTCAAACTGTACCACTGTAACAGCTCAGACTGGTCCTCAAAGGGATATAAGAATGGGAAAATTAACAGGGATGTTATGCTATTTGTGGGCAGGAGGTCATAAGACCAGACTGTACTATGGAAGAAAAAGGTAAAACAGTATCTAGGAATCACGTATTTTTTTCCTACAGTAGCTCCCAGGAAGAAATGTTGTTCCTACCTGTGAGCAGTATGCTTGTTTCTGGTGACTGTAATTCACAGGATTGAAACTCACTATCATTTCCAGTCTTTTCCTGCCTCCTGGAGAACAAATAGACCTACCATGGACTAATTGTGACTGCAAAATGCAATTTGGTATAGGCTATGTCATCTAGATCACATTATATATCTCAATTTAGAAATACTAAACAGATTATGAACTCTTAGTCCTATTTTTACTCTTGATCTGCTTTTACCAACTTCATGTGGATTTGGGTTCTGAGTTAAAACAAGTGTAAGTGTGTGAGAAAATAAAAATAAGGAAAGACTACCAGTGTGACTGCACAGCCTCGTGTCAGACTTTCCAGCTACAGTTCATGTAATTTATGACAAACCACATTCTTTTAAATAGCCAGGCAGGTAATTCACATATTGATTAACTGGATTGAATAGTAAACAATACATCTTGAGAAACTGCATCTTTTCAAAGATATCATTTAAACATATTGTTATCAACCAAAATTGATTCCTTTTCAAGATGAATATTAATGCTTACCCAGTATTTTAAAATCAATTGAGTTGAACAAGTTGTTAGTTCTGTATCTATTTTCATCTGCTATAAGAGAAATATCAAAGACACTGTTTATGGAACAACTAAAAATGTATTATGAAATCTGAGGATAATATTTGAAAAAGAAAACTAATTTAAGGGTAACAGTTCCTAATAAAGCTTCACTAATGATATTTGCCTGAAAAAAACCAAACCCAAATCCTTCTGAAACTAAATGGAAATAAAAAGTTCCTTTTTCATGACTGCAAGAAGAAATAGATTACCAGTGTAATCTTGAGCTAATAACATTTCAGTAATTTTCTAATTATTTTGCTTTAGCAAAATGGTAGATCAAAGAGAAAAAGTGCCAAATTTTCATCTATGAAAAGGAGCAAAATATATTGAAGTCAATAGTAAAGTACTTATTTAATTCACCAGAAAAAATAGACCATTTTAAGAGGTACTTCTGTCACTTTTGAAATCCGGTAAGGCTTTTTTCACAATATACACAAGCTGTTTTTATTTCTTTGATAATTTTGCAAAGTGAACACAGTTCTGCTTCTATTCTTATAATCTTGTAACCAAATACATTCTTGCTCTCCTTCCCCCTCTCCCTGGTAGGGATCATACCCTTCAAGGGGAGGCACAGAATGAGCTCATGACAAGAAGATATTAAGGACTATCTAACTGGGCATCCATGCTTCAACGTATCCTCAACTGATTCTTTTTCAATCCTCTCAAGATTCAGCTATCTATTCCTCCAATGCAGTACTGGTTGATTCCATAAATCATGACAAAATTAAAAAATTGTTAATAGTTTTTGATCCTCACCTGGAGGATGTGACCATAGAGAGCACAGGAGAACTCATTTTACTTTTTATTTTGCAAAAATAAAATAAGGTTATTTCTTCAAAGATATTTTTTAAATTATTATTTTAAAAAACGGAGGAACTATTCACTTTTTGTAAAATTTATTATGATTTCTCACTATCCAGTTTTCAGAATTATGTTAATACTACTCTCAGAACAGAAACTTAGACAGAGTCAGACTAATTCTGAGAAGTTTTTGAAACTAAGATCTCAAAAGGATTCTTTTTCCATTTGTATAAAATTTGGATTAAGTCTATTTGCAAGAATAATAAAGCCAAGAAGTAACTCAATATGCATAAAAATCAAGAAGTCATGGTAGTAAAATTTGTTCATTATTTGTCTGGGGAATAATCTATTCATATAGAAAAAGTATATGTTTAAGAGAGAGAAAGTTTAATATGTTTAGCAGATCACAGGATGCCTTTCTAGAAGTATCTTCATAAGGTTTCTTCCTGCTCATTTGTCCCTAAATATGTTTCTTTTTGTTCTTTCTGTTTAATTTTAAAATATTTTTATTATTTCAAATCATCTGTCTCTTCACACTTCTCCTGTACCCTATAATTATGCCTTGCTGTATAATTATGCCTTTTACTATGTAAAATACAAGATAGGGAATAATGGAATAAGAAGCCAGTTGATGCTAATAATTTGATATTGTTGGGTCTCTAAGATGTGAAATACAAAGTACGGACATATCTAGATCAAAAATAAATATTTTACATACATACAATAATTAGATAAAACAAAGATCAGACAACAAATAACTGATGGATGAGAAGCTCTTCTGAAGCTTTTTTGTGCTTGTTTTATTTACATAGATTAAAATGCATCAACAATTTAATCAGAAAAAGAATAGAAGTGCAAAATTCATTGTATCACTACCCAAGTAACCTTTAATAGGCTTACTATATATGAATGAAAAAGTAATGGTGCACTTCAAAGGTCAGGTGAAATTCAAACTCTGTAGAAGGATCATATTCACACTTCTATCTTTTTCCAAACATAAACTAATTCACACTGCAGCAGCATTAGAATGTAAATATAACATCGGAGGGAGAGTTTCTCTCAACGAATTTCTTTTAATGGTCTGTCATCATGGTTCCTCAGATAAAGAAAATAAATGTTCTATGTTTGAGATATACAGTTTAGAGTTCTTATAGTATAGATTTTTTTCCCTGATTTTTTTTCCCAATGGAAATTCCTTTGGGAAACTGAAATCAAATTTAATCCTTGCCTTAGTGTTATATTCAATGATTAGTGTATAAAGCATTTATGCATTTCTAAGCCAATGACTTTCTTGAGGCACTGAAGAAATTCAAAACATAATCTTTGGTGTAAGCTTTTTCCTCTGATCCGTCACTTGCAATATCGGTATGTTTTCCAATTATTTCTAACTCCAATCTGCTGTAAGCATGAAACAAATGCGAAGGAATACTGACCTTTAAAATAATTCCTTTTCTTTCTTGGGGCATGTTTGTTTCTTCTTAGCAGACGACTATTAGCAATTTAATAAAGCAGAACTATTGGCTGGGGAAACAATTACAACAAAATTTCTATCTCACCACTGAAAATGTAATGTATTTGTATGTACATATAATTACAGTAAAAGGGCTATATTAGAAGAGTGCAAGAGTGTTATTTAGGTGCCAGTACCAGGATTATGGCTGTCTACAGAAGTGCCTCACGCATACAAGCCACTATTATGCCAACATTCACAGTTTTGTCTGTTGGAACTCAGGGTACCTTCTGAAGAGGCACCTCTGTCACGCTTCACCTTCCCTCAGTTTCTAGACCTGAGACATTTTTCCTATAAAACCTGATACATTTACATAAAAAGTTTTCTTTTCAATGATCTGCTTTTTCTGTGGCAGAGCTGTGTCATTTAAAACTTCCTTCTCCACTCTTACTTCTCATCTGTCTCAGTCCATGTCCCTCCTCCACAGCCACCAGCCCATGTTCCCACTGATGTCTGTGATTCTCTACCTGCTTCCAGATTCCATGCTTAATGTTTCATTATTATTTTCCCCCTTCCAGTCCTTGGTTGCCCTTTTCAATCTAATAAAACTGTTGAACATCAATATTAAAAGTAAGCAGCATGAACATGACTAATACTGATGCTCTGTGAACTAATTGTTTACTGTCATTTTGTGGTTGTCCTTTTACAATTTCATTATCCAGCTTAGGTATGTATTTTAATAAAAGATAAAGATTTCCCCATAGTACTAAAAAAAAGGTTTTTTAAACTTTGGCTAAACACATATTAGATTATGACTGTTCATCCTTAATATGTATATTTAACTTCAGCTTTAAAATGTGTTAGAAGATTCAATCAAAACCTTCATTATCATACTTTGTAAAAAAAATTAGCATGTCCATGAGTTTATGTAAGCTTAAACTTTCATAATTATTAAGATTTTGAGTAATCCCACTCTGAGACTTTGAATGATCTGTTTAGTACAATTCAAACAATTTCAACCTACTGGACACTGATTCAAAAAGTGTATTTTGTACATATTAGCAAATTGTTAATATTATCATGAAAAAACATCTGATTGCTTTATAAAGTGATATTCTTTGCGGTCAACTATTTCAATATAATAGGAAGGAAGAAAAAAATGTAAGTTACTGCTGTTGTCAATTAAAACCCCATGGAGGGAAATTCCCCAAAGGAATTTCAAGTTTTCATTACTCAGTTTAAGTGAAAGTTTCCTTGAGATCTAAACATAAAAAAGAACTGAATCTGAGCTGATTTCTTTTTCAGAGGTCCTGGTCCTAACTCTTCAGTACCAGGACACTCATCTTAAACCTCTCCTCACTCACTTACTCAGAGTAGAACCTGACTTAGTACAACTTTCCAAATCAGTAGTGCAGAAAAAATGCAGAACAGAAACACGTGAACCTGTTTTCAGACACACCGGGAGTAACATGGCCTGCTATTTGGGGAGATTTCATCTTTTAGGAGATTGAAAAGTATTGTAAATGTTGAATATGAAATTTTCTTTTCAGAATAATCAACTATTTAAACTGCCAGGAGTCAGTCAACACCTTTAGTAGCTATAAAAATTTACATGTAACCAAAGCAAGAGAGAGTAGTGTTACTGGTTGCAGAAAAGTAAGTCTGTGATTTGATGCACTGATCAAGTTAGAAGTAATCAGAGTTAATTTTTTTTTGCTGAAATTAGAGCTGAAGATGTTTAGTCAGATACTTCCATTTAATGGGGATATCAGCATATAAACACACAGTATTTAAAACAAAGATGCTCATGACTAAAAAACTGCTAGATATCCCAAGTAATCTAAATTCTAGTCTCAGATCACAGTCAGTGAGAATTTTCTCCCAGTCTTTCACTGATCATAGTGAGTGGCAATTATCCATGCCTTGAATAGATTAAAAATCACTTTACATTGTAATTCTAACAAAATCACAGTACTTAACAGCCGTGTGGCAAAGACAGATAAATAAAAACTTAAAAGGATACTCTAAATCCATTTAGGGTCATATTTGCCAAGAAGCACAGTAGTCATCTTCTGGGGACAGTTTCTCCCAATGTTTCATTGGTCGGGGGACTGTTTTGACCTTTGCTGGCTTTGTGTTTGGTGGGTTTTTTGTAAGGACCAATAAGAATGCTGGGATGTAAACTTCATTTTGATTCATGATGGTGTCAAAGTGAATACAACTCCTTGAAACTGAATAAAACTGAGATTATGTTATTAGAAGGGGATGATGACTGAGCCTGCTAATGGCTGCAGCAAAGAGTCAAGCCCTCTTTCCAGCCCTCTTAACTCAGCATAAAAATTGTTCAGGAAAGTGTCAGCAGTAACACTTGGACCAGAGTAGGAGGGTACAGCAAAGGGATGGATGGCATTCTTCTATTCTTGCAAAGGAATTTGCCAATTGGCCTTTGCCAAATGAATTATTTCTCAGCCATTAACTGCTAGTGACTCTTCTGTATCTGTTTGTATCATATTGTTGTATCAAATGCAAATTCCAGAAGAATAGTAACTGAAAGTAACTAGGAGCATCACTGTTATCTAGAAAATTTTTTCCTAGGCATTAAATCTCTGTCATGGAATGATTTCAACCCACCTATTTTCTTATGATAGGGCTAAGATTTTTCTCAGTAGTAATACAGAGGCAAAATGTTACCAAACCAATGAAAATCTGCTCTTCTCCCCAAAGGACATCTTTATATGCATAGATTTCCTTTAAAAGTCAGGCAAAGCATAGTTCTTTCCAACTCTAGATCTTCCTTCTGTGGCTTGGAAGCCTCCTTCCTTAAGATGTGTCTCAGAAGCAGGGGAAAAAAAAAAAAGACAAAACCAGTGGGGAAGTCCAGAAGAAAACAGAAAATGCTAGGTAAGTGCTTCCGTTCTTTTCAGCTTCTTTCTTGAAAGCACATGGAAGCTGGCTTGAGATGTGACATGAGCTGAAGCAGGAGAAAGCCTCTGATGATGAACTTTTCTTCATTTGCTCTTGCAGATGGTGGCTCACAGAGGAGTCTGAAAGCTGGACATTTTCATCTCAGTTACTAGATGGACATGGGCAGTGCCAATCCCTGTTTGTAGATTTGCGTGTGAAGCATGCTCAGAGCATAGCTACACAAGTGTACTGGGCGCAGATGCCCAGGTTGTTGGCAATGGGAGGACTGCAGGGGCCTCTGTGAGGAGAGGCCGGGGCTGCCTGTGCCAGACACAGCTGATTCCAGATGGCTCCAGCCGACCCCCTGCAGGGCACAGCTGAGGCCCTCAGCCAAGATGGTGGCATCTCTGGGAAACTGTATCTAAGAAAGGGTAAAAAAATGCCACACAGGCAAAGGAGGAGGGAAAGAAAAAGGGAGTAAGAAGCCCCAGTGTGGACACCAAGGTCAGAGAAGGAAGAGGAGGAGGTGGTGCTCCAGGCACCGGAGCAGATATCCACACTGCAGCCCACAGAGGACCCCACACCACAGCAGAGGAAAGTGTGAGGAAGAAGGAGCAGCAAAGAGGAGCTGTTATGTACTGACCCCAACTCCCATTCTCCATCCCCCAGTGCTGCTTGGGATGGGGGAGGTGGAGGAGTTGGTAGTGAAAGGGGTGAAATTGTGCCTGGGAAAAAGTGTGGGTGTATGTGGGAAGTGTTGTTTTAATTTTTTGTCTTTGTTTCTCACCATGCAAATATTTTTTAATTGGCAATAAATTAAACTAATTTTCCCCAAGTCAAGTCTGTTTTGCCTGTGTGGTAACCAGTATGTGATCTCCCCATCTTTATCTCTACCTATGAGCTTTCTCATCCTATTTTCTCCCCTGTCCTGTTGAAGACGGGGAGTGAGGAAGCAGCTTGGTGGGCGTCTGGCTGCTGGCCAAGGTGAGCCCACAACAACAGTTAAACCTCCCAGTGGTCCACAGAGAGAGGAATGCCTAGCTTAAGGGTACTGGGTATTCCTCTCCAGTGGATCTGCTCCGTAAAGCTGTCTAGTAACAGCTAGTTTCTGTGAACGCAGGCAGGATTTTTTTCATATAACACTCTTCATCATGATATTGATGTACTGATTTTAAAATTGTTTCCTCTCCCAGGATGCAACAGATAAGCACCTATAAATTGGCATGCTGCAGTTGAAAACAGAGCTAACCATATGGTACTGTGTCCATTTCCAGTGCATATATAAAAATTAAAATTAAAAGGGTGTGGAACAACTTAGATATCATCTGAGCATTGTTCCTTGCTAACGTTGCTACAGCTCCTAATTCCTGATTTCCATTTTGCAATTTGCAGTCTCTCAAATGAGTGGAATCAATGCATTGGGCCTGTGTCAGTCCAAATGCCATGGAAAAGTGTTGGAGTGCTTGCAAAGCTATGCTGGGACACCGACGCTGTGCTCATAACAGCATTACCATGAGTGTGCAGCCACATATTTGAGGACCAGGACACCATGCTGTTGCTAAGACATGCATTTGCCAGTGATACACCTCCTCAGTTGCAGCGCATTGCTGCTATCTCTTTCTACCTTAGGATTTAATGCACTTGGCACAGCTGGCCAGGCAGCAGATCTGCCTGTTAATTGCCTGTCACGAGGTCTGGAGCAGAGGCAGAAATGTTGAGCTGTACATTGAGATTTGCTGGCCCTGTCGCAGGGAAATGGGAGATGAGGGCCAAAAGATTAGTGTCATGCTCAAAATATAGGGCTGCGCAGTCACTGGCAGTGAGATTGAACTGAAATTTCTTTTCTGTTTGCAAGTATATTTGTTAATGAAGTAACTCCTGAAGATCTTGAACTATGCAGTTTGGGTAAAAGCTTGAGAAAGGAAACCTCCCTACAATTTTTTTCCTTCCATGGTCAAAAATAAGACATCTATGTGCAAAGAGAGTCTGACACTTGAAAATGTCAGGTGATCACATAAAATGGGTTTGTAGCTTCAAGAGGTAGGTCACTATTTGCTAAATCCCTGAATCCTATGAAGCTTGAAAAAGAGCTTGAGCTGAAAGCTCAGGAACCTGTCATAACAACCTCAGAAAGGTTGGAGGTTTATAATTACGTTTAGGCTTCTGACTTTTTGTTCCTATGTGTAGTAGTTCTGGAATATTTTTTCTTCTCAATCTCAGAAATGTTCCCAGGATAGAAAAAAAGATTTCTGCTTCAGCTTATCTGAGAATAAAGGCATTTGGCTTAAACTTAAGGAAAAAAACATGCTCAGCTTATTCACATGAACAAACTTATGAAAACAAGCAGGATTTAATCTTTGATAGAAAAAAAAGATATTCAAAAAGCATAGGAAGTACAGTTTCATTCTCATTTGGGAGAAAAATAAATACACAGATATTTTAAGGTATCTGCATATTACCAAAGCTTTCTCTTTCTCTCCGCCCCTTACTGTAACCCTCCCAAAACACCTTTTGAAATAGTGTAAAGAATTAAGATTGTTGATGAATGAAAACCAGCACTTTTATAAGATGCTGCGTAACAGCCGAATTTGATAAAATATAGGCAAATTGCTCTTTTCCTACAGAACTACTGTAGAAAATGTCTCTATATATGATCCATATCATCTAAAGCCATAAGATACTAAAAAACATTGATGTTAAAAATTTACACACATTAAGCTATGCAGTTAATAAAAACATTTACCCAAACAAAACAACCTGAATCACATATGCTGGAATTTAAAAAACACTGCATTTTCAAAGTAATTACTCTAAAACTTGTGACTAGCTCAATGAAGAATTCCTGAAGGTACGTATGCCTTTAGACAGAATAAATGCGACTTTCCCATGAAAAGGTAGTGGAATAGCCGACGGTGCAATGACAAAATGCATTGGTTTTGCACTTGTTTAAAATTAAATAATTAGTTTTCTTTGCAGTTATATGCAGTGAAGTATGCGTTCATTTATTATATAGAGCAATTTTTGGTTTAAAAACCCAGAGACTTAAGTTCTGCTGTTTCGAGTAAAGAAAACACAGCATATTTAATACCTGCCACCATTTTCTTTTGTATTTTGCTGTTTACATTTTTACTGTGGACCTTAGAGAGCTGTAAAAAAAGGAGTATTAATACTGTCATTTTGAGGAGCTCAAGGTCATACAACCACAGCAACTGGATCGGCATTAAGAGTGTCCTGTCTTTGTTCTGACCATTAGCTTGTTTCCAGCCATCAAGTAATGGCATTGAGAGATCAAAGTATGGTAGACTGGTCTGTCTAAATGACTCTATATCCATCCGTAATGTCCACCCAGGCATATGAGAACACATGTATGCTTTAAGAGTACATCTACAGAAATTACTTCTTATCAAGAACCAGTGTTTTCAATGTATACAGCAATTATAGTGGTTGTTTAAAGACTAATCTATAAAAATAATACATATATATATAAATACAGTCAAGATTTGGGATATCTTGCATGAGAGACAGCAAACCTAGCAGTTAAGTGCCTCTAATTATCCCACTAAACAATACGTAAGAGAAGGGAATAAACTCTAATAGCATATTCCTATTGTATATAATATCAATTTCTTCACTCAGCTTCTGTTGTGTAAACAATTTCCAATAATGAGAAATTGAAAACAGGAAGTTTATGTGGGAATAAAGCTAAATTGCAGCCTATAATGAAGACTGTGGAGGTGTAAACTTCACCGAGCAACAGCATGCAAATTAGATTTTTTCATTTGTGGGAAACTACCCACAAAATTGTACCTTGAAAATCATTATAATATCTGAGTTCTCGGTTTTTAATATACTGCAGTTTCTTCTTGAGTTTCAGTTTTGTTGCAAGCTTTGCATTGTATTTCTACTAAGCAAAATGATGTATTATACACCCTTTATATTTAAAAACCTGCTTACATTTGTTATTAATAACATTAAGAGATGTTACTCAGGCTTAATAAAGCCTTTTTTAATATTTTAGCATATATGTCTCATGAACAATCTATTCTATGTCTTCTGTACAGTTTTAGCAACCCAGACTCTGCTTCTAGATGAGTATTTCTAGAGATATATTTTAGGTCTCAGATTAAGAGCCAGAAAAACCAAATCAAATGTATTGTGCCTTCTTCTAATTAGTTATAACTGTATAATTAATGTCATGTAATTAAAATGCTGAACCAGTGCAATATATACTGACTGAAAATTTTATGCTTCTGAGAGCATCTTCCACAGCTATTCTTTTTACAAAAGGCAAAAACACAAAGTTGTACAATTCACAGTAATTACAAGAAACCAGAAAACATTTTAGAATACTGTGGCCCAATAATTGAAAAGTTACCATGCATTCAGTTTCAGCTGTAGATTAGACTGCATTAATACCATTTATTAAAATAATGTTTCACACAGGTAATTGTGGCTTTGGAATTCAATGGAATAAAATAAATGATTTAATTAATTTTCTTTCTCATCTATTACAAAATGCATTAAGTTGTTCCTTTAGCAATTTTTTCCTAATTAGCATAAGAACAATCAGTCATAATATAAAAGTGTGCTTGTGAAAAAGTCTATGGAGCCGGGTTTTATTCAGTAATGAATAGCTACATAAAGTTTCCAATCATCAGGAAACTAGAGGATTTAGGAATGAATAAAACACTTTGCAATTATTCATCAAGTTTTGGGTGACTCTTTTCAGATACAGTATTTCTCTAAACTGAAGTTGGATCTGCTTTTGCAGTTGTTACAGTGCCCCAGGAAGATCTTGTGCCAAGAGAAGTACTTGCAAAGCAGAACTGCCTTCTCTTCCTATCCTCCCCGCAAGATGCTGGGTGAAAGGGTGAGTGCAGATTTCCACTCTTTGCTCTTGCTGAAGGCTTTGTGCATTTGGATGACGTGTAGATGTTGGTAGGGATTATATTCTGCCTCTGAACAGGATTCCTTTGTAGCTAACAGGACTTCCAGTCATTATTACTTATAAATTCAAAAATCTAATAAAACTGAAAAGAAATTTGAGGAATTCAAGTAAAAAAAAAAAATCATCTGCATAAGATAAACTTTCCTTTGAGAATTATTTGGAAGTCTGAAACACAACAAATACTGGATCTCCTTGTTAAGAGTCTTCAAGTTTAAGAATTTGGTTGTTTGCACCTATTTATAAAGTGAGACTCTAAAATTAGGCCTCATGACCACTTGACAATGACTTTGGGTATAAGTAAATAAAAATGGCAAGAGCTTGTTTCACACACTTTGTGATTGAGCTGTGTTATTTTCTCCTGGACAGGAAATAAACAGTAGTTTTAAACATTAAAGTTCTTATTTTTAGTGCATTTACACTAAAAGTGAAATCTGGAATGGGAACTAACGTTTTTATTAAAGACCATTTAAGAACTCTTTTTAGTTCATGGAGAGATTTCAGAGGGAAATATTAAAGCCTAGTCTTTCAAATGAATTGCAAGATTTTTCACTGTTATCTACACAGGAATTACATTTTTTTCCAGCTTCAAGAATGCTCTTTAATGTCTAGGCTAAGCTGTTTGCCTAACCTACTGCTTAAGTTAAGAGAAAAAGACCCTCAGTGACAATCCATCCAAGCTATCTTAAGAAGGGATGATTCTTCAAACGGTACACCTTGTTTTCTTCATTGAAAGCGGCTGCATCATAGCTTGACTGAACTTCAGGCTTTTAGGAGGCTACAGATTGGTGAGGTAATTCTTGTCCTAAACAGTATCTTCAATTGGGAAAACAGGCTTTGTATTACTTAATTTTAATCACCTATAAGCAAGGTATCTAAGCCAAGATGGCCTTTTAGGTCCTCTTTTTAGTCAATGGAGAAAGACTGATACCTTCAGAGAGCCAACAGGTGAGACGGACCCTAGCATCCACTGTCTCTAGAGCAGAGACAACAACATTAAATTCAACATTAAACTTTAGACAGGAAAATTAGGAAATGGAGTTAGAAGGGCATTTAATGAATTCTAAATTTTATCCACTTTCTTGTGGAGGTTGATAATTTTCTTTTTGGAGAAAAAAAATCCTCACAGAAGTCCAAAGAGAAGGAACAAAATTAAAAATGGGGGATAATTAAGAACTGCAGTTTACAATGACGGCTCTTGTGATCTTTAAAGGCAAGAATAAGGATATTGTTGTTCAATGGCCGTTAATGATTGCTTACTGTTTTTAGTGGTAATGGATATAATCCAAAGAATAAAAGATAACCTCTCAGCTGTTGGTTTATTTCATTCTTTTAAGAAAGCATCTATTTAGAGCCTGTCTTAATGTACTTTTCAAAAAAAAGAAGACAAACTAAAAGACCCAAAAAAATTTTGAATTAATTGTGTGGACTTCTGTAACTAAATCTGAAATCCTGCATTTTTCCATGCTTGTCAATTCTGTCATATTATTATCTTCCATATTACTATCTTCCATTAAAAATTATACTATTTACAGACTGAAATACTAAAATTGCCTTGGAGATGTTAAAGTCATGTTGAAAATCTGGAAGAGATTGAAGATTAATCATACATTATGTATTGAGGAAGTTTTTTCCCCTTCATAGAGGCAAGTCTGAAACTGGATTCGAACAGTACAAATCATAATCGAGAATTTAGAATAGTGGTCCATTCAAGGAATGTATTCAGAAATCCATAATGATTCAGGTAGTCAGATGCAGTATCTTCTAAGAATGCAGTGTAAATAATTTCTCTATGTTGCCTTAAGAGCACAAACTTTCCAGAAAAAAGATTGATTTAAGACGTTGAATTTTTTTCCCATATAGGGAGGATGAACTAACTTCTTGCCAATATTAAATCACAGTATTTTTTATCTTAGCTATTAGTTAATTTAACTATATTGTGTTTGTACTTTGATTATTTGTTGTATCTTAAAAGAACTTAGGGTGATGGAAATGTTTATCCAGAATTCCTTCTGCCAGTTCTCCTATAAACATGATAATCTTTAGCTGAAAAATAAATTATTAAACACATTACATGATAAAAAACAGCTTCTATATAATGCAAAGCCACAGTCTTTTCCCAGTGGTACATCCCAAATTCTCATTAATGTTTCCCCATTTTCCCCATTAATGTATAAGTGTTCAATTTTGGCCCAATGACTTTTCATTATGTGAATAATTTCAGTAAAAAAAGATAAACGACCTATTATACTACAAGTGAATAATTTGCTTCTTTTGTTAACAAAATAGATTTCTTACTCTACCTTTCATGAGCAATAGTAACTCCTCCCTTCTATTTTAAGTGATGGGATATATTTGTTTAAGCAAGAAAAATGAAATTACCTTCCTTCCAAATTTAGTATTACAAATCTTTATAAAAAAATCCAATTTAGAACAAGGTTAAGCAGAATAAATACAGCCTCTCATTGCTTTGCTCATTTTGCCTGTTGCTGTTCTACTGATTTCAACTGACAGGAGCATTGAGCTGGGTGGGAAGCAAGGTAAACACAGTAGGAACTGTGAATATATTATCATTGTCTTATTTAACTATACCATCAAACCATACAGAAAAAAATGACAGTAATTTGGTAATTTTGATAGGCTGAGACCTCACTTGTAGTACAATACTCATTAACCCTGAAATATATAATGTGAAGTAACCTCGAGATGCACAAGCTTCTGTGGGCAACAAAATACCAAGTTCACATAAGGAGGCTTCGCATATAAATTACGCAAAAATCCAAGATATTTTGAACATACATTAGGGCAGGATATGGTCCTTTGAATGTTATTCTCAATGCTCGTACCAGCAGCAACCGTCATCTGAAAAAGGGGGCAACAGAGATTCTTCTGAATGGAACAGAATTTTGTACAGTGCTACAGTATATTTAAATTACACCATGCTAACAAGATGAATGTTCTTATCATTCAAGCAAGCTGATCTAAGACAACAAAAATGTGGCTCAACTGAAATTTACACAAAAAAATTGAAAGTATTGTTACATCTCCTGGCTCATGAGGTACCGAGAACAACCAAATAGTAAGTCACTTTGGTGTTCTGTACCGTGTTCACAGAAGTGAACTCTGAAGCACTGTCACACAGTCAGATAACTATGGAGAAATAATCATAGCTCCATGGCTAACTTTAATCTAAGGTCTCCACATAAAGTGAGAGGTTTGCCTGTTTGTGAAGTTTGAAGAAAGCAGGATCTTCTCCCCCGAATTAAAACATCTTATGGAAAGACATCAAAAGAAGTAAACCTATTAAATTATTAGGCAGAATTTACCTATTAAATTGATAAATTTTTCATGCTGTCTCAGACTTCTCTGTTGCACCAAAAAAAATGACTGGAAAAATAGTAGGAAAAAAGCTATGTACAGTTAAAAATCTGGAAGTCCCTTCACCTATCTGAGGAATATATTTTAGCATTAAATGCTATTTTTCCTCCTTTTTCATGACTTTTTCATTTATTTTTGCAGAGCCCAACATATAACTTTCTTCTTTAGAAAGACCCCAACTAGTAGACAATCTGACCACATGACATTTCTTCAGATCTCAATATTTACTGCAGAGGAAATCAACAGCACAAATTTTCAAAATGTTCTAGAAGTATTTTTTAAACCTCTGGTTCAATCTATTCTGACTGCCATTTTAAAAAAACCCACACAGTTCTAGACTAAACCTCTAAACAATTTCTTTCCATTGTTGCGAGCATATGTAACAATACATACAATGTTCATGCTAATTATAGTTGAGCTTCATCATCTCTCAAAATAAATATTGACCTAAGCTTAATTTCTGTGAGTATTTACCAACTCAATTCAGTAAACCTGGTATTCAGAACTGACAAAAAGGCAGTATTTTTGGATTCAACTATTTTTAATAGCACAATATAACATTTGGAAAATACAACATATTGCAAGATGTGTTTTAAAATGACTTTACTATTATAATTTATGAGGAAATTAAGCCTGACTGTATATTGTGACTTACTTTTGCAGTGAACAAAAATGTGGACATTATCAATATATTTAATAACAGTCACAGGCATGTATCCATGTTCATCTATCTACAATCCACATATTGCCATCGTGATTTGTAACAGTTTTTAAATATTTGAAATTGTTTTAAACTTTCAGTGTTTTAAAGGAGAATTATGCTATTAGTGGTAACAGAAAGAGTAAATCTTGAATTTTAAGCAAAACTCTCCATGTATGCTGGCAAGTTCTTAACTTGTTTGTGCCAGTTTTCCCTTCTTTAGATTTACACCCTTAAATATTTGAAAACATTTTTATAATGCTTTTTTATTGTTTTTTTAGAGGAGATTTCACTTCATACAAAGCAGCTACTTTTGAAAATAACATTTCCATGCAAAGCAACTTCATGGTCAATTCATGCATCATGTTTAGATGGATCTTTAACACCACTGTTGCTCCAGAATTTTATAAGGAAAACACAACCCACATTATGTCACCATGACACTGTTTTAAATAAACAACATCTCAATATAGCACAAGAAAAAATACCCATTATAAACTTTATCCATTCTTTATTTCAGCCTCCCACATCTTTATTTAATAATGGTTTAATGCTTATTAAATTTAATCTCAATGTTTATACATATACAACTACTAAAAAAGGGTTGAAACAAATACACCTGGATTAATGTGCAAATAGTTCACACATTTTTGCACATTTTTTAATTTACGTACATCTCATATATGACATTTTCTGATAATTTTGCATTTTTGTGTGAAAAGGTACATCTACTGTATACTTTTGACTGCTGCATCTGAGCTCTGTTAACTAATTCTTCTTTGCTGTCCATCACTGTTAACAGCAATTATCTCTGAGTAACTTTAGCCTAATTTTTCAAATTATCTTGTATATAGCTTTCCCCCTCTTTCCTCTTGTAAAAGTGTGATTAAAGGTTTATTGATGAAAGGTATAAAATGAACAGTGTTCAATTCTAGCAGTTGATAGGTTTAAGGTCCAGTATTTTGACTGTTCAGGCCTATTGTGGGAAACTTTACATAATTGGAAATGAGTGGTCCCTGATATTTCAGTGACGTAAGGCTATTTCTTTATAGCATGGTAATTTCCTATCCAACTGAACTCATAGTACCTAAAATGTCAAGTGTAAGAGAAGAGAATTAAAAGAAAAATATTCAGTAAAAAGTATAAAATTTGTGCATTAATTCTAAAATTGTTTGTCTTCAAACTATACATGTTAAGGCAAATACATCATATTGTCATTAAGTTGGCAATCATTTGAGACACAAAATCCATGAATGAGTTATGCAGTGTATGTAATGCAGTAATTTCCATCTCATGCATGTTGGTAAAATATTTATTCCATTCAGGAATGCATCTAATATCATAGCATCTACTTAGTACTTTGTACCCTAGTAGCTATAACCTATTAGAATTAATATTCATGAAACTTTCTATTACAGCTTGGTCTTCCTCCTCGAGAAAATGCATAAGCATTAAAATTTATCAGAGGAGAAAATAGGGTCAACAAGGAGAGAAAATTCTGAAAATGAAGCTCTAGAACACGCATATATTCTTGCTCTCAGAAATAAAAAATTCTCCCTCAGAGCAATATTTGATGTTTTTTGACAGGAATTTTGTGGTGACCAGTCTTATATCACTCACCACAGACCAAAATGCTATTTAGGTGTTTTAGTCTATTGAAAATTTTATTTACTCACATTAATTAGTGAAACTAAGCAATGTCAGAAAACAACTGTTTCTTCCCTTATGTGTCATCTCTTTGTGGGGGAGTTAACTGAGGTCATGCTTAGCAACCCATCTGAACAGTTGTCAAGGTAAAAAGCCCAAAAGGAACAGACCCGTTGCCTACTTTCTAAAGCCATTCCTGTAGAAAGTATTCTGTTTCTTACTTTAGTTGTTGGAGAAAAAAAATGAGACAAAACCAAAAAGAACACTTCCACAACGCATAGGTACAATATTTCAAGAAGTTTATATTTCATAGTGAAATTCACTGCCTATTCTCTGCACTCAGACTAGGAAAGTGGCTTCAGCTAAGCCTATCCTGAAGTGAAGCCTGTTCCATGTAGTATCCCATGCATCTCATGATTACTTCAACAACCAGTACCTTCAACTCAAGTTGAAATCAGTTTGATCTATATTGTACTGATACATACATGTACACAAATGTACACTAATGAAGAATCTATTGGTTTGATTTTTTTTTTTTTAAGTGGGGGCTGGACTAGAAGTCGTGCTACAAAATGAATATCCCCTGTTAAAACTGAAGACCATAAGGTCATCACGGCATATCATGGTACACTACACCATAGATACAGCAGATATATGTGATATCTTTGATAGTATGAGTCTATTCTACTAACTTTGAGAAGTTGTCATATGAATTCACAGTAACAAAATATGTTCTCAGATGCTATTCATATTGCCTGCTCTAAAGAGAAAGAGAAGTGTGATATGCAGATGTTGGCAAAGGGTACTTTAATAATCTCAAAGGTATATTTAAAATTCACAGACTGCATACTGAATACCTATCTGTAACAATTATCCCACCAATGTGTTCTCATTTATGGAAGACCATTTCAAAACTTGATTGGACAGGACCCTGGGACACCTGATCTAATTATAAAGTTAGCCATGCATGGACTAGATGATGTCCAGAGATCACTTCCAACCTAAGTTATGCTATGATTCTATTATATTTCAATACTAAGTGTTATTTGGTGTTACAGCACATAGGGTTTTCATTATGCTAGATTTGGTACTTATAAATTGAGAAAGACAGAGAACTCCTACAATAGAAGGGAACAAAGGGAACAAAAAACCCCAAAACATTTACCACCTTACCCAGCCTATCCCTAAACAATCTGGACAGAATTTTAATCTCGACAATAGTTCTAGTGACAGCTCTGCACTTGCCTGAAATTTCAAGTAATGGAAAAGTTTGAAGCTCTTGGGGCTTCCCCTGGATAAATTAAGTCTGTGACAACCAACAAGTGATTTCGGGTCTCACCTCATTGCTGACATCATTATGAACAAACAACATGTTGTTCCTCTTCTGCAGCCACCTCAGAGACCCACTGGCAGGATTTAAGTCTTAAAACTCTGTAAAGGCTGGCTTAGAAAGCAATGCAGCAATGAAGACAAGTCCTGCAGGCCCAGTGAAGACCAAACTTGCCATTCATATGCAGCATGCTTTTGGGTAAGGGTTGACTGCAGCCTCTGGGACACATTAGAGCCCAACAGTATGACCAGAATTGGTGTGTCTGTGCGTGTGTGTGTACATATAAATATACAATAATTTTGCAGATACAGAATGCAATATATACAAAGAAGTATCTAAGGACTTTTAGCCTGGAGAAGTGAAGGCTCTGGGGAGACCTTATTGAGTCTTTCAATACTTAAAGGGGGCTCATAAGAAAGATGGGGACAGACTTTTTAGTAGAGCCTGTAGCAATAGTACACGGCATAATGATTTTAAACTAAAAGAGGGTAGATTCAGACTAGATATAAGGAAGAAATTTTTTACAATGAGGGTGGTGAAACACTGGAACAGGTTGCCCAGGGAGGTGGTAGATGTCCCATCCCTGGAAACATTCTAGGTCAGGTTGGACAGGGCTCTGAGCAACCTGATCTTGTTGAAGATGTCCCTGCTCATTGCAGGGGCGTTGGACGAGATGACCTTTAAAGGTCCCTTCCAACCCAAACCATTCTATGATTCTAAGATTTGATATATATTGTACATATAAACAGACACCTGTACCCATCCACATATATATACGTACACACACTATACATAAATTAATAATTATTATATACTTGATGATGATAGCCTGCAGAAAAAAAGTAAAAAGAAGTAACAAAAAACTCCCTCTACAACCATCCATATCAATAGTAGCTCTCTGGTATGTACATTGACCTGTACACACTTGACTTTGTACATGGGAGTATTCCCACTGAGCTACAGGGATCTTGTTATCATTGCAGAATTAAATTTACATGTGGAAATTTGCAAGATCTAGCTCTTAAAACCTAATATGTAGAAAGACAGACCTTGCAGTCCATATAGTAATCTTCCCACAGTACTGTTACATGATGATACAAGGTAAGGTACATCATTAAGTCAGTATTTTAAAAACGAAATAAGATTCACATTTATTTGTTTACCTGTATTACAGTGACTGAACTGTGTAATTATTCTTTGATTAATCACTTTAAAAATCTTTTGAGATATGAATGCAGAAAATAACCCTAGTTAAAATAAGCTCTTATATTTACACTATAAAGTATTGATTTAGATGTATTGAACTTAGGAGAAATTTATTACAGCAAATAAAGATTTGGAACAGTGATCACAGAAGCAGAGTTTAAGTTCATATAGCCATTAAAATATCTCAAGATCATGCCTCTGTGTTCTACTGAGGCACAGAAATAATTCAGGCATATATTCCATCACTAAAAACTTAGTTAATAAAAAGTCTAGAAAGGAACTGTCTGAATAGTTCTTAAGTCAAAACCAAAAATTATTTCCTTGCCTAATTATGAGAATTTTGTTTGCATAAAGTCTTTTCAAACAACAAGATTTTTTCTGTTACAAGTGTAGAAAACAAAGGACATGCTCATTTGATATAATGTAAAAATATGAAACTATATGAACATGTTGGAATGTTATGCTAATTTGTTTTCAAACTAGGTCTGTGGAAATCATGCTGATGACTCTTTTGCTCTGTCTAATGAAGTATGAAGAGTCTGATATTAACATTCAGACATACGTAGGGATCTGGTTTATTGGTGGACTTAGCAGGGTTAGGTTTACAGTTGGACTTGATGATCTTAAACTTCTTTTCCAACCTAAATGATTCTATGATTCTATGATTCTATGATTCCATGTCCAGTTCTAAGTCATTTTATTGATGACTAGTATTGAAAAGAAAGAAAGAAAAGAAGTAAAGAAGGAAAGAAAGAGGGTAAAGAAAATGAGAGAAAAAAAAACCCAAAACTACCAACCAAATACACCTACAGTGTTTTCGTGCACTCCCTGAAATCCTGCTCCTCTAATGACCCAGCTGCCAGACCTGTCCCCAGCCTACAGTGATAATCTCTCTTGTCACCGAAGCCCAGGCTGTGGGGAAGGAAGATACAGCAGTTCACACGTGTCTGTATACTGTCCTGCAATAAGACAAATGTAGTTTAGGAAGGTGTGTTAAGAACGATGCTAAACTGTGCACATGGTCCCAGGATATCAGACCTCTGACAGATCCAGGTTAGATAGAGCTTGAGTGCACCTGAGGAGCCTATACAGGTTTCAGAAACCTCATGGATCTTGTGGGAGAGAGAAATCTCAAAAACAGGAATTCTGAAAACACATTCAAAATACAGTGAATCATACTTGCTCTAATTTGAAAATTTTGCTTCCTGTGGTCTCATTCTTACTCTACGACTACAGCAGACAGCAAAGCCAAAAGCATGCCTGAATTGTTTTCAACAACAGCATACAACTTTGATTGCCCCACAAAAGTCAGATGAAGCCTATTCAAAATCTGTTCCTGTTCCAATCCTCATAGGGAAAAAAATAGGACAGTGAATCATGGTTTTATTTTGTAGTAATAAATATTTTCCTCATTTCCCTGAATGCACGTGATAGCATGTCAAGTTTCCTGCAAACAGAAGGACAATTTGCCCTTTGATATAGAAACAGGATAATGCGGAACAAAATGTGCCCTTGGGTGAGTGCGGAATGCAGCACCTTCTTGCACTCCTGAGAGAGATATTCTGCTTTGCCTGTGCTATCGAGGAGTCTGGGATATGGCTATTCTGTATGAGTGTGAGCAAACAAAAAGGAGCAACTGATACAACCCGCCCTGTACATTATGGAGGCCAGAAGGGTATAACTCAACTCTTGATTAACATGGGCGAAGAGAAGGTAAGATGGTACAGAATAAAGCACAGAAGCCTTCATTCAGGCTTGTGATCATGTCAATCTCCTCAGTGCCCATTTTTCATGTCCTTATCAGGGCACTTTAGGCTGCAGACAGATAGGATTCAGGTTCACAACAGTGTTGTTACGTTATTTATTATGTATCTATTTTCAGGGAGTATATAGCATAAAGGCTAAATTAAGCTTTTTTTTTGTAATTTTCCAGTAACAGAACAGCTAAAAATAAATCTCACAGCATGAATGTGTGTAATGATGAAAAGCTTGAAAGACAGTCTTGAGGAATTTTGCAACTAAGCATTCCCACTAGGTAAGAGGTGAATGTCTTTTTCCCTGAAGATGCCAATCAGTACTTGCATTTTTGATTTAAACACCATGTTATCTGGCTTCATGACTAGGTAAGAGTTCTTATGATGGGAAAGGCATAAAAAAAATTCCCACCACTATAAATTCTCAAACATCAACATTAAGGGCAAGCTAATTGCATCTTAAAAGAAGATTCGTGTTTTGCTATTTATAGCTTGTGTATTTACTTAAGAAAGTATGAGTTAGACAGGGTACTCTTCAAAGGCACTTAACACATGTTTAGCATTTAATTGTACATACATATACATAAAAGAATTTGTGCTGTGCCTAATCAGTTGAAATATCCTCACCAAGACAAATCATCAGAATATAGACTGAACTATTTTGACCAAGTGCAAACTGGTCCTTCAAAAACAGTCTTTAAGATAAGTCTATCTAGAAATTGTAATCATAGATAGCTAAGCTTCAGTAATGGTTTATCCTTCATATCCTTCATATTCAAAAAAGAGTCATAACAGTTTAACAATACAACTTGTATTAATTCAAAGTTTCCCAAATCTGTCTAGGAAGTTCCTACTGTACCCCCTCTGCAAGTCATTCCCTGCTTTGTCACATGTGAACTTGTATCATCTATGCTATGTTCGTTTATGAATCCCCAATATGACAGACTTTAAATGTAGACCAATGATGACTTCTAGGAAAAATAAGAGAAGGCATATGAGGTAAGGAGGAGAAGTTCTCTCTTCAGACAGTGAAGTGGAAAAGGGACATAATGTCTTTCCTGAAGTCAGTCCCATGGTGCAGGATGAAAAAGAAATGACTTGACACAGTCCATCCCCTGTGGCTAGGGAGGCCAGTCATGAAGGACTCACCATACCCCCATCACACTGCTGTGTTCAGCGCTGCTGTGTCAAGAGACCTGCACAAACCTAGAGCGAGTTAGTGGAGAAAACTGCTTCAGTCACTACAGGGACAAACCAAGAGCGAGGTTGACTTTGACTCTGCATCCTCCATCCCAGAATCTTTGACACAGCTCAGGGATGGAGGATCTAGGAAAGGCCATATTTAACACTTCTTGGACGGTTCACTAATTTTTAAGTGTGAAGGATGTGAATGTCCAGTAAAATATAATAATCTTGCACAAATGTGATAGGACAAGAGGAAATGGCCTCAAGTTGCACCAGGGGAGGTTTAGACTGGATATTAGGAAAAATTTCTTTACTGAGAGGGCGGTCAAGCATTGGAACAGGCTGCCCATGGAGGTGGTGGAGTCATCATCATTGGAGGTGTTCAAAAAACATGTAGACGTGGCACTGCAGGACATAGTTTAGTGGGCATGGTGGTGTTGGGTTGATAGTTGGACTTGATGATCTTACAGGTCTTTTCCAACCTTAATGATTCTGTGATTCTGTGAAATTGAGTGTATAACTGAAAATTATCTTGGTATAGCTTTGAAATGTACAGTTACCAGCCTCTCAAACAACAAGCTTCAATCTTAGATATCCTCACATCAGTGGTAATTTCTACTAAGACAGATGTTTCTGAACATTGTCTGAGAAAATCCTATATGAAAAGGATTTTAAAGAACATGTACTTTCTTCCCTCTCCCCACGTTTGATTTAAATACAATTTTGAAAGGTATCCACAACAAAGAAAGTGCTTCTTTTCATTTATGATGTTTTCCCCTTTGACATTTGGCTACATAGTGATTAACAGAATTTATTTCTGCTCTATCTTTCTTTGGAAGATAGAAAAATCACTGTTTTTAAAACTATAGAGTTGGAGAAAGTTAAAGAGGAAAGCAAAAAGTACATAAAAACACTCTCTCACCTGATGATGCAAGAGGAAGGAGGTTTTTTGATTAAAGCTCTGCCAATTCTAATTCCAGCAACAATAGGTCTGCTGAGATTATCAGTGTAAATCCTAGACCTCATGAAAAGAATTTCATATTCTATTTTCTATTTTTATAGAAGTTGAGTACCACTTTTATAACTATAACCTCATTCTACAAGCCCAGAAATATGGCTAATACTGTTGCACACTGATTTTTCTAATAATCTGTCCCCTCTGAGAAAAACACATACAGATACATAGAAATCTACAGTCTGCAAAGTGTCTTGGTAGAACTGTTCTTAGTTTGGTGGTTTGTTTTAAATGTTTATCCTTCTAGAGAAGATATTGCTGAAAAAATACAGCTTGCTCTTGAAGATACAAGTCGGACAGGCATATGGCAGTGCTAATTCCTGGGGGATTTAATGCTACTCTCTTGGGCCAGCTTCCAAGCAATCTGTCTCTCTCCCTCCCTGTCTCACTGATGACTGTACAATATTCTGCAGGTCCTGAATAGGTTAGGGCCATCACATGCATTTCTGCTGTCTTACTGCAATTATTATTTAAAGTAAGTTATATTATAACTTGCCACCATGTTTGCTACGCACTGTGCAAGTATAGCTCTGAGAATTTTTCTTCTCTGAAAAAAGGCAAAAGGGAATGTTTCATGTGTGTATAATCAATGTATGCTTGGGATACATGTACATTGGTTGGATGCACTTTGCTGTTTTTGCTTTATTTGCTTTTCCTGGTGGGTCTGCCTAAGTGACAAACTTCAGCAGCAGTATTTTTCTTTGCATTTAAATACACCCCCACGAATCCTTTGAGATACCAAAAGACACCCAAATATCAAACAAATATACAAGCAGTGCAGTGGTACATTCATGATTTACACACAGTTTCAGGAACTAAGGCTGCTTATGATGTTGCCAAGCAGCAGCAAAGACAAATTAACAAGACTTTGGGCTTTTTCTCAGCTGTTCATAACTCTTTGGGCAACAGCCAGATGTCAGAAATCAGTTCAGATTCACATTAATGTCATTTGAAAAAGCCACAAGCAGTGGCAGGTGACAAATACACTGGATTTTCTGGTTGGTGCCAAGATCTCTGTCAGAAGGAAGCTGAGCTGAGTTCCCATTTCAAGCAAAATACAAATGAGTTGCTAACTATTTGTAAAGGATGCATTCAGAGACCAAGAGAATGTCTAGACAATCAGACTACTGAGGAAAGTTGACAGCAATATTTCTATAAAAAATAAAACACGCCATATTCCTTACAGTGTTAAGGTTTTTAACTGCAGCAAACTTATTCCAGCTAAGGAACACTCAAAAACCCCTAATTTCACTCAATATTAAATCCTTCCTCCAAGATGTTCTGTACTTCAGTTGCAAGTGGAGTTAAAAGAGTAACTTTAATGCAATCTGCAGTATCACAATTCCACATAAAACATAAAAGGAAGTATGTCTCATAGGTACTAAGATACTGCAGAAAGCATTGTAATTGAAAATGTGCAGATAGCAGTAAATTTACCAAAAGAGGCACTGCAGATTGACTGCCTGCTCTTGGCCTGTGGAAAATGCAAAGTAATTCAACTTGATAGAACTTGAAATGATTAAAGTAACTTTTTTTTCACTGTGGTCTAAACTATGTTGCATTAGCTTGCACATGCCACCAGCTAACTGTGCATAAATAGTCATCCTGCCCAGGCTAACTCACGGGAATGTCTTAAAAGGAGTATCTTAAAAGCAGTGAAAACAGCTCATGCATTTGGTAGCGGGAAGGAGTTTGGGAAACAGAGATAATTCTCTTGCAATTTCTGTTGGTAACTAACGCACGGCTGCCAAGTCCACACCTTGAGGAGACCCACAGCATGATGTTCCCAGAAGTGGAAAGCCAGAAGAAGTGCTGGTTGGGCACGTGACAGTCACTTTATAAAACTCACGTGTGCAAGTGTTCCCCAGAGTTGCCTCTGACTATAATAAAATATCTCAAAGGGTGACAGTTCAGTGTAGGCCTGAATGCTGCAAAGAGCTCACTCCTGAAGCTAGTCTTATTGGTATTGACATGAAAAGCTTAGTGCAATGAAGTATCTTATGTAACTAAGAAATATCTTGAGTTAGTAATAACTTAACTGATTTTAAAGTGTATTTCTCTAATCATTATAATTTTTGTGTAAATGGAAAAGGTGTTTTGTTAGGATGCGCTGTGAATTTTTTCTCACATTCATCTATATATCCATCCATCCATCCATCCATCCATCAAAAAGACTTCAAAGTATGATGAATTTCTGACTTTTTTCCATTTATTTTCTGCTTGCACTTTGGTGCATGACATTAATTAAAACAGGACACTACAATTTTTTGACTTGGGAACATTACTTAAAATTGTAGCAGTAGTCTCAGGAAATAAGCTCAGGAAAAAATAGTTACCAAAATGATGACATTTAGCCAATACCTGATATTGCAATTTAATATTGCAATTGACAAAATAATGTTTTAAATACAGTATATTATCTTTGAACAATATAAAAAAGCAAACCTATGAAGACTTTCACCATATGTATATTAATTGATACTCTTTCCAGGCAATGGCTTGTGTCGTGGTTTAACCTCAGCCGCTAACTAAGCACCACACAGCTGCTCGCTCATTGCACCCCCGTGGGATGTGGGACAGAATCGGAAGGTTAAGAGTGAGAAAACTCATGGGTCGAGATAAAAACAGTTTAATAGGTAAAGCAAAAGCTGCGCACACAAGCAAAGCAAAACAAGGAATTCCTTCACTACTTCTCATCGGACTCATGGGTTAGAGATAAAAACGGTTTAATAGGTAAAGCAAAAGCTGAACACACAAGCAAAGCAAAACAAGGAATTAATTCACCACTTCCCATCAGCAGGCAGGTGTTGAGCCATCTCCAGGAAAGCAGGGCTTCATCATGCCTAACAGTTACTTGGGAAGGCAAAACGCCATCACTCCGAATGCCCCCCACTTCCTTCTTCTTTCCCCCTAGTTTATATACTGAGCATGACATCATATGGTATGGAATATCCCTTTGGTCAGTTGGGGTCAGCTGTCCCGGCTGTGTCCCCTCCCAACTTCCCGTGCACCCCCAGCCTACTCGCTGGTGGGGCGGTGTGAGAAGCAGAAAAGGCCTTGACTCTGTGTGAGCACTGCTCAGAAATAACAAAAACATCAACACTGTTTTCAGCACAAATCCAAAACATAGCCCCATACTAGCTACTGTGAACAAAATTAACTCTATCCTAGCCAAAACCAGCACAGCTTGTTATATGTACTTGTGTGCATCAAAGGAATACATGATTAACATGGGTAGAAGACGTGGTTAATAACATATGATTCAGAAGCATTGGGGTTCTAATCATTAACACAACATTTGTTGTGGAACAAAGATACATATATCAATAAGTGCATTCATTTGATAGTCTTAGCTATGACTGTCATGTAACCTTACTTAATGGAAGGACAGTCTTTTCTAGCTCAGATACCACTCTTTTTATCAACAGCTCTGCCTCTTTTGAGGCAATTTTAACAGCTTTATGGTTTTACTCATGCAGCTGTCTCAAATACAATGATGGGATTAATGATAAGTATCTATGAGGAAAAAAAAAAATTTCAAGAGATTTTGAAACCCTATGTGATACTGAGTAATTAAATAGTGTATAGTGAGAGAAATACCCCAATGTTCCTACAATAAGAAAGAAATTTTAAGGAAATCATAGCTATGATTTCAGGTCAATCTGTTTTGAAAACATACTCTGTTTCAACCATCATCTCAATGAAACTGGGAATAAAACATTTTACACAGTTTATGTGGCTATGCATCTTCTTCAGTTCCATGTATCTATGCCCATAGTTTGGGTTTGCTGTTAATATTCAAAAGTTTCAATACTCTTGAAATCCTGTTAGGAACTACTACATTGTTATTAAAAAATATATATATATATATATATATATAAAACTGTGTGACCTTCCAGGGTGAGTTTAGTTAGCACTCAGGCACTAAAGCTGCCTGTCTCCTGCCCTCCACTGTCACCCTGCAAGAGTATCTCTCTTTTACTTCTGTCTTAATTACTAAAAGCACGTGATGGGGAGGACACTCATGTAAATTTAGTCTTTACTATTTTCAGAACATGGATATGAATCAAAGCCTGCTACCGCTCAGGTGAATGTCCACAGGATTAAGTTCACATATTTGTGAACTTTAATCTCTCCTATTGGAGTTATTCCCCTTTACATAAGGTTAATCCCTCCAGAAGAGAAAATGACTTTCAGAGCAATTGGGGCACTTCCTGCAGTAGTGGCACACTTGGATTTTTGTCCCTGTCCTACTCGGTTGTTAATGGTTTACACCTTGGTTTGGTGCCAAGTAGGGATCAGCACAGGTCAAGAGATAGCCTGGCTGCTGCGCCCTCTTCCAGAAGATGGCAGGAGTGGAGGCAAATCTTCCCAAGCACAGAAGGAATCTAAAGGCTGCTTGGATTTAATGCCTGATCCTGGATCAATGTCACAGCTATTAAACAACAGGTAAAAAAGAGGACCATATAATACATTCTTAGTTTATTTAAATTACCTACACAAACTATCAGCTTTATAACCAAGTATCTCACTTTTTTCTGACAAAGTTCTTATTAATAGAAAAATTAAAACTTGCACTTAAAGCTCTGATATAAGCAGCCATAAAAGTGACCTGTCTAGAAATGAAAATTACTGAACAGAAGAAAAAGTCTGCTGAAATACTGACAGAGAACATGCCTGCCACCCTGGGAGCTGTTAGCCTGGGAACTAGGCCTGTAAACCAGAAGCATCCCTGAGAAGCCCATCTGGCATCGTTGAAGTCCAGCTGGGCACATAGAAACCAGAGACATCCTAAGACATCATCGATAAGAGCAAAACCAATGAACTATAATGGCAACTTATCATCTGAAAGCATGAAAATAGTCTGGAAAAAGGGGAAAATATCCTGAGAAAGTAAGAATCTGTAATTGCCGTTGGCTGCTCTAACTGCAAGAACAGGAAAACAGTCTGGGAAAAAAAAAATTGGGGTTGGTTTGTTTTGTCCTCCCACTTCTGGGATGGTTGGGTCTCCTTCTGGAATGGGTTGGTCCTCCCCTCTGGGATGGTTTGGCCCCTTCCAGAATCTGTTTAATGCACTTGGTACCAAATATATACATATAAGTAATCTGTCATAAGTATATTTGTTGTTATATTGCTGGTAAGTTTGCTTCACTAGTTCTAAGTTTGTAGTAATCTATAATATTATATATGATACTTGATTGCTGTTATTATTGGGTGCTGTTATTATTGATTGTTGCTACTATTGGTTGCTGCTGACTATTGATTGCTGATAATTTGTAATAGCTAGAGAGAGAGAGAGAGAGAGAGAGAGATTTTCTTTATTAATCATAGGTATACTTGTTAGTGGTGACTTTTGTGGTATTTGTGGCAATCTGTAATAAAGTACAGATTTAAAGGATGAAGCCTCCGTGTCCTATGAACCCACAGTTGTGATCTCTACACACCTGAAGGTCAGATAACCCTTTAGGTTGTGACAAGCTCAGAGTGGAACGGTTACCCTCTTCCGTTTTTGTATCTTGCTGCCAAACAAAAAGATCAATTATTCACTGTCACTATAACAGTGATTCTGAGGTGATTTGATACTGCAGTGATGGGCCAGTATAAGAGCCAGAATAAATGAAACCTTCTGCCTTTCACCATCCTAAGGAATTAAAATTAACCCTTTTCACTTTTACAGTTTGTGTAAGCCTCATCAATTTATCTTCATATTTGAACTTCCCAACAGAATTTTCCCAAGAGGATGAGATACAGAAACAGTGGAACCAGAGCATTTAATGAAAATCTGGCTTTTACATATATGACTGTTTAGGTCTGTTACTCCAGTGATTTTATGGTTGTAAGTTTCAAAGACTGAGTGTCAATGAATAGATGTGGGCTCCCCTGTAGCTATCTATTTTTAATTCCATCAGAGAAGCTTAGTGTTAAACATGTGATGGAAGAAATGTTAGTCAGAGGAAAGCAGATGGGATAGCTAATTTTTCTTTCATGGTGTTTACACATTGCTGAAATTTTGTTAACTCTCACAGCAGAAAAACAAGAATACGCTGCTCACATATAGCAGTATTCATCAGCAGGCTTTAGAGATGAAACTGCTAAGTTTTGATCTGTTTTTACCACTAGGTAGCCTGGCGATAGTATGTACCAGTAAAAGCTTGTCTCTGTAGCCAGTGCCAGCAGCTCCCAAGCTTCAGGTACTTCTCAGCCCTACAGGCTGACTATACTTCTTTGGTGTGCTCATCTGGAGCCTCCTGCTCTCTGGGTGTATGTGTGAGTTGCACACAGAACAAAAAGTACATTTTATGACTTATTCCTTATAAGCATAGGCAAAGAGTAAGAGTCAAAAAGAAGCGCAGCCCAGACTGTACCAACCAGACACAGAAACGAAACAAAATACGCCGTCAATTTAAAAAAAAAAAAAAAAAGGATTTTTAAGCAAACTGGAACCTTTTCAAAATCTACAGTGTAAAGAACTGAGTCTGTGAGCACAGCTATGCTGTGCAATAAAAGACCCCTGAATTTGTCCTGAATGATCTAACTCTAGAATGGGAAGCAGCATAGCCATACCAGTGGGGCATGATGCCTATGAAGAAGCAGTGCTCAGTAACCCAGGAACAACAACAAAATAACACTCCGCTTTTGGATACCAAGCAAGCGTTTCTATGCTGCTCTGCACCATGCTCTGCTGAGGTGTTAGCTCCCTTGGGACTGCAGTGAGCTATATAAACCCATGGGGCTCCAAAAGAGAAGATGTAATTGTTCGCAACTCATATTAGTTGTTTCTAAGATCTCTGATGACTCTGTTGACTCTTATAACCTTCAAAACTAAAAAAGACAGAAACTTATATTTGAAAAAATGTAGGCAGAGATTCCTAAGTAAAGCTTTTCAAAAAAATGTCAGCACTGCAAACACAGTACACTAAGTCCTTAGGTTTTAAACATTTGCTTTATCAGGTTTCCAGCATTGCTTCTTAGGGTGGTATATCATATACTATATTAGGAAATATACTACAGCTCATATTATCATCGAGATTATTAGTAGCATTACCTGTTGCAAATTAATGTTCTGCTTGCACATATTGCTCTAGATAAGAAATAATCCCTACAGCTCTCAGAAGAAGAATAGAAGAATCTATCGCTCTGAACCAGTTCTGCTGAACTTTGAAGTCATATGGCATATGAACACTAAATCCTTGCATGCTGTGTAGAATAAAATCATGTCACCCACATGAGAAAGCTGCTCCAAATATGTTCAATTCAAAATGCAGGTAAGACAATCAAGCCAACTACTTCAAAGTATGTGAACTAGGTACTTGAACTTCAGAAAAGACGAAGATGCAGACTGCAAGTTCTCAAAACCATGTTGCTTACTTATGAAGAGCTCCATGTAACACTTTGAACATAAGTCAAAAAACTGGCTGTAAGGCTTCCAAAATTTTCCTTTTAATATTACTGGATGCATATCAAGAAACCAAAAGAACAACCCGACCTAACAGATTTGTATGTTATATCAACAGAAATGCAAAACAAATGGAAAAAAATGAATGAAGCTCAGTCATTTTTTACATTCAAGATCATCAGGACCAAGTTCACCTGTTCTGGAGAAGTGAAACAAGAAACTCTTAGTAACTTCAGGAGTATTATGAATGAACTATTATCAGAGCTCATTCCTCAGATTTTTATGTATTTCCAATCATATGAGAGACAGAAAAACTGCAATTTTTACTTCTTGATAAGTATCTTTTAAGATTACTCTTGTAAATTTGTTCTGAAACCTGATTTCAAGCTTTAGGTCAACATAAATCACAGGAGGTGTTCTCAAAATCTTCCAATGGCTGGGGATCATTTTGAGGGTATTTCAGATAAAAAATATTTCACCTGTCTCCAAAATTTCCAAAATAGAGCTTTGTGAAATATCCATAATACCTGGGTGATTAAAAGAATAACCCTTAACATTTTAAGCCATCACAAACGCGTACTTTTGCTCAATACATTATTGCAATCAAATGGAGGTAGAATAGATATATTCAATGCTGCTATTCTGTAAAGGCAAATTAAAAGCTGTTAATAAATACCTTCTGAATGGTTGATTTCATAGCCTTTTAGTGCCCAAGATTTATTTAAAAGACAGATACTGTGTTGTCAGAACAATCAGCATTACTGCCAGCTCACCTCTTTTTTTTTTGAGAGAGAGATGAGACTGTCATCCCAAGAACTGTAACCAATACATACCCTTCTGTGGTATTAACAATACACTATCATTTCCTGACCTCCAAAACTTTCAAAGCTGCCAGCATGAGGATATGAAAAAATACACATTTCATTTGGATCTGATAGTTTTCCAAACACATGAGGATACTGTGCCGTACTTGGTACTCCAGCATTCTGAAACCACGCTTAGGATAATGTGCTGGTTTAAAATAACAAAATCACTGAAAAAAATTCAGGTACCCCTTTGTGATAGCCACAAATTTGCATGCATACTTTTTTCCATGTCACTTCCTGACACTAGGTGAAAGAACTTACATGGTAAAACCTACTCACACTTCGAAAGAAAGATGGAGTGATGTCTAGATTTTAACATTCGTTGGATGGAAATGAAGTATCATATCTTCACCTCCTCATCTTTTATTACGTTTTTTGAATATTTCACTTCAGACTTTTGTTATTCTTTGTCTTCTGAACTACATGTTTCTGTCATTGCTGTCTAATAGAATTTTATCTTTCCTAAACTATTGGTTTTAGAGTAAGAATTAGGGTTCTAGTAACAGAGACATCCACTGCCAATGAATCCCAATTATGTAACATATAAAATGCTTTAAAAACCTGGAAGTCTGCAAACATTATTTGCAAGTACAATAAGCGTTACATGTCTTATGTGGTAGTGTATTATTTTCTGCTTTTACACGTCTGTTCCAGCCTTCCCTTAATTTGGTGTGTCAAAGTGTTACACTGTGCATTCTTTGTAGCCATAATTGCATTTCTACCCTGCCTAGAACAATGGGACTTCATCCTTAATTAGACTAAGCAGTATCACCAATATTAAAGAGTGCATACACTATATAGAGCATATAACAGTCCTGATGTTAAAAACAGATGTTATATGTCACAATGATGAATGTATAAAAATGTTTTTTACAAATATTATAGTTAGTTCAAGGTCTTTACATGAGGTATAACCTTATAATAAAACCTTAAAAATGAAAGCTGGCAGGGATGGATTAAGAAGGATCCTGCAGATTAGTGAGCTGTAAAATCATGAGGCAGAAGCAGAGCAGCAGGCAGTATTTCTGAACACGGCTGATTACTGCTGGCCAGCTGCCCATTTTAGAAAGCTTCACTTCTGCATTTTTGCAGGAGTTAAAGAACTGCAAATCTGAACAATGAGTTTGGACAGGTGCAAAACCAGGAAGAGTCCTTTGTATGAGCATCCAGCTTGGAGAGAAGAGTTTCTGCCACCGAAAATCAAAATGTATTGAACTGCAGCCTTTGCACAGCTAGGTTAAACCTGAAAATGTATACTGAATGCTGTCATGTTACTTCACAGCACAAAACACAATGATTTTTATGAAAGAAAAAAAAAACATTGTGAGAGGCATGGGTTCTAAGAGTGTTTCTCTATTTCTGAAGTACATTAATAAAAATATCTACTATGCTATATATATATTGCCTATACTATATCCATCATACGCAGTACCTTCTCTGGGCTCACATACAAAGCTCAGAGGAACTCATAACCAAACTAAAAACTCATAAACGATGTAAACTAAAAACCTTGCATTCTATTTTATTTTACAAATTAAACCAAAAATATTATGTTCAGAATTTCACTGCACCATGTTTTTCTACATGAACAGGGAGCTATAACCAAGATGGTAATTTTATTTTGCTAAGATAGAGGGGATTAGGTAGCTATGTCTTTGTTTCATTGTGCATGCTTTTGTTGAAATACTCCTAACCTCTTTCTCATTTCTAATCTCTCAGCAGTTGCTGTTCTGTCATGTATCAGTCCACCTTTTCCTCAAATACTGTAAATCATTCTGCCCAGGAACAACTTAAACACCTGAGAAGTCTCCCACTTAGATTCACAGCTCTTACACATTGGTACTCCTTACACTTTGTATCCTCTTGTAACCTCTAAAAGTCATTTACCAATGGCCTGAAAGGTAGCGTACCCTGCCCACTTCCCGTTAGGCTCTTCTTACTGCCTGTTGCCTTTCCTAAAGCCTTGGTGTTAACTGACCCCACAATAAATTGTCTAATCTAACTTGCATATGCTTTTGGGTTGTACACACTTTGTGTCCCATTCCTAGCACAGAATGACCAAATACTTGACTGGGGCCCATAGGAACATCCAAAGTTCAAGTCAAGGGGAGTCAACATATAAATGTCATGTCCTGTGAAATCTTCTTTTTATCCCCTTCTCACAAGCTTCAAGGATGACACCTTGTTTGACAACTTAATGCTATAAGATGTTTTGGCATCTCATCCACTTTTAAAAACCACATCACTTGCTATTTAGATTTTTTTTAGAGCAGTACTGGGAAACATACTTCAGACTAAAGGCTTTTTGACAGCTGGCAGTGTGCTGAATTAATTAGAAAGCATTCATAGTATTTGTTAACAGCCTGTGTTTGATTTAGGGTTTTTTATATATATATACAAACACACATATAAATATACATATATATAAATTGAAAGAAAAGGATATTTCTGATATAATCTTCATTGTGCTGATTTGAGGTTTTCTTATTTGAATACACCCACAAAAAAATAAAGTTGCATGTGTAGCAAGATGGTGGCCACTAATACCTCACTGAATAAAACCTCATGCAAATCCCAGCTGTAAATATAGGTTAAGTCTTTATATTGTTAAAAGGGTATCTCACTTAAGTACATATTAGAATTTTGCGTGCATCTGCTTGGCTAACATAAAATCCTGTCCATATGCTGTTACAAGAATTTTTAACAGAACAATTTTATTGTGGAATTAAGTCAAACAGACAGACTTCAGTGGCTTATATCCCACAGTTCTGCTATTTTTAATTGAACAGTGCTATTGGCAGCCTACTTAACCCTCTTATGTTTAGAACAAAATGACACAGATTTATATTTGATATTTAATAACAATCTATCACCCAGCCATCCTCCTTTTGTAACCATTTAAGTCATCAGATTTTGCAGGGATAAGCTACTAATGAATGCAGTTTTATATTTCTATTTCATTTAAACACAGAAATAAGTAAGTAAGTAGGAATATAGTTATAGGAATTCCCAAGCAAAATCTTTCTGTGGTTTAACTTTTAATTAATTTTTATTTTGGTATTAATGCAGATAGCATCAAAGCATCAAAATAAGAAACAAGCTACATATTCTGTTCTTTTTCAGGTATTCTAGTAAATCAGCATGCAGCTGGAAAAGTAAACACAAAACATTTTTGGATTGGTGATTGATTTTGAATTTTTGTGTTTGACCATGAAACTTCTCCAATAGTGGTCTTTCTAAAGATTTTTTTAGAATTTCTCAAATTTAACAACATGAAACTTTACCAGCACTACAAAAAGAATTTAGAGCTTGTATGAAAGTCCCTAAATACTGAAATCTACTCGTATCAATTAAACTATACAGAGTATGTACATATATCTGAGCAACCTGATCTAGTTGAAGATGTCCCTGCTCATTGCAGGGGGGTTGGACTAGATGACCTTTAAAGTTCCCTTCCAACCCAAACTATTCTGTGATGCTATGATATGTGTGGCTACAAACCCTTACAGCTTTATATACTTATATCTCATGCATTTCTTACAAAAACTACTTCAAGAACCAATCCCCAAGAATGATTTTGCCAATAAAAGTGGAAAGATGATGAAAGATGAAAAAATTCTACTCTCTTCAAAATAAATGCTGGATTGGGGCTTTTTCTCTGCACTGATTTCTGAAAAACACAAAGAAAAGTAACAAAAAATCTCTCCACTAAAGGTACAACAGCTGATATCATGATTACTATTAAAAATTACTGAAAATATAATTCCAGTATGAAAAACACTTTTCAGTTAAAAAGTGTAGAGAAATCCACTGCATGCAGGTTGAAAACAGAATCTGAAAGTCAGAAATGGTTATTTTTATTTTGGTCACTGAGAACAACTAACATTTTGGAATCAGAATGGAGTCAGTGCTAAGGGTGATGATATGCTGGGTGGAATATATTGCACCTCCCTTCCCTAGAGTGCTGTTGATATTAGAATTCTACAGAGGAGAGAAAAACCAGAGAAAACATAGTTGTCCCTGAAGTGCATGTGTATGACTCAGAATGTGTGCAAGAGACAGATCAGTGGAGTGAGAAGGTGCTGTTTATACACAGCTCCTTTACAGAGAAGCGATGCTTCAGGATTATTTTCAATTATAACTATAAAAATAAAATGACTCCAATACTGTGAGAGGAAGAAGCCAAATATAGCTAATGATTTTGGTCCTCATTGTCCCTTTTACTTCCTCAAGCTGCAAATGAAGAATTTCCCTTTATCTTTCTGCTTAAATAGGTGTGTATTCATGTGAGTTTTCTCCCTCAGGAACATGCAATAATACTCCCTAATTATAAATGTGCAAGCATTCAGTGCAAACAGAAGAATCTGAGCACTAAACAACACTTGATATATTCAACATCAGATCAAATTTCAGACAGTATAATTTTACCTCTGGAGCACTTACCCATCACTGGTTGACATCACCCTCACATCCGTCACCAGCTCTTGAAACAGAATGAATGTCATTTGTACTAATAGTTCCATTAGATGGACTCCACAGTAGTATCCAATTTTAACCTTTGCATGTCAACTGCAGATTTATACCACCATGGAGAGTCAACTACTGTAGTAATTGAGCTGTTGTGTCACAGAAAGCCAAGCTGTTGTGCTTTGCGAGTAAGGGCCATAGCTGGGACACACACAAAGCCTGCCATATTTACGTAGATGTTTCTGCACAATTATGTGCACAAATGCATCAGGGAGGAGCAAAAAAAGGGACCTTGTTCTTTCCTATTCAAAGCCAGATTAAGGTAATCATACAACCGGAGTAAGGTTGCACACTTACAGTCTCCCTGTGCTGCAATCCCAGGTCAGCCTACAACAGTGAAAACTCTCAGGGATTACAAAGTGGGCAGAACACTGTTCTTTTTTGACACATCTGACATGCTCTGAGTTCAATTATTGCATTCAAATATGCAGTAAGTGCATTCAGTATCAAATTTATTTGGTTTTCCATTCATCATATGTTACATTTGAAGTTGGCCAGAACTTGCCAGTTCATGTGGAGCTGAAGGACTGGTCAATTGTCTCAGAGGAATACTAAGGTTACTAGGGCGTTAGCTACCTGGTAGCTATGACAATATATGATGGAGGTAAACGCTATCATTAGGAGCTATAGATCAGCACTTGGTTCTTTTATTCATTTTCCACCTCTGCAGCTTGCTTCCTTATCATTGTTGCCCTTTTTCTTACTGCAAACAAATTCCTAAGGCTATTTTTTACCTGCTTCTATCTATTGGATTTTCTTTGGCAAGAAGGAAACCAACTTTGTTCAAGAGCTATTCCAAAAGTATGTATAGCTTGGAGAGAGAGTACTTAAAACATGCTTACGCTGTTATTTAGAATTGCAAAAGGACATTTTGGTAGACTCCCACCCTTTGGTGTTATTTCCACTTCAGCCAAACGCAAAGAAAATACCTTTGTGCAAAAGTCGTTACCATAGTCCCTGTGTATTATTCAAGTAACACAACGTTGCTTGAACAACACAATATTGATGCTGAATATCTTCATATTTACAATATAATGGTATTAACAATAGTATCTAAATATAATTGGAAGAATTAACACTTCATGTGTATTATGAATAGTATTAACTAAAGGTTATATAATGCTCTAAAATCATCCTGTATCCTGCTGTACCTTTGTATACAGGCATTACTGAATTCTGTATTACATCTTTAACCTCATTTAATATATTATTTTTAATATCCAGTTATACCTACTGCTGTGAAGGTATGTGAACAATGGTCTTCTATGACAAATGCTTAATAATAAAAATGTAAAAGTGACTTTCAGAAGAACAACTATATGTCACAGCTAGCAATTGTAAATATGTAGTTAAGAAAGGCAACTTCTAAGAGGAGGCAAGATGTGCAAGTAACAGTGGAGCCAAGTTCTGGCTGCTTAATGCCTGTCTCCCTACAACTGGTAGAGAGAGCCCACTCTCCCATCTGTCTCAAAACAGATATATCCCCTTGGGAGATGTAATCTATAAATATGCACAACACCCCTCTACCAGGAAAAGAAGTGTCATAACAGATCTATTAATGTCCTTATGGGTACATTGTTCTGGTCCAGTCTTAATATCCAAGAGTTCTCTTCTTTTTTTATATGTAGCCAGTCTTTCTTGTAATTTAATTAATTTTTAACTCTTGTAAATCTGAACGAGGTGGTAACAATGAAGGAAAGAACATGATGGCCAAACTATGCCTACTAAAGTTAATAATGACTACATTCTGCCTTAGATCTTCTATGAAGTAATAGTACATAGTTTTAGTTTGTTCACACTCTATCCACAAATAAAATAAAAGAATGCTGCGGCAACTATTAATAAAGTAACATTTATTTGCTTTCATAAGCTATTTTCATAAACACATTTCACATGCACTTGTTCCTACCTATTTTTTTCCTATTAGAACATCTGGAAGTAATAGGAAGGCCAACAGCATATTAATATTACAGACACTGAAACAGGAAATGTCACAGTTATTAGCCTAATCTTTAACTATATAACAGCATCAAGATGAAACGGATTATATGAATTCATGTCTGTCCTCCCATTGTCTCGATAGTTAAGCTACAGCAACACCTACTTCCGACCAGTTAATTTTATCAACACATCAAAAAATACAACTTCAGAATATGAAGAGGTTTGGGGGCAGGATTAGCGGATATTATTGGGAAAGGAGGCTGTACCCAATTATGAAGAACTAAAAATATCCCAAATATAATTTCATATTAGGAGAAAATGGAATCACTGTAATGAAAACTGAACGCTAGTTGTTTAGTATGGAAGCACTGCATTGTTATAGAGCAGGATATACAAGAGTGCCACTTCATCACGTAAGTCAAGTTAGTTTAGTATGGAACCAATCAGCTTTCATTTAAATACACAGGTACAGTTGCACCAGGTCAGATTTCTCAGAGATAAATAAGGTCAAAAATACTTTGGAATACAAGGAAGCTTGCTGGAGAGCGGCTTGCATTATAACTACACAATGTCTCTGACAGTCTCTGAGTAATAGTAGCTTAGTGCAACTGTGTCAATCTGCTATGCAGGTACAGTGAGCACACTCCCTCTCTGATAAAAACTCTCATGACATAGCCAGAAAACAAGCAACAAAATTATTATCGTACATGGGCAGAGAAAGATCTTCCCCTCAGCTTTCTCCTGAAATATAATTTGACCTAAAATTTAACTGTCCGAATTTCTTAGAACCGTGACCTTATCCCAGAATATAGTAAAAAAAAAAAAAAAAAAAATTTGAGCACATTATTATGTAACTGCATAAATAATCCATGTATTAATAGTTTAGGACAGAATTTATTTTTCAAAAGAAAATAAAATATGTCTTTGTTCTTACCAATTACAAGTTTCCCTTAAAGCCACTGCAGTGGACTCAATTATTTCAAAACCGGTTTAAGAGAAATGCACAGAATGAACACGTAGAATGAATCTTACACTAAGAATTTTCAGATTAAAAAACTAGTTGTCATTTTGACAATTGAAAAAATTGCTTGAATTAATGTATCCCTGTGTCCCTGAAGTATCACCATAATCAATATTTACGATACCTTAGGCATAAAATTTATTCATGATTCTGCATGATTAATTAGATTCTATATATAGGTGTAACTGACTCTTAGCAGTTCAAGAAAGTATTAGAATAATATTCTATTATTTAAATATTAAAAATGAGAATACAGCCCCTCCAGGCTTTATACTGTGAAATAATCACAAGCATGTATACACATGCAGATTCGGGGTATTAGGAAGAGCTAATTATGGACTATTTGTTTTTATTTGGGAAGAGAAGTTACTGATTTTATCTGGTTTTATTACATATAGACTGCCAACAGAAAAGGATAATATTTAATTATAGAAAGCTTTTTCTTCTTTTATTTTTTTACTTCTGCCAGTTTCCAATCATATTTTTAATATAGGAGGCAGCATTCATGATTTGGCTTGATACTAAAATATATCTATTCAAGTTAACTTGCAAACTAGAAAAGTCTTAGCAGCTTATCTTTTACTAGAAAACACTGATAAACATATAGGAATAAACAAAGTAACTTGTATATGGGGAAGACCAACAGAATGGTTACATTATCATATTAATTGCAGACCTGAAGGTCTGAGTTAGGCAAGGAGATTATTTCATTATTTTACAGAGAGGTGCCTCATTTAATCTTTAGCCTCTAGGGAGACTTGACATTGAAAAAAAACCAAACCCAAAAAAACCTCAAAACCCACTGATCTAAAAATTAACGTAGAGTATAAAAGGTATTAGAAACTGTCTGTATTAGTGTACTGAAAAAGCTTCAGATCAAGTAAATGTATTATTCATTCACTATTATGAGCTATGTGCTCTTTCTAAATGTAAATTATGCCCTGTAATTAATTTTAAGTTATAGAGAGTATCATTCATAAAGCCAATTAAAATAATAAAAATTCCTGTACATCCCAGAGGGCAGCTGCAATGACATGATAAATTACACAGGTTTAGCAGTTCAAGACTCTATGTGGATTAGAAAGAGGTCATCAACTTCAGAGAGTGGCAGAGTGCAAGACTGCCAAAAAGAAAATCAAACCAACTTGTTCGCTGATCTTTGGGATAGAGGGGAATACTATGCTGCCTAACTGAGACATGTATTTCCCATATCAGCAAAGCTACCACAAACCCCCAATGTAAGCGGTGTAAGTACCTTCCTCGCAGTCTCACTGAAACACCATCAACATGAAGCATGAGTGAAGCAAACCTAAACCCCATCGCCACCAAAACTGAAGAAGCTCATAGTTCCCTGGCATCCATGGAAATCGAACTTACATCAACTTCGTACCTAATTTTCACAGACACAAAATATTCCTTATGAGCTCTGAAATTTCCCTTCTCAGTTTTAATGCCCCTGACAGACCAATGGCCAGATTGTGCCTCCATGAACTCAGAAGTAGCCCTATTTTGGCAATATTTTTGTAAAACTACTTTGCCAATGATAAATGCATTTCAGCTTATGATCTTGCAAGGTTCTCACTGTTATGCTCTTATTTCAGTAAACTATTTTTTGGTTTTATTTTTATTTTAACTTAATAGTATAATTTTTTATTTTAACATAATTGATAGTTTCTTCTTAACATCTATTAGCCTGTGTGTCCAACTGGTGTGACACCAATTAGAAATTTACATAGCTTCTATTTTATAAGAAACATTAATTTGAAAGAAGGTTCTACAGTGAAACATCCTTTGAAATAATTTGGTCTTTCAAATGGACTGGAGGAGAACATAGGAAAACAGAGACATCTGAGACAGTAGCTGTCATCTCAGTACACATCAACACTTTTTTTTTTTTTGCTTATCTATGCTTTTACCTACGTTCTACCTATCCTCCTACCTGTTTGCAACAGTTAAGTCATATTCTCACACAGGGAAAGTTTTGAGAAAATTACTCACAGTTCATGGTTTTGAGTTTAGGGACTTTGCAGTTTTTGCTCTCCTAATAATTACAAGGTTTATCATCTCCCAGATGCTGCACGGAAAAAGCATAAAAACCCCACACAGGATTAAGTACTTATAGGAAAGGTTCTCTTAAGCCTACAAAATTACAGGGTTACTCATGAGAGGGTCTGCATTTCTGAGCTATACTTTGTGTCATCTTACTGCTTCTGCAGTAGGCATAAGCATAAACACAGCTCTTACCACTCCATTACTGTGCACCCTTTTTTCCTCTGGAAGAATGAAAAAGTGAATTAGCTAAATTCTAGTGCAGCTTTTAATTAGAAATACTGCCAATTCTCTGAAGGAGCATGAGACATTTTACAGCTGCTCCTGAGTTTCAGCTTCGGCTCAATCTGGCATGCCTCCTCCAGACCAACAGAAAGCTTTGGTGAGGGTAATACACTTGAAACTTTTCTTAGGTAATGCTGAAAGGTCAATGTTATTGGCCATCATCAGTGTGATTTTTTTAAAAGCCATATTTGATAAAATGAATGTATTTTGCAAAGACACTTAAAGCCTAGGGATATGTTTGTTTGTGTATATTCTAATAACAAAAATTATCTCTCAGAGTCAGCCAGTAGTACCTAAAAAGAGGTGTGTATAAAATGCATTATTTAGGTACTCAAAAGCAATGGGAATGCTTTGCATAGTCCCACCTCCCCACCCCCTCCTTTTTTTTTTTTTTTGCATAATAATGCAAAATAAGACTGTTTTGTTCATTTTTAAGCAGAACACAGTCCTCTGTTATTTCATATCACAGGGATATTTCCCATCAAAAGATAATTTGTTCTCCACAAGGCTCAAAGAAAGCCTCCAAAAACCAAACAAAAAACCCCCACTACAATTACAGTGAATTAGGTTCTCTTTTGCTTTCTGGACCCTTTGTAAAGCTCACCAGCACACAGGTGCACCAGTTGGCAGTAGCATGTCTGGAGTCCTGCCAGAATATGTTCTTTCCCTAATTTGGGGATGATATCCAGCTTATAGAAATTAACAGTTCTAACGTGCATCGAGATACAAAAAAACCCACAGTCATAATCATCCTCCTAATATTCTCTAATTGCAGTGCACTGACAAAATGAAATTTATTTCAGCAAAGAGCAGAGCCTACTGCTTCATAAATTAAGTACCTTTGTCTTTTTCTTTTCTTTTCTTTTTTGTACAGAAGTGATTTATGAAGAGTGAAAACCATTCTCCCCTCTGTGAACTCTATAATATTAAAATTGCCACAGACATTTTCAACTGTTTCTTCATTTGATGAAAAGTACATTTTCTTACAGGTGTTCTGCAGAAATAAAGAAGAGCTATAATTATTGGAAATGGTTTGTGTAACCTACAGTACGGTAATTACCAGGCAGTTTTGGTTAGCTGTGCTACACTGGATCACTGGACAAAGTGCCATTAGAGGGCAGCCTTGGGTTTCCCCTCCCTATCTAAGTCTACAGGTCAACATGAGTGTCCCAGAAGTTCTGGAGGCTGAAGAAAGGATTTCTGATAGTATGTAGCAAAACTAATTTTAATTTCTTAAAATACAATAAAAACTTTCAAGTATATTATTTTTGCATTCTGTGAGAAAAAAAAAAAGTCCCTTTCAGATTGAGAAACACGACTGTTTCTGAAGAAGTTAAAACTTTCATTACTAACTTGAATCTAACCCTGTCAAAATTTAAGAACCCCTCCCCAACCAATTTTAGTGTCTAGAATCCCAATGCAATGAAGATGCACAGTATGTTTTGAGCAACTTTGTAATACATGGGCAGGAGTAGATTATACTTTTTAAAGGCCTTGAGTACCTTTAATAATGCATAAGTAACCTTCTTCATTATTAAAAATTTCCTTTGGTCATTCCACCTTAAAGTCTGAATAAAATATCACTGGCAGTTAATTAAGTCCTGCAGTAGTACCTGAATACAGTAAATTCCATGTGAATATATTACAAAAAGAGGGGTAAATTAGGATTTCATAATAACAATCTTACTGAAATCTATCTGAGATTGGATTTACTATATGAACACATACCATTATCTTGATATTTATTTTAGCTACCTAAATAATTTAGTAGCAATTTTTTTTTTTTTCACTTACAGATTAATCCAATTATCTAATGGATAACATCTTTATATTATTTATCATTAAACAGTGGCATTCCAAAGACATTAGGAAAAATGTTGTTTCTCATATGTAACAGCTCCACTATACTCAGCACATTAAATTTCAGGTAAAATTCTGTGCAAAAATCCTACACAATTTTTGCTATCATTTTCTTCATGTTATTTTGTAACTCTTTGACACTGCATTGCTTTCCAATTACTCAGCTGAAGTACATTTTTCTGAAACATGTGTCTAACCTTTTCAGCTATTTGAGGGTTGTTCAGTATGGTAACCTCCATCAGTTTAGTCAACTTAAAAATCCCTACTGATCCCTTCACATAAAAGGTTTAAAGACTTGGAGCTTAGAATCCTCCTCACTGTTAGCAGCAGAAGCTCATTCAAAGCATCTGTTTACTCTAGATGAAGCTAATCCCTTGTCAGAAAGTAAACAAGGAGTTTTGCATTTCATACAACAAAACAAACATGCACAGAACAATAACAGAACACACCAAAACAAAATCATAAATAGCAATCCCAGAGGGCTTCACTCAGATGTCAGCTGACTACATAAGGACTCTGAAAATGCTGAACTGGGCTAGACACACAAAGCAGCATGACACAAATACAGGGCAAGGCTTAAATGACAGGCCACAGCTCTCTTGAATACACACATGAAATAATAATAACCAGGCATAAGGTGTGCATATCCAGATCTTGGTAATAAAAGCACCATTTGTATTGCATAAACATGTGAGAAAAAAATCTTTAATTCCCTCAGGGATCACACTGGACATGAGATATCTCATTTGCTGGACCTGAAATTCCTTAACCTTGTTTCCTAAACTCATGGTCCACCGGCCAGCTTTTACCTTTGTCTGTTGCTACTTATTCATGTGATTATACAAGAGCTTGGTAGCTTTCGGGACTTCAAATAGCCTGCCCTGGAGGCCACAACATGGTTGGAGCACTACGATGCTCTCTGATTTTGTAACATCAACAAGAATGAAAAAAAAAAAAAGAAAATCAAGCCAAATAAAAAAAATTCCTAGATGTCTAGTCAGCTTTTACAGGATTTTTTTTTTAGTTTCTCCTGCTATCGAAGGGACTGTTTATTCCATACCATGACTGCAGCCTTCTGACCACTGACCACTGTAACACTGGAACTAGCCAGAAACTAAAATGTCACTCCTCTACCCAATGCAATAAAGAACTGAGGCAGCATTTACTTGACCTTAAAACAGTCAAATCTCACACTTGACTAACAAGTGGGAGCACTTAAATTTTCAGAACAGTGATTTCTAACTGTTGAGAGGCACCTAAAAACCTTGGTTCTTCTTGGAATTGGCCAAACAAACAATTTGAACAAAGAAAGTGGCAGGAGTTATTGATTTGTACTTGAACGCTGGCAAGAAAAAAATAGTATCAAACTACTAAGCCATTGTAGAGCAGAGTGAAAAGCCATGCCATGTGCATCAGTCGAGAGAAAGGTGCCTGTCCACCCTGCAAAAGACAAATATAGCACAGTGTTCCCAAAAAGAGTCAGTAGAAAGGACTTGATCTTTTCTTCAAGCACCCAAATGCCCTTCCTGGGCAAAGGAAACAGACAGTTAATAAACCCAAAATCTCTTCCAAACCACCTGGAAGCTGATTGCATGTGAGGAAAGAAAAGGTATTCAGGCTTGTTCTTTAAAGCACCTCTTTCCTCTTTTTGAGTCTAACCACTTGTCTTCAATGCTGGACATTCCTGAAGTCTATAGCGTTTTGGCATGAACTATGTAGGTGTTATCCAATGAGGAACAACATACAGAAGATACTGAGTAATTTATTTTCTTAAGAAATCTGAGAAAAAAATACTTGCAAATACAGGCTATATAAGAATTATATCAATACGCAATGCGTACTTTAATAATACTAAATGAATTTTGAAAAGGGATTTTACTTTTATTGTTCACATAATTTTGCTGTAGTTTTTCTGAACTAGAAGATACTTTAATTGCTTTAGCTTTGGTATTTTATTAAAGAAAAAAACCCCTTATGATACCTGGATTAAAAATACCTAACTTTATCTTGTTTATCTAATGTTTATTCTTTTGTGAAGGTTAATTTCATTCTCTACCAGATGCTTTTTTTAATACTTGTTCAAGATGTTTCATGGTTAGCTCTGCCTCTCTTTTTATACCCAGAATTTCTATTTTTTTAATGAATTATTTTGTACACTGATAATGAGTTTAACTTGGATAGGCTTTCTGTAAGTTCTGTGAAGTCAGTTAGATAAATATCTCAGGTTCATTTAGGATATTCTGTACATATCAAAAATATTATTGCTAAAAATGGAATACTTTTAACAGCTTCTTGACACACTAGACTTATTACTCTCACATTTTTGTGGGTGCCAACCTTCAAGGTCTCTGACCTTGCAAATTACTAGACCATGTGCTTAATTTTCAGCACAAGGAATAGCATCAGAAGGTCATCATATTCAAGTAAATTAAGGATGTCTAATGCACATTGATGAACCTAAAGCTTCAATCTTTATAATTCACTAACAAAACAGTGGCTTCATTTGTCCAATCAAAACCATGTGTTCATTCATAAACAGTAAATGTGACTTCATTATGTTATTAATTAGCCTGAAAAACATTTCAACATTCTTTATGCAGCTGTTTTAGGATTAAAAACCACTAATACAAGTATCATGGAATATATAGCTAACATATAATTTAGAATTATAATATATATAAAATAATACATAATTGATAATTATAATAATTATAGCTAACATATAATTTATAATTTCAGGCTGGATATTAGGAAAAATTTCTTTACTGAGAGAGTGGTAAAACACTGGAACAGGCTGCCCCGGGAGGTGGTGGAGTCACCGTCACTGGAGGTGTTCACGGAACGTGTAGATGAGGCATTGTGGGACATGGTTTAATGGGCATGGTGGTGTTGGGTTGATGGTTGAACTTGATGATCTTACAGGTCTTTTCCAACCTTAGTGATTCTGTGATTCTGTGATAATTGTCTTCTGCCCTTATTGTATTTTTTCCTTTTTTCACTATTTCGCCCTTGTCTTCATACACACTTCAGTCTTCTTCATTAGCACTTGGATCAAATAAAACACTACATGATAAAACTAGATTACTAAAGCCATAAGGAATGTTCAAATTAAATTAAGCACCAGTGGGTTAGTAAATTGCTTTACAGCTGTATTTCTCTTCTTAATCACAGCTGCAGCTGCTTGTAGAGGTGGTTGGGTGGTAACAGGCACTTCTATTATAAGATACATCTCAGAGTAAGTGACTCTTATAGACTTTGTGGACCACCAAGAAGCTGTGTCTAGGCTAAATAATTTTTTTTTAATCTACTTATACAGAGAAAGTCAGTTAACTCTCTTCTGATGTCTTTGGTAGCATACAGGTTTAGCTCTGGCTATCAGTAAAGATGAATTTTACCCGCAAAAATAAATACCACCTGCATATTCTTTGATTGCACAGCTAGCTTCAAGAAAGCTTTCCAGGACTCACTGACAGAGTACTGTGCGATGGTAGAGCATTACGTGGATTTGATAGAGCTTTCCCAGTTGTAAGCCTTCTGGTGGTAGTAATCTCTATTATTTCCTTTTAAATGGCACAAAAAGTTGCCATGTTATATTTGAAAATAAATTGGCATAGGCATCCTGTTCTGAAGTACAAACAGTATCATTTAAAAAAAAAAAAAAAAAAAGAGGCTGAAGGAGATAACAAAAAGCGGTGCTAATTCAGGGAAGGAACCCTATTCACTGGATGCCTGGGATGGTGCTCAGTTGACCTCTGTAAGCCTGCAAGCTTTCAGACACAGCTGATATCTGTTTCACCAATAGGTTAAAATAAAAAAAAACAAACCTATCATTGAGGTTCTGGTATGGGTATACAAAGGCATGAACGAGATGTAGAAAGGAAAGATGGGCCCAGTGGCTCGCAATGTAAAAGTTTCTGATTTTTTTGCTTTCCTGAGAAGGCACTGATATGGTTCAAAAGCTGACCTATACTGTGAGCAGCTGAACACGGGGACTTCAGCTAAGAAAGACGACTTGATTCACTGGCAGTATGAAAACCCATCTTTGATCAGCTATGAAAAGCACTTATGTACATGCTACAGTGTTTTTTCTGAAGTAGAGTCAAGCCAGAAAGAGGATATGAAGATGAGAAAAACAGAGATGGGCAAAAATGAAAATGCTTACTGGAGTGATTAAGAACTGCATTGTATGATACAAAATACAGAAACATATTTTTCTAATACAAATATGCAGCTATACACTTTAAAAATATTTCATACAATATCATTAAATATGTCAGTGAAGTAACTTTTTTATCAGAAGTAAAGTTAAAGTATGTGCTTGAGATTGTTTGAACAAAGTATTCAAAGATTGCAAGCGATGGGAAGAATGCAACTTTTTATGACTGTAGACTTTTAAAGAGGTAGGTCCATGGCAATCTCCTATAAAAATAAGTTAACCATCATGTCATGGGAAAAATAATGGAAGGAACTGGATTTATTTTTCATTCTAACAGTAACACCAAAAAGGCAGAGATTCAGGTCAATAAAAGGATTTACAAATTTACTTTCGTTAGATGACAGATTTTACTAGTACTTTTGCTAAATTTTTACATCTTCAAAATTAATTGAATTTTTATATCAAAATACTAATGTAGATATTGAAAAAATCTACGTATTTAACTTTTATGGGACAATATTTCACACCTGGAAGTGAAATAAAGTGCCTCTCTAATGAAATATCTAGTTCAACTTAAAACATATTTTATGCTTCCTTTTCAACTTGCTTTTTGGCAAGAAAAAAGGTAAAACCAGTTATTCAGTCTTGCCCTAAGTTGAACATTTTCATCTTCATGGTTCAGTAAACCAGTAAGATAAATAAAGCCTCCTGGATTTCATGTTGCATTCTATACGAAGTCTGCTAGACCTGGCAGCAGTGTTCTAACATGTCTCCCTCCTCTTTCAAAATTACCTGTTCCCCTGACAGCCAGTCCATGGGTTAGAACTTATATGCATTTTAATAGGTGGTGAAATTTGATTTGGCATCTAAGTTACAAGCAGGGACGCATGCGATATATTTAATGTTCTTCTCCATAACCCTTTTTTATTCCTCTCCTCCTGGACATTTTCTTTCTCTTTATTTTCATACTTTTGCCCATTGCAGTAGATATCTCTGATTATATCAAATGTTAAGAGTGCCAGAATAAGATGTTTGGGGATTGCAGGGAAGGTGTGCATATACAAGATCACTTAACTGAATTATGTTTGTATACTGTGTGGCTTAAAAAAATAAGTAGCCAGGTATAAGGGACAAAATTTGACCTTCAAGGCAAAACTGACCTTCAAAGGCTGTGTTTGTACAGATCTTGCATTCCTATAGCATTCCATTTTTCTGGTTTCCTCACTTACGTGATAGTTTGGGAAGCCTGTCAGGGTACAGTTTAATAATTCTAGCTGATTTGGGGGGCTCTATCACAGGCTGCAAGCCTCACTCTTTCTCAGCCTTTCTAACTTCTCTATGAAACAATGATGCAACAGTAATATAACGAAACTGTAAATAGACAATCGTCCGAATTTAATGAGTTTTTCGAAACTCGTCAGAGAAGTCGGAGCCAGGCAACGGATACCTAAGGAAGGTCACTGAGTGAAATTATTCAAGACACCATCTGAAAAAGGTTGAAGCTATAAAGGAAGACTCTCTCCAGTTGTATAGAATAAGAAGAAAAAATCAGTTGCTGAGAAAAGAATCTGGAGATCCATACTGTAAAAAAAAAAGATGCTGGAAGAAGAAAAGGGAGGAACGATGTTGAATTTCTAAATCATGATTCTTCAAGTCCAGAGAATGTCTGATTAGCAGTAATTGACTGCTGTGAGAAAACACATTCAACTCTAGTATTGTTCTGCTTAAATCATTATTTTCTTGGGCTAGCAAAAGTTAGAGATGATCAATGTTGGGATACCTTCATGACTTCTGAGCCTGTGTGCTCAGAGAGATGGATGACTGACCTGGAGCTGGAGTGCCAAAGATCAAACATTTCTGGATGAAGGGGCCGTGGGACAGCTTTGGTACCCACCCCGAGGAGGCTGGGCCACTGGAAAGCAGGCATCCAGCTGGACAAGGGCCAGGAGAGGGAGAGCCGCAGCCCAATCCGCCTGTGGGAGGCTGAATAAAATTTAGGCCAAACATCATAAAACTCGAACCCAGCAGCAAATGCTGAGTGAATGTCCAGGTCAGTCCACTTCAATGAAACACCTTGCTTTGAAAAGTTATACACAAAGATGATTTACTACAGGCACATGGACTCAAAACTAGGAAGCTCAGTAATATTTTTATTACAGAAGCACAACTGGTTTGTTACATCATGGAAACCCCATCTGCTGTATTGGTAAAATCACACCAGTTGTCAAAATGATAAAACTGTTAAGAACGTAGAGGACAAGAAGAGAAGCCTGAATCTGAAATAGAAGGTATTAGCTTATTTATAAATGCTTCATATATTCTGCAATAAACAAAGAATTAAAACAAAACTAAGTACATGGTGCATTTTAATAGTAATGTATCCCTGGGAAGGTGCAATAATAGATTTGCTTTGTGAAACATGTAAGTTCTTTGATGTACTTTTCCTTAATACAATAAATTCCGATCTATGATCCATGCACAGAGCATCACAAGATTGAGATTTAATTATTCCTGCATATGAAGAGAATTTATTTACAGGATTTGCCTCTGGACACATTAAAAACACTGATGGCTTTGATACAAGTTTCCTCAGAATAAGGAGAGAAACATTCAGATGTAAAAAGAGTTAAATTGAATCTATTTGTACCTGTAGGTATATTACAGTTATTTAGCTACTATTTTCCTTGCCAATACTATATTGCAGTAACTAAACCATGTTGTACAAAGCTGTAAGGATTAATTAAGCCTTTATTATTTTTAATTGGATAAGCTCAGTATAAATAAAAACATTTCAAGACGAAATTATACAGTCTTTTGCATAAGTGTTGTAATGGATTATCTCAGTAATATATACTGGAAAGTTGAGCAGTCTAGGAGAAAAATACTAGATGAATTTAAAAGTAAAAATCAGGAATAGCAGACTATTTCACAACTACTGGAAGGAAGGAAGGAAGGAAAAGTGTTATAATTAGGAATTGTATTGGGGATCAAGGCAGTTGTGGAAGACAGAGACGAGGCACATTAAAAACTGTTGCTAATAAGCATACGCTGTATACAAGCATAGCAAAACATAAGCTATAACTGGTTTGATACCTCAGATAGATTGATTTTGATCAATAAACGCACCCTTGAATTAACCTAATTAAAGCAGTCACTGGCCAGGTGCTGTTTTCTGGTGGGAGAGAAAGGATCCTCACACCTGGTTCTTCTCTCCTTCCTTTTAAAAGGGAATTAAAAATATTTTGGTTTGTTAGTACTACAGTACCTACATGTTGTTCCTCATTAGCTTCTTCATGCACATGACAGCACATGATAGGCCTTATCAGAACATGTATTTCTGGCAACATAATGAAATCATCCTAGTTTTAGTTCACACAGTCCTGGTTTTGTATCAAAATGAGTTTTGTTTCAATAAACAGGTAATATCCCCTAAAAATCCTCATAGCAGTAAAAAGATTCCCCCACAGCTGCAACTATCAGCAAGAACAAATCTGTGAATTAGACCATACTAAAGTGTGGGTCTGTGTTGGTCTAAGCATACCTGTAGCAAGACTCTGGCAATGTTATAGCTAGTTATGGCAGTATTTTATCTGGGGTATTAGAAAGGTGAATACGTATGTACCAGCTAGTCCCGTATTTTCCTACTTCCTCAAAACACAGTAATAAAGGTTGATCCCATTCTTATTTAAGTCCCAATCCTGATATTTGCTATGCATGGGTGCACTACTGAATTCATGCACAATAAATTCAGGATCAGAATTATAATGTGTAATTTTTAATTTCTAATCCTGTTATTTCTAGTTATCCATGGTAATTATGTTTCTGTTAGCCACTTAGTATTAGACATGCTATTCATTTAATTGGACACTGCCAACTCCCTTAGGCCTACAGACTTTGAATTAAATTCCTGTGGTAGCAATGCAATTGGATTTATTAATGTAATTCTACCATTTAGAACAACCACCCACCTTAATTATAATAAACTTACAGGGCATGATCTGCATACATGAGATGCCAACTGAGCCTGATATTCCTTGATGATTATATACATGTACATGAATGTGATGCTCAAAGAAAGACATCTGTTTTATATGTTGAAAACTACAAATAAAAATTAATGAAGCAGTTCATCATATTTCAAAATCTGATCAATACCCTTTTCTTATAGAATTTTTTTTTAAATGAGAGATATCTTAATCACAAGATGTAGATTTTTGAAAATTTTATCTAAATATAATCACATAAAGGAAAAAATGCTTTTATTAAAATTTCTCTTTTTCAGATTTTTTTAAAACTAATTATGGGCTAAAACATGGCAATGAAAGTTTGGACTCAAACAGTAAATGTACAAGCAATTTGCTCCAACAGGTAGCTCTGGAAACAGGAACATTCTCTGTTTACATGCATAAGATACAGTCTGGCTTTACCTATTTGAAATCAAATTTCCTCTCAGTTTGTTACTGTATTTTTAAATAACTATTAGGTATTACATACTAGGTATTACTCCATGATGCCAGATTATCCCACATCATTGTGCCCCACTGTTTTTCTAAATTTAGATGCCTACACGGCCTCTCTAATGTGCCTTAGAATTGACTGTCCCCTAGATATTTGTCTCCCTTATTGCATTTCTAAAGCGCAGGCTGTAGAGGCTAGTGTATTTTTCCTAGCATATATTGATACTGAGAGCAATATGAGACATATCTCCAAGTCCATCCAGAGAACGAGAACATTTTCTTTGATAAGTCTTTGTATACTTCATCCTAAAAATCATCAACAAAAATGTCTCTTCTTTCCATAAAGTTGGAAAGTGACTTTACAAAAAGGACCACTGCAGTTTTCTTTCTATGCTGGCTTTTGCCATTCTGTCTCATGTCCCCAGAAAAGCCTATATGGAGGAGCATTTTATTTCAGACCTTTTCCTCTGTGCTTTTCTACAAGGAAAATGACTTGTCTATGACTAACCAAGATGTCACAAATGAAATTAAGGTTCCATGGTAGCATTTCCTAAGGAATTTGTCACAGCACAGTGTGGGCAAAGACAGTCCCTTTAAGTGGGATTAGTTTCATCAACAACTTGAAAAGGAAAAACAAGGTTATCAGTTTTAAATTTGACACAGAATGAGGATCACATTTTATAAAATGGTTTTATAGACTTAAAGGATTGATAGTGTCCTTTTGACAGTCTTAATTACACTGGATTATTTATATCACTGAATTTACAAGCAGTCCATTAACAATAAATAGCACTAGTGTTGTAAATGACCATGTGATACTCGTTTCAGGGGGTAATTGCTGCTACCCTGCTTACATAATAGTTAAGCTATAATATAAAATGTTACTTAAAAAACCCCAAACACTTCAAATTATATACAAACTCAGTACAAACTTGTATTTAAAAACTATGTTGCTATTAAGACAGGAATAAAGTAAAATTGTTCCCTTAAAGATTAATGACTGCAGAGTAATCCATGTTTATTCTGTTCATCCCATGTTGGATTCTTAAACACAACACTCACTATGGCTATCACACAAATAACTTAGTTGAATTCAGAGAAACCAAATTGAAATGTTATAAAATCAACCTGTCATGTGGAGTCATAGTTTTCCCACCTTGCTACAGATTTTGTTGGTAAAAAAATTTCAAATAAAAATCTCTCTTTCAATATTATTGGTCAAACCTGCTAAGATACTGCATGATTTGACATGCTCCTAATAAAATATATCAGATGAGATGTGCCCAGAGATGTCTGATGAACTAAGCATGATCATGGTGAAAGATAAAAAATGTCCTATAGCAAGGAACAAATACATGACCTGCACTCTCAGCCTTATTTGAATTTCCTTTTTTGTTTTGTATGAAACTTATCTTTTAAAATAAATAACTGCATTTGCATCCAAATTAGAAAGTCTCCTTAGGCAATCTCTATTCTGTAGAATTTGATTAAATTAGGTGATTTGATATTTCTCCATCCAAGCCACACCTCCCCTACAGTTTATCTGTGAAGTCACTTCGACAGGAGTCTTAGGCAGGTGACAAACTTTGCCTTCCCAGAAGAAATTTGCCAAATCCCTCCACTTCACTATCCTTGAAACCATGAAGCATCCTAAGGAGTTTTAGTAGACTAATCCTACTGACAGTTTCTCATCTTGAGATGGATGAGAAATACCACTTCATATGTCAAATCACCTCTGGTTAAATGCTATATTGAATTTTTTTTTGTTGTTTTTGCTACTTATGTTTCAAAAGAAATACAGTCTAAAGAAAAGCAAAAGCTAATACTATTGCTAATGCAGTATTTTTTTCATGCATATATAATATGGTATGTTATTAGAAAATTATGTCAAAAGAAAAAGGAGGAGAATATCTTAAAATTTAAATGAGTAACATTTCAAAAAAACAAGAGGCTGACTTTAATTTGAATGTAAAGTTTCTTTTCTCAAAAATAGAACACAGGTCAAATCCACAGGTTTTTTTAACGTGTATTTAGTCTTTATTTGGGCAAACTTCTACCAGCATTAATTATGATGGTGCTTAAAGGCCAAATGCAAGGTTAAAGACCCAGTTTTCTCAGTACCATTGAAGTAAGTTGTTAGATTTGTAAGATAGAAAGCACACTTCATTTGCAAACTGCAAGGAGTCTACAGGTATTTCAAAGCAAAGCCACATTCAACACAGCCAACAGCCAACACACCTACCTTTCCCTTGACCCCAAAAGTCACCAAAACCAGACTATCAGAAAGAATAATTTGGAGTCATCAGGTCTTTCTGAAGCAGTTTGGCTCTGTCATCAGTCTCTCCCTCCCTCTCTTTCTCATCTTGATGGATACCTAGTTGCAGCAGCTCTGCTAATTGCATCTTTGATGCTAGTACATGGGGGAAAACTGTCTCAGGAAGGCTAATCACAAGTTGTTTCTAAATGAAAATTGGGGTGTTTAAAGCAATAGAGAAAGTCATCTGGTTAATGGCCTTACTCCCCCTCAGTTCTTCAATCTAAACACATCAGATGATCAAGGGATGGGGAAAAGGGCATTTTAATCTCATTTTACACCTGCAGAATGAAGGAAAACAAATGTCAAGTAAATTGCCTGAGTCTGTATGAGAAATTCATAACAGATTTTCAGGATTGCAGTTGAGTGGTTCAACTTAAACTGACTCATGAAGTCAGTCTGTTTAAGAAAAACATGAAGTTTGACCCTTGAGATACATTTGATGCTTTCTCAAAAATATAGAACATTGTGCTAAGTCTAATGTCCCTCAATTTAGTTTGCGTGCATATTACAACTGAGACCAGCAGCAGCCAGAAGCTTGCTGCTCTGTATTGTGTTGAGACACACAACTCCAGATCTCAACAGCAAGTTGAGAGCAAGTAATCACCTGAAACAACAATAGTGGTGCCTGATACTTGTCCCAGCAAAATGATGGCCGGCTTTAAGGTCATCCTCAAGAAGTGGAAAAGGCTAATTTTTTCAAACTATTGCAATAATGGTAGTTTCTGTGGGTGAACAGGGAGACTGAAGAAGGAGTAAATGAGACAACATTCAGGCTTTGAATAAACAGGAAAACCTGCTCTTGCATAAGAAACTATTTTTTTTCCAGTTAGGCTGCTGAAGTGTAATCAAAGATCCAGAGTGGCTAGTGGTGATTTTTCCATAAACATAACCAAGGTTTAGTCTGAGTCAAAGTGTTGTTTCAGTAAATGTTGATAAAAGCTCTGAAAAGTGACAGAACGTGCTGGGCAGATTATCCATGGACAGCTGGATGTTTCCAAAGTAACAGAGATATCTTGACTTGACGGGCATTCTTCAGGTCTAACAATGCAAAATAACGTGAACAGAAATCACTGCTGACAGAGTTCAATGGACTCTGTGCATAGCTCTATACTTAGTCTGTCTAGTATACATAGGCTCTATATTTCTTCCACAGCTCTATATTTCTTCCATAGGCTCTATAAACTTTCATGGAGTTCTCTTACTGCAAGTCTTGCATTTCAATCACAGCACATTTAATACAGAGGTCCACACTGCACACTGGACTGCATATCTTTCTGAAATGCCTCACCAGTTTTCTGCAAGTCCCTTATTCAAACAATTGAACAGTGCAGAAGAAGGGCAGAGAAGCTGTGGAGCTTTCTCCACTTCCCAGCCTGCTGGTATCACAGACAGGTCAGCCCATGCACATGAGGGAATTATAAAAGTACAGTAATTTGTCTGTAGCAGATTTCTGCTTCTAAAAGGGGAGGAGGCAGGAGTAGGGAAGAAAAGATGGGAAGGAGTGGAACAATTGTGCATCTGATGTATATTACTTTCTTCCAAACAAGGTTGTATAGTTAAAATTTAGAACAAAAGAAACAAAGCCAAAATTGCATCATGTGAGCTAAATTAGGAAAAAGGAAAAGTGATGAAAAAGTAGGAAATGTTTTTTAAAATTGCTTCCATTTTTCTAATCTAATACAAGAAAAGGCTTCCTACCTAGAGCTAGGCTTCTAAATATGGAATAATCTCAGCTTCTTCAAAACATTAGCTTTGTCTCATCAGTCTCATGTCAGCTTAATTTTAAATTAGTTGTAACGTCAGTGTCTGGCGATAAAACTTCCTGCTAAGCATAGGGTGCCAAAATATTCCCATGGCTAAAAACTTCTAACATTCCTATGCCCTTTCATGTTGGGACCCCAACGAAAATGCTTCATTAGATAAGTCTCAAGATAACGTCCTTTCCAAAATATTTGTTCTCACAGAGCATATAAGGAGCATAGTAGGAAAAATTGGTAAGGTAAATAGAAAAAGTTAGAGGAGATCTGGATTGCTTTGTACTATTCCCTCGACACAAACCTTATTGAAATTAACATAGTGAAAAGGTTTATATTGAGAGGAACTGTTGAATCTTTTTCCTTCCACAAGATTCAAAGTACTCTCACAGATCAAGGTGTTTGCTTTAAATTCCTAATAAAAGATGACAGAGGTTTGTAAATTCTTCATCTTGTTGTGTATGCTGTCCTTTATGCAAAACTAGCTGTGGCAGTCATTATCTTGTATATATGACCATGACTTTTTAAATTTCTTTTTCTATCCATGGGATGCCATCCTTCACCAGAATGGAAGTGAAAGTTGGAAGAGGTAGCTAAGAAAGTCAATAAACCATGGATCCATGTCAACTACTTTTTCTGTCTTTTTTCCTGACACTAGACTGCATTTATTCTCCCTCTCCTGGAAAAGGAAAACTAGCTATTTTGCTTAACAGTTCTAGTAGTCCTCAATTACCAGTAAGCTCCCAACAATGCTGAAAATGAAGTAGAGGTCATAGGTGCTTGTTTATTGTAGTGGCTTTGATCTTTGGCAATAAACAGCAAGTTTATTATCCTTTCTATCTTTATATTCCTATTGTAGTGAAATACGCCTCTAGATTGAATAGCTGACACATTTCTATTAAATATCAAGTTGGACTGGAATAAAACCCAATAGTGTTTAAAACAGATCTATCCTATTTCTCAAAACCTTTAGAAGAAATATTTAATATTTATGACTATGATCTAGTAATAGTTGCAGTTATGCTTAATGGCTACATCTCTGCTCACCAGCTCAGCTTGGCTTAGGGAAAAAAGTCTTTTTTTCTGTCTAGGTAACATTTGAAATTTTTTTTTTTTCCAGCTATATGAAAGAAAAAAAGAGTTATGGGAAGCTCCAGGTTTTGTCTGTTTTGTTTTTCTCTCTGGATGAATCATTAAATTGTTCATGTTGTCACCTATATTCTAATAATGGCCCAATTAGTATCAATCTTCAAAACTAATTTTTAAATTTTATTTTATATATACCTGTAATTATACTGTCTTATTGAGGGGGTTTTGTTTTTTTCCCACTTAAGTGAAGGGTTCAAATAAAGCTTCTGGAAAGTGTCTGATAGCAAAAGTTTTGCTCAACCCACTGACCAGTGTCAAGCATTTTTATGTTCTTCACAAAGACACACCATGCACCATAAAACAAAGTGTTGCTTCCATTTTTCTAGCAGAAATGTTTGTAAAAGCTTAGCACAGTTAGCTAATATGTAGTGTATTCTGAAAGAGACTCTATTAGTCTTCTTTCTATACATGAATAATGCAAAACATTTCGAGACATTAAAATTTTTTGAAAAATGATCATTTGAAATAGTTTTGATAAAACTATGTTTTTGATCTAGATCTTAGGGAGAAAAAACTGAATGCCTTTTACAGAAGGAAATATACCAATAGTATACAAATTTTAATTATTTTCAGTAATATTACATGAAAATATATTTTTATAATATTTAATATAAAGAAAATATGTGAAAATTACATTCCTTATCATTTTAACATCCTACAAAACAGTAACAGGGAAACTAAATCAAATGTAGCTTTGTTAGCTTAATGTCTTGTCTATTTGGTCTTATCATCTTAAAATAGCACTATTAAACACATAAAAAAGAGCCTATTTTGGAGCTCTTAAAGAACCACTTAAGTCAGTTGCAGTTTTCCATCTAGAAAAATTACAGTTAGGATATTTAATCTGATACTCAAAAAAATGCACCATGCCAAGGGCAAATAATAAGGATCATTTCTAATACCTCCAACCAAGTACATGTTTAGTGTTGCAGGAATATTGGAAATAGAGGTTCTGCATGATTATGTGGAAAGTTAGAGAACCATTATTTGGTTTTAATATCATACCTTTAGTACTGCTAATTTCCAACAACTGTAAATAGCAGGACATTTTTTAAAGGAAATTTATCATAGAAATGAATTAACAGAATGATATCTTTGTGGACCTTTGCAGCTATGGTCTATATCAGCCAAGGTATCTCATACATTTTATAATTTAGATACAATACTGCCATCAAATTCCAGCATTTCTAAGACTGACAGAGTTAACCCTTAAAACTTTATAATTTTAAAATAGGAAGAAAATAATACCAGAATATAATATTTATTTTCATAAAAAGCATAAAGTTACTATATGCTTTAATGTGTATTTGATGAAAATCTAATAACAAATAATTCATAGGATACTAAATCATGGAATATATTGGTATGTTTTCATATAAAATTTTCTATTAAAAATATTCAGAGGAGTTGTAAGGAAGTCATTTATCTTTTATATTTCCATCAGCTTTCCTACAGAGCAGAATTTTTTTGTGTAGTATGTCACTTACACAGTGAGTAAGCTCCACAAAAGTGACAAAGCTTTGGGGGCTCATAGTCTTTGAAAACACTGACAATCTGAACAAGACATGCCAGCCTTTATCATTAATCCTTCCTTTGAGAGATGGAAAAGGTCGGCTCACAAGTTGTTCATTCTTAATACTTGCAACAGAGCTACCCTTACATTGTAGTTGGTAAAACTCTCATTATTATTACCACAGCAGGACTTTGAATGGAAATGTTCTTTCTACCCCACAAAGCACAAGAACACCAAAAATTTTTAGGCTGTGAAGGAAGCTTAAATTTCTTAAAGTATTTTACCCTTCTATCTCTTAAAAAAAAAAAAATGCAAAATTTTAGCTTTTCTTAAGGAAATCAGCACATAGGGTAGGCAGAAGCAAGAAAAGAGGAGAGGGAAAGTAAAGAGAATTACATGCCTTCTTGTCACTGCTCTGAACAAAGAAAGAGAAAGACAAACAATAGCTGGTATGAAACAAGATTTAATTTGCGTTTAATTAGCAAGTTGAGAAGCATAGAGTTCCATCTGTTCTGCTAGGGGCTGCAATAAATACTGTTTCCTGGATTTGTGGGTCTACAAACAAAATCATTCTACTTCAATACCTGCTTTGCAAGAACAGATGATTATTTTGTTTTGGAGCCCCCGTTCTGCAGCGTTACTGTTTTCTACAAAACAACTTCTTTAAACTTTTTCAAAACTACATTAAAGAAAGCGATTTACCTGCTAGCTTGGGAAAAAACCTAGATAATGACACTGATCAATTTGTCTTTTATCTAATGGCATGTTCAGAAGAAACCTTTCATCTACTGCTTTAATGCACGAAATATTTGATATAATGGAAAATCCTGTTCAGTTTTTAACCATTTTCAAGATGTTTGATTTTTATATGGGAGTGAACTGCATTTGTGAACTAAGGAGTGTCACAGTTACAGATCTTGCTATATGTCTAATTAGCCCCTGAAATGAGTCTTTAAATGCTGCCACTAAACGCTGAAGGCAAAGATTATATTTTTACCTACAAAAAAACCCTGCACTACCTTCTGTCTTGTATGGGTTTCAGACAGTTTTGGCTTTAAGCAAGACAGATTTAGAGCCAACTGATATTTTGGAAGATAAATTCCACAGAACCCCTTTGACAATGAGTTGCATTTTCTGTCCCTCTGGAAGTCATCCTTCGCTAATGGACTGTGGCACCTTCTGTATCAAATACTCAACCAGCAGATCCTAAAAAATTCCATTCAGAGCAGTTCACTTTAAATACAGGACTTTTAAAATAGCTGAGATATTGAGAAAAGGTTCAACATTAATCACAAAAAAACCCAAAAACCAAATAATATATTTTCTCATCTAAGGTATTACTAGGCCTGTATAATCTCAGACTTTGAGAATCTGGAGTCAATGTAGTTTTTTACTCTGTGACAGTCACTGAAAAGTTCTCCTTCTCTTTCTAGACAGTAACTGCCAAACTTCTTTACTAATTTTTTTGTTCCTAGATTCAGTAGAAGTCCTTAGACCCTGCAGTTATGCAGAGTTGGTTTCTTTAGAGAACGGTCATTGTTTCCTAGACCTGGTAAAATATTTTCCAGACAGCTGCTTATCTAAAGCCATTGCATTTGTTTGCTACAAACTGCTTAACCACAATTCTAGAACCAAATAATTGAAGATTTCAAGAACCTAGTAGATCCATACATGTATTACCTTACTATACAGGTCACAGCATTCGTAAACTGCTGTATATCAGTGCTATGACCATCACAGATGACTTGAAATAGTGAAAAAAAGCTGCAGTTCTTTGGTATTTCTACTTCTACTTAAGGAAAAGCTTACTTTTCAGAGCCAGAGAACAAAAGGAAAGTTGCCTCTCAATCTGTTATGCCTGATGTATGCTTTTATTTATTGGATGTATGCTTTTATTTGATGGATGCACTTGTAGAATTTACTATCTTCTTCCCATGACGGATTTCAGTATGGAATCAAATAGGATGGCAGAAAAGAGCAAATTGGGATAGATTTTAACTTTCAGACATACTGCATGGTGAAATGTACAAATATTTTTACAATTACACTTTAATAAGAGAGATAATGTACATTTTCCATAATCAAAGAACTCCTTATATTTTGTTTGTTCAATAGATCATTACTTGAATTCTGCAGGAATATCTCTCTTTATCACTTTAGAAAAGTGAAAAATTCCATTGAATTTCAGCAATAATGTCTAATTTTTGTTCTTACAAACCTGAGTGTATTCCTTTAACCAAGCAGAAAGGTTTCATTTTACCTAGAGTTGACATCTGATGTCAAGATTAGACAAAATGTACAAAAATTGCACAAGTCTTCCCTTAAACTCTCTGACTACTTAAAATCAATCTCTATAGTTCCTCTGTTTTTATCCAAAAAGGATTATATAGCATTTAAAAGGGCTGACAATTTTAATATATGGTTCTTGTAAAGCAAACTATACCATTATTTAAGTCAAGATTGATCTCTTGATATGTAGGCTGTGACCTATTTCATTTTGTTTTGCTCTGTGTCTCAATTCTTGACAGACAGGATTAAATCAAAACTATTTTGAATGTTAAACAGACAGAAATTTCCTTCAGCAATGTAAGCAAAGTAAACATATCGTAGAGAGAGTATTCAAATTTGAAAGCATAGCCAATTCTACTACAAATGTAAATAAACAGTATTTTTAGATGTGTTCTTTGAAGAAAGAATGATCTAAAAACCCAAAGTACATCTGTTCTTCACTGGAAACCCCAGTCTTATCATCATTATATACATAACATTTGATATAAACATCAGTGAATGGTGTTTACTTCAGTAGCACAAAGTCATTTTTCCATGTCTATATCATACTCTTTAAAATAATGTTAGGCAAGAAAGGATCGGACAACCACACATCAAACTTTACTATCAGCTTATCTTTATCCATTTTTTTCAGAAGATGATTGGAATATACATTTTTCATATTCAGATTTGGTTTCCTCCAAGTAAGTATACAGTGAACACACACACACACACACTAAATTTTCATCAGGAATAACCTACTCCTCCTTAAATTTTCAAAATGTAAAAATATGAGCTCAATTTAAGAATGAAACAAATATTCACTTTTAAGCCTCTGGACACTGCAAGTAAGTTTGATTTGACTAAAAATCAGCACATAAAAAATCGAAGATAACCATCCTCATCTGCCCTCAGAACCTTAGAAACAGGTACTTTTAGAGTAGTTTGTATCTTTCCACAGTACACAGGAAAAGGGTTGGTGGAATAGCAAGCAGGTTTAGAAGTCTAAGTAGAGCTTCACAGTACAGATATAGATTATCAAATGAGATGAACCTTGCCCTGAAAGTGAAGATGAAACTTTTTATTAGAAAGATGAGTCCGCAGAGGACCCCAAAACACAGACAAATGGAGGTAATCTGTATTTCCCTTGACTTTTAATCCAAATTTGTTTCTGAAAAGAGAAAAAGTAGAATTATACCTTCACTTAGCAAAAAACGGGTCTTAGCTGTGCTCACCCATTTATAAAAATTGTACATTTAATTTAAATTATTTTAACTCTCACATATCATGCACAAAGACACATACACACTGTAAATAAAATAATTATGACAACAAGCCTGCTAGATTTCTCCTGCTCAGATAAATTCTTAGTTGAGTTTTCTGAAGAACCTCAAACCTTAGTTTAGGAAAAATCTCCAGAGCTATTAATTAAACCCTGTCAGGAAGTAATATAACACTGTTATTTGGAAGAAATTAAGTAGAAGAAAATAATGGGTTTGACTCTCCACTCTTACACTGGTTTCATGCAAATGTGAGGTGAAAAATCAGAGCTAACATGCCTAGTTTTCCCAAATATGCAGAACATATGGAATGAAAACATTTTTATTATTCCTTTAGTAGATTATACTATCCAGTCACACCATACTGTATACTCAGCTGCTATCTGAATGTATATTTTTGTTATGTTCAATGAGATTTTGAAAGAACTGTAACTATATCTGAACTTTAAGTGGAATAAAAGGAGACTAAATGGTGATAAAGCAGCTGGTACACAAAATGAGTGGGACTTAAATTTGAAAATACCCATATCCTTTTTTGTGTGTGAGAGAAATGCAATCCAACTTGTGATTTGGATCTCACATGCTGCAGCTGCCATAGGAAAGCTTCCAGCATATTCTTCAACCACACTGTGAGTCCTTCTCACTTAAGCTTCTCAAGATCAAAATGAATGCTGATTGTCTCCTTGGTAAAATCCTCTCTCTAATAAAAACAACTCATGTCTCTAAATTCTTCCTCTTACAAGAACTGGTGATCTTCAAAAGACCTAACTCTAGCTCTTTGCTCAGTTGCAGAGATGTAGAAGGTTTGTTAAGTTTTTGTTTGCTGAACAGGGAATCACCAGGGATGATTTCATAAATGCTGACTTGCCAAAAGCAAACGCATTTGGTATTGACATATTTATGGAGGGAATTGTGTTAGCCAACAGACCTCGTTCCTTTGTTCTGGCTACCTTTGGGGGAAAAAGATAGGCTAAATGTGATTTTCAAGTCTTACAGGTGCTTAATTGTATACTTAATCCAAATTTTCTCTCTGTCACTTAACTGTGGATTTAGATTTAGATACAATGGCATTCCTACCTTTTTAGTGAAAGCTGTGAGCCAAAATGAGGGTCATGCCAGTAACTCCTTGTGCATCTGGCCCTTGGCTTCTCACCTCACAGCTCTGAAATCATACTTCATTGATGGGTGTTCAACTAATAATTTTTTTCCCTGAAACTGAAATCAAGTATTCAAAAGCAGTTTTCTGAAATCTGATATTCTATGAATGAATCACAGAGCAGAAACATGCAAACGTGTGTGAACTATCAGCTCCTACTATATGCTGACTTTCCCCAACTTCCTTAAGGCCAGGAGTCTCTAAGAGGGAAAAGTCTTAACGTCAAGTTTGCTTCATTCAGATAATAAATGGGAATGATGAGAAACAATTGCCTGGACAGTCCATTCTTTTCTGGAGAAATGGAAGGTAAGGTCTCTCTCTGTTCACCAGTTTTCTATACAGCCTTACCCAGTGATATTTTGAAAGCAGTCAAAAAGTGGAGGAATAAAAAAGTTCTATTTATTTAGAGAGCTCTCAACTACTCACACAGTGTGGAAAGCAGATCCTGAACTGTGCAAGCATTTCACATATAACATCTTCCTACCCACAGGATTAGGGGTATGATAGAGTCCAGCATATAAGGCTAAGCTCCTATCCTAGACTCTATTCCAGTGACATATCATACACTTCAGTTGCTCTTTTGCCAGGACATTAGAATTTTATTGGTGTATTATTTTACTCAGAGGCCGCACAATTAGCTGATTGCACCTATGCAAAGCAAGACTAGATTGCCATACCCTCAAATTTGTCCAGAAAACCACAAAACTTTTTATGAATAGTGTCAGTAAATAAATAATAATATATTAAATAAATAACCATATTTAAGTGGTCTGTGACAGCTAATGACAGCTGCATAGCTGTAAGAGCTCATGCTTTCTCAGAGATATTTTTAAACTCTGACTGCTGAAATCCCTCAAAATTACTAAAAAGCCCTACTCTTAAGAATTCTTTCAGTGCTACAAAGATTTCCGATGTGCTGCCATTTATATCAGATTCCAAAGTGCTATTTTTTCATAGTGAAATATATATATTTATGCACACATGCACATATTCAAATTAATGTATATATATTTAGTTTATATATAATTACTGGGGAAAAATATTCCAGTAAAAAAGTGACTGCATAAGTACTGCTATAACAAAGATTTCTCAAGTGCATTTCTCAAATTTTGCAGGGTAAAGCAAGACATTTCAGAACAAATGTCAGAAAAAAATAAATCTTCTATACCATCAACTCACAAACATGCCGGAAGTACTGTTCTACTTCATATGGTTTACCTTAAAATACAAAATATGTATTATTTAAACAAGTCAATGCTCTTGTAGTCATAAATGGATTAATTTACCATTGATGTAGAAACTGCTCCAAAACACTTGTGTTGAAGTTTCACAACATCATTATGGTACTTCAGGAAAAAAACCCCAAACAATTAAAATAGCAGACAAGTCCTGCAGCAAAAGCAGGAAATATTTGCCAGCAGCAATGTTTCACTATGCAACTAAGCATAGTGACTGTGCAAACTGAGCTACAGGTACACCTGCAAGCGCCACTTCTCTAACATAGTATCTGAGTGTTGATGAAATAACAATCATCTTCCTGATTTCACTTAACTTGACATGTTGTTTTTAGCATAAGCTAGATAGATTACAGAGCAAATTTACAAGGCAGACAGGCTTCGGTCCTATGAAGACGTTTATAGTTGTGGATTAGGAATAATTCCCTCGAAATGAATGGTCTGTCATACAGAGGGGAGATTTATATTCTTTTACATTTTTTTGCAGAGTTAGGATCTTTATTAAGTTAGTATAACAACTTATTTTACAACAGAAATGGACGGTTAACTCCACCTTTAAACTTTCATTTTAAAAGGCTGATAAATAACAGCATGGATTTTCTCATGAGCATTTCCTTTGAACTTCGGAATTTTCTTTTCTCAAATGCTTACCATACACTAGATATACTATTGTTCTAGTAAAGCCCACCACTGTTACTCTAGAGAGAGTCACAGACCATGCTGGAGTCATGATAATTTAATTTGGTGATTCTGATTGACTAGAAGAGTGCAAACTGCTCTTTCTCCAGAAAGTAATAGTTGTTTGAAGAGATAAAATCACATTCATTTTAGTTTAGAGATAAGAATTAACATAAAGATGTAACCATTAGATCGAACACTGCCTATTTTCAGGGTCATGTCACCACAATTCTTCAGCATAGTTTTTAAATTAAAGATGCCCATGCCCACAAATCAGGGGACTATGGGTCCAGAGCTGTTCTCAGTATATTCCCATAAACATCAGTGAGACTCAAACAGGACCAGGAGCTAGTGTTAGAAGACTTCAATGCGCATCAGATTTCTCTGTTTATAGAGGAAAGCAAAAAGCTGGTGCAAATTGCAGCAAAATATAGACTAAAGGGGGGAATATATTTGTTTCCTTTATTTTCCACTTCTAGCAATCATATTTAAAAATTCTTACAAATAAGCATTACATTTAAGTAGAAGACACCTACATTAAGAAGCACATTTAAGATTAAATAGTCTAATTAAATCCTCCACTTGTTGAATAAAAAAGATTGACTAGTCTCTCAGTTGCTGTTTTACAAAGATTAGAGATTAAATTTGACACTAATACATTACTGATACTTTCATGCTTCCAGAGGACTAAGCTTCCCTCTATATTGCCTATGAATATTAAAAAATCATGTGTAATGGAAGGAAAGTTGGTTTCAGAGACCTGTTATGAATCTCTTCGCAAGCCCAAGGTGAGAGAGAGCATGAAACTTGTCCTGAACCTCAAACCTCCAATGGAGTTGTGCTGCTCAGAACAGGGAAATAAGATGCAGTCTGTGAAGTGTTGCCATATATTGCTGTTCCTGGAAGAGTAAGAAAGGAAGTGGGAAACTGTGAGAAACTTCCAACAATAGTTTAGTTGTTGGGTGGTTTTGTTTTGTTCTGTTTTTTTTCCTGATGGTCCCTGTTAATTTACTCTGAGTTTAAGAATGTAATTCTGCATAAAGGCTATG